>NC_039367.1:27565034-27888693 GCF_003573695.1 Papaver somniferum | reverse complement strand
CGGGTTCTCAGGATACACCATTGAAATCGATAAATATGAAGCTCTTTGTGTATTTTTTTGTTCTTTTTTTGTGATTTCGATTTGTGCTTTTGTGCTTTATTTTTTTTCTTTCGGTTTATTTTAACTAGGGTTAGCAAGATACATCATCGAAATTGATAAATATAAAGCTCAGTGTCGACTCGAACTTCAAATGTGGCATAATGGCATACAAACTATGAATCGGGAAGCTCCAGGAGGGTTCTGACTTCAAGCTTAGCATAATACATCATCGAAATTGATAAATATGAATCTCAATGTCGATTCGAAATTAGGTATAACGACAAATAAAGTATGAATCATGAAGCTCCAAGAGGGTTCTGACTTCAAACTTGGCATGATACATCATCGAAATCGATAATAAATATAAATCTCAGAGTCGATTTAAACTTAAAATATGGTATAACGACATAGAAACTATGAATCATGAAGCTCCGGGAGAGTTCTGACTTCAAACGTAGCATGATATATCATCGAAATCGATAAATATGAAGCTCAAAGTCGATTCGAACTTCAAATATGGTATAACGACATAGAAAATATGAACCAAGAAGCTCTAGGAGGGTTCTGACTTCAAACTTAGCATGATACATCATCGAAATCGATAAATATGAATCTCAATGTCGATTCGAACTTCAAATTCGGTATAACGACAAACAAACTATGAATCATGAAGCTTCAGGAGGGTTCTAACTTCAAACTTGGCATGATACATCATCGAAATCGATAAATATGAATCTCAGAGTCGATTTGAACTTCAAATATGGTATAACGACATAGAAAATATGAACCAAGAAGCTCTGGGAGGGTTCTGACTTCAAAATTAGCATGATACATCATCGAAATCGATAAATATGAATCTCAATGTCGATTCGAACTTCAAATTCGGTATAACGACAAACAAACTATGAATCATGAAGCTTCAGGAGGGTTCTAACTTCAAACTTGGCATGATACATCATCGAAATCGATAAATATGAATCTCAGAGTCGATTCGAACTTCAAATATGGTATAACGACATAGAAACTATGAATCATGAAGCTCTGGGAGAGTTCTGACTTCAAACTTAGCATGATACATCATCGAATCGATAAATTTGAAGCTCAATGTCGGTTTGAACTTCCTAAGAACGATGAATTCATTCATCTACAGCTAACATTCCATCGGAATATTCTCCGAAACCTTAAACACACCACAAATTTGTTAACTTCGACATTGAACCTGGCTACGATCTCAAAATCTGGCCGCGAGTAGACTACAATAAGTCGGAAACTGCGTAAGAACGATGAATCCACCCATCTACAAGTAAGATTTCATCGGAATATTCTCAGAAACCTTAAACACACCACAAATTAGACACTGAACCAGGCTCTGAGCTCGATAGTTGGTCGCGAGTGGACTATTATAAGTCGAAAACTTTATAGGAACGATGAATTCACCAATCTACAGATAAGATTCCATCAGAATATTCCATTTACAGGTAAGATTCCTTCGAGATATTCTACGAAACATTAAAAAAATCATATTTCTGCATATTGTATGCGTACCCGGATCCAAGATCGAAACCTGGCCGTCGAATCCCCCAAACCTCATTTTTTCCCACATTCTATATTTTAACTTCAAAAACACTTATAAGTGTTGTTATACGTTTCTATTAAAAAAAAAAAACTAAACTTGTGAACTGTAAGGATGGTTGATAAGCTAGACATCCATGCATTAGGTTCATGTTCGAATCTCCCCTCTAACGTATTTTTCATTATCATATTTTTGTGTTCTTCAACAACACTTGTGAGAATTGTGATAGGCTAAGTCACTACACTTATGAAACAAAGTTGTTATACCTAAATGTCGTCACAACAGTTTTGCTAAAGGAGTTGTAGTTTGTTTTCTTAACGCAACCCCTTATTCCTAAGAGTTTGTAGTGATGATATACGACAACTTTTCCTTTGAAACCAGTTGTAAAACATAGGACTTTCTACGATGTATAGCGAAGTGTTATAAATCTCCAGTTGTAGATGTATATTTTTCCCGTAGTGGGTGTCTGTGTTATTTCTATTTCCGCATTATATTTGTTTATATAGTTAAAATAATACAGGTTGTGCGTTTGAATCAATCAGTTGAAAATCCGATCTTTGGTTGTTGATTGATATTGGTTGATCCTTGGATATTGGTCTTTGATACCATCCAAGTTATCCTTGTATTTGATTAGAACTCGCAGTTCATGCTTGAGTAAATCAAATCAAGAGAGAGATATAAACTCGTCGATATAATTTTAATTGATTGAGTCTTGTTGATTCTCTTAAAAGTATATTCGAGTTAGTCCATACATATTGCTAAGAAAATTTTTGGGTGGTGTTGTTAGACCCCCTCTTTTTCAGTTTTCATGTTTTATCTGCTGCTACGTTAGAATTCATATTTTCAGTTTTGCACATTGAGGACAGGAGGACAATGTGAAGTTTAAGTGTGGGGGAGTATTTTGCATTTAGAGTTTTTAGCTTTTTGCCTAGATTTTTATGAAATTTTGCATATATTCGCAAAAAAACTACAACTTGTAGAGATTTTAGAGTCACTAGCATATTTTAGGTATGTTTACATAGAGAATTCTAACCGACATAACTGAACTTGGAAGTGTTAGGGAACAACATTCGGATTTCTTGCTTGTTAGAGTGTTAAATAATGGATTTAATCATGCCGGTGATGCAAATGAGGAGCAGGGAGAAATGCATTATTAGAGTTGTTGATCAATCACTAGTGGAGGGTACCTATTTTCAAATCAACAGAGGCACCAGGCCAAAATTTCTTTATAGATGACTAAAGAGCTTTCTTTTGAGTGTGTGTCACCGTACATTAATTCCGGGTAAAATGGTGAGCTACCCAACCTCCCACCAATAGAAGCACTAATATTTGATCTCTTGAATGCTAATTTTTTCAATCATGAGGATGACGTCTATAAATAAAAATCACCTTCTTGTAGTTTGATTTGCAGTTAGCACCATTTTCTCTCTGTCGCCAACAACAGGTCCATAAAAACACATCATCATCAACAAGTGGAGCGACAACAAAATCTACAAAGAAAGTTGAAGAATTTTGAGGTTTACAAGCAACAATACAAGGAAGAGAAAAATTAATATCCAAGTAAAGCAACATCGAATGAGCATAATTTTATATTCAAGTTGAAGACTTATTTACAAGAGCGAAGAAAATCAAAAGATGAGAATTATATTGAAGTTTATGATAAGAAGACGATACAAGTTGTGAAGAATCAAGCGGTAAAGTACTTATCCCATGGCCATAACAATTTCGTTATTTATTTTATATTCGATTTGTAGTTATTTCTCTTGTCATCATTAAAAAAACAAAAAAAAAATGAAATTAAAAAAAAAAAGACAAGACAAGAGAAATTCTTTATTTTTTTTTTGTTTGTATTTATTTTTGTATTCATTTAATAAAGCCATTGGAAGAAGAAAAATCTATGAAGAAGTTTCAAGAAACAAGGAATTGAAGAGAATGAATTACAAATTGTCTAAGTTCTACGAAGTTCAAGAGTTTATCATCAACAGTTGAAGACCAAGAAGACGAAATGAAGACTATGTTTCTATCGGATGCTGTGAGAGTGGTGCTTTCGTCACTGCCTATCGGATGTGAAGGTGGTTAGTACTCCCATCCTTGCTGATATCTTTATTTCCCACGATCTTGTGGGGTCTCTAGAAATATTTCGGAAGGTTTCCTTCCCACCATTCAATGTTTGTAGGATTTATCTCTTCATTCCTACCTGCACACATGTGAGACCCACAAAAAAGTCGTCTTATTGAGTGCAATTATCATAAAATCCTTTTAAGTGAGGCAGAGGTCGAGGCGAAATGCTTATTTATCGCTCTCAAACATGCGTTCTCTCATTATGGTGTGGTTATTTCTCCCTCAAAATTTTAGAATGAGAATATGTTCTTTGGTATTTCTAACTTCTTATTACTAGCGTGCAGAAACTCTATGTTCTCGAAGATCTTTGGATGCTGGGGAAGTTGGAACGCTTTGAAGTTGGAGTAGGTTTTGTGGGTATACCTCTTGTAAGCCCTTACGAGACTATAAATCGTCCACTAGGGACACCTCTGGGTTTAAAGGCATGTTGCACATGCTAAGTGCAACCGAGACTTCGACGACATTTGTTGTACCTTAGTTTAGGTTTTATAGTTTGCTCGAGGACTAACAAAAGGCAAGTGTGGGGGAATTTTATAGGTGCATTATTTGCACTATTTAGGTACTCAAATGCTTTGCTTTCTTTTGTATCATTATGCTTTGATTTCGTTTGCTTTTGAGTTTCTTAGGTATTTTGGGTAATCTTAACCAAAAGGAAGTGGAACTCGCTCAAATCCGGAGTTTCTTCTCATCACCTTGAAGAGGACGAAAAGATGAAAAGAACGACAAAAGAATGGAGCGATTCCGACGTCGCATGAGGAAGGTACGAGCACTTGAAGCGAGTAGAAGTTGGCCAAGTGTGTGCAAGCACAGAATTGTTATAGGCGCCCACATTTTCATTCATGGCGGTCAAAACTTATTAGAAATGAACTGTCAGTTTTCCAAGACTGATAGCTAAAAGCATATACTCTCGAGTCTCGATATTCAGCCATGTACGGTGGTTGTTCTTCAGTGGTTCGTTGCAGCTAGTCAGGGAGGATGGAACTCAAACTGCATTCTGAAGCTGAACAGATTCTGAGGTTAACAGGGGTATGCAGTGGCGATCGACGGAGTAGTTCGCTGCTGCCATTGAGTTGGTGTTGTGGTCTGTAGTTGCAGGCAGATGGAGCTGAACTGTGATAAAGAAGAGGGGTTCGATGGACAAAGTTTGAGTAGAGAAAAGTCAGTGACATGCAGTGAATGAAGAAGGCAGTTCGGGTTTGATGGCGATGGAAGTTGATGAATATTGTCTTGCTTCAGTGTTGCTGCCATTAATGGAAATAGAGAAGAGAGATATCAGTTGGCTTCGAGACGAACTCGAAGGAGGAGTTAGCTGGTGATTCATGGCAGACGACGAGAATGGTTGATAATGGCTTTGGTATGCATGGAAGTTGTTGATCGAGAAAATGTTGGTTGTTGTCGTTCACGTCATTGCTGTACGTTGTTGATGAGAAGGAAGGGAACGAGGTTGACGATGGAGATAATGGCGTTTGGAAGGTATATTCGAGTTTTCCAGTGAAAAGAACAGAAAGAATATCTCTCGGGTGAAATATTAGGGAGGAGGAAAAGAAGCTACGGTAATGTCTCACCGTAGAAGATCTCAGGTTAACATACGGTGGTAAAACTAAACCGTAGAGAATCCCAGGGAAACTTACGGTGTGTTGTCCCAACCTATCTAAAATCAGGTAAAAATAAAACTGGTCGAGGAAAAATTATAGAGCTTGGTTGCTTGCAACTGATAATAGAGCCAATGAAAAATAGGCTGTCAGATTTACAGCGCTGACAAGCCAAATACTATTTGGGCTGGACTTCTAACCTTATACGCGGTCCATGTTTATGTTTTGATCGTGAAGCGGTTTTGGGCGTGACTTATTTTGGAATATTGGAGAGTTTGCAACCTACCTTCGACCAGGATTGGATGCACGGGCACTTCTATACTTGGAACCCTATTAAAGAGAGATTCTTATAAGGATCTATTATCATCTTTTTATTATTCGTTTTTACACACAAAAGGAAAGAAGAACGGGAGTTAAGGCTTGGAGTTGCGGTTGACAATCACGATTCTAGGGTTTACTTTACCTATTCTCTTTTATATTTTTCATGGGTTTTTAGAAATCCATGAGTATCTAAACACTCCATATTGGTTAAGGATGTAATCGGATATCATAAACACGCTACTAAATTAATATATTGCTTTTGGTATCTCAATCAAATTATTATTGTCTTGTTCTACGATTTATTATAGCATATGAAAGTATGATTGTTTGTTTAGGAGCGCTACGTACTAAATGAGCATGAATGCATTTCTAAAGCTAGGCTAGGGTTTTGAGATACGTAATTGTTGATGAACCTTGTCATAAGGAGCATATTGTGATTACCAATTGTATTCAAAACCTTTGTGTGATTATAAGTAGAAGCTTGACCTATGAGAAATATTTTACTCGTAGTATTTATATTTCATGGATTAGTCTAATTCATAGAACATAAGGCTCTTGGAGGATTAAACCTAATATCACGTTGGCTTAGGTTGTTCGCTGAGTAGTATTCACATATTCGTCGTTATGGTATGTGATGATATAAGGAATTTAATGGAGTATGCTCGGTGGGGTACTTTAGGACTCTTGATAATGAATGACTGAGTGACAACACCAGTTATTAGTCGAAGTGCATTTATTATGATTGATGATCAACCCTTAACCAGTATTCTCAACTTATTGGTTCTCTTTATTCACTCTTTGCTAGTATTATTCGTTTAGTTATTTTAGACCTAAATTAAAATTTACTTAAGTTTCCAACTACAAATAACAACCCATATCTCCTTCTGGAACGAATCTGTTCTTATAACTATATTATTATTTATAATCGTGAAGTGAAAGAACTTAAATTATTTTTGCGTCGGCTGACAACCGACCAACGAAGGAAATTATAGTCGTTGGATGAGCAATTTTTGAACGATGATTTTTCCAGCGAGAGACATTATGACTATCGTTGGCGCTTGAATGACCACCATTACCTATATTCCATTTGAAAAGGTCTCGGTGTTAGGAAAGTACAAACCATTACCTATATTCCATTTGACGAATCCTACTTGCGGAGTCGGAGTTATATAATACCACAAACTTAATTTAGAGCCGTCTTCGTCTCCGGAATATGTTCAATCCTAGACTCTGGCATGTTTTCTTACTCATGAGACTCTTTCCCTACACAATCCGTCAAGCATAGTCTTTCTCCCTCGACTGGTAACCGATCCTACGCCAATACTGTCCCCACTTAGTCACTGCGGTTTTCCGACAATGTGGGATTTTCAACTGACACTTATGCGGTAATTAATCAACAGTTTTCCGGGAGGTATCCCATCCCTAGATTACTCCCGCCCGAGAATGCATAAATACAATGATTTTTACCAACTCAGGATCCAACTATGTTGAAAAGGCCACAATATTACGAAAGGACAAGTCATTACCTATATTTCATTCGGTGAACTCTTCCTGCTGAATTATGTACATAATATATTTTGGACTTTTGAAAAACTAGAACTACATCGTATGTGAGTAAATGATTGTCATCGGAAATGACTTAACATTTGAAAATATAATATCTTAAGTGAATGAATTAGCTTTTCATTATGTCATTGAAATAGTACGAACATATAATACAATATGTATTGTTGAGTCAATTCTGGGTTTTACCCTTTTTAGACTATTCTTAAAGCGAAAAAAGCAACAACGATCCGAACACTGTTAATATCTAGACAATTATTCTTGAGATGAATGAGTTCAGGTGTTGTAATTTTGTTACAACTCACATAGTTCAATTTTTTTGGTTTCGCTCAGTTGTTGGAGTATGTGACGCGATAAACCACATGTGTATAGCTAGGGATAGTCCCTCGTAGAATAAATAGGAATACATGTGGAGGTTAATTATAATCTTAGGAATCTCCATACATAGCACCGAGGACTTTCAGTTAAAAACCCCACACCTCTTATCCCATGTGGTCAAGTAGGGTTGGAGGATATGTGGTTGGGCCTGAGTAGTGTATGATGGTCTGTTGAGATCCTAACAATTGGTATCAGATCCCATAGTTGGGGCAACTGTCCGAACGTAGAAGTGGTTATGGATGTCACCCGATTTAGGACGCAAGTGGAGTTAGACCCAAGTTGAGCAGCCAAGGCCCAAAGTTGAACTGGCGTTCAAGGTAGAGTTAGTGTCTTACGCATTAACTCAGGTGGAGCAGGGTTCTAGAACGGAAAGGCAATGCTCAAGGTCAACTGACGTTCAAGGTGGAGTTAGCGTCTCACACATTAACTCGAGAAATTTTTTGATAGGGGATAATTTTAAATGAGTCAATGAGGGACAAATGGTAAGATGACATTTGGCTTTTCTAAAAACAGTTTTATCCAAAATATTACTTTGTTTTTGTTTTTCCAAATTTACCCTTTCCAAATCAAACAAAATCTCGTATGGTAACTATCCAATAACCATCCTAAATTAGTGTTGATAAACACGGAACCAAAATAAAACATGATTTCAAATATTTATTAAGTCAATTTTAATAATTGTGTGAGCGAAATTTCCTAAGTCACATCAAACGGTTCTCCATCACCATGACCACCGTTAGTATTACCATCATCATGATGATGAGAATTGGAGGAAGTTGTTTTTTCATAATCCATTGAACTTGAACTGTTGATTATATCAGGAACACCACACCGTGGATGTTAAATCTGCTGTAAAGTTTGATCATCAAGAATCCTTTTTGATTCAAATTGAAAATATTTTGATAAGTTTTGAGATCATCCTTCATCAAAATTATCAGTGAAATTCAAACTGTGTAATTCTTGAATATAACCAAATCGATGAAAATACTGTTTTAGTTTAGCTGATCCATTAGTTTCTTCACCTATTTGACAACCAGTAAAGCTCTTGAAGTAATCTCAAAGATAATAAGTGAAATTTATAAAATGATCTAATACATGTTCTTGAAAATAAAAACCAGTTATTAAATTGGTTAAAAGACATAATAGTAATAAAAACAGAAGAATTCTAATTATCATAGTTTCTTATCGGGTTTATCTTCTTTCTTTCTATGTTTTCATAGATCGTGTATTATTTTAGTTCCATGTTTATATCAACGCTAATTTAGGGTGGTTATAATAGGATGGTTACCATTTTAGATAACTAACGATGGCAAATTTGGAAAAAAAAAACAACAAAATACTCCCTTCGTTCCACTTTAGATGATGTTTTAGGGTTTTTTGTATGTTCTAAAATAGATGAGAGTTTAGCTATTTTCTCTAAATTCTCACTGATTTACCCTTGTGTTGGAACCAAAACATAACATTCATTTCCCTTGTTATTAGTGAGAGATAAATAATCTATTTTTAGATTTTAAATTTATAATCTATTATCTTAGAATACTTGGTCATCCCAAGTAAAATTATATGGGGATTCATAATTTATAGTAGAATCTAGAAACAAAAAACTTGGATGTTTAAATTTTTAGGAAGGTATTCATATGGGAAGTTTTGGAAAAAAAGCACTCTCTTTGATGTTTCTTAATCTCCGTGAAAAACTCTACAACATCATCTAAATTGGAACGGTGGGAGTATTTGTTTAGATAAAACAGTTTTTAGAAAATCCAAGTGGCATCTTACCATTTTTCCTTCATGGCCTCATCCAAAATTATCCCCATCAAAAAATTTCTCCACTAAGAGAATCTCCAATGGGAACGTGATGTGCTTCCTATGTGGCTAATCACTTATGACATCCTTAGAACTAAAATCCCATAATTTTAGGAAGTTAAAATTATCCATCTCCAATTGATTCACCTTAAATTGAACTTGTAATACTATTATTGGCTTTGGTGAAGCAGTATTTTCGTACTTTTTAGCTTTGATAAAACCGAATCGTTGATTGGTTAATCTCCAATTGATCCACCTTAAATTGAACTTGAAATACTATTATTGGCTTTGGTGAATCAGTATTTTCGTACTTTTTGGCTGTGATAAAACCAAATAGTTGATTGGTTAATAATTGATGACATGGCTTTCTCACATCCTTAACAAGATCTTCTAAAACATAGGATCTCCTGGAGGATGTATTCCTAACCGCTATCCATGTCATCTCTACATTAGTTTACAACTTCCCGTTGGAAAGAATTTTTTAACCAAAAAGTCTGAAATCCTATGTGCCTAAGAAATAGGATGTTAACAACGTCCTATTCGAGATGCTCAACTCTCAAGTCAATCAAGGTTCTAGGTGGCCAAGGAAATCCTCAAGGTGGCGAGTTAGTGCTTACATTCTCATTAACTCAACGTGGAGTAGGATTCAATAATCATGATCGATGGGTAACATATACAGATAGTAACCGTATAGTGTGGAGTCTGATTGGACTGGTGAACTGGTTTAATCTCGCCAAAGTGGATATTGTTGGCGTATGTGGTGCGATGAACCACATATGTATATCTAGGGATAGCCCCACATGGAAGAAATAGGAGTACATGTGGATCTTAATAAGCTTGGGCATCTCTTTACGTAGCACCTTGGCCTTTTAAATTGAAATCACAAATCTCTTATCCACAGGTGGTCAAGTAGGGACATCATCGGTGCTTTGTGGTCGGGCCCGTAACAGGTTCATATGGTCCATGAAGATCCTAACATCCCTCACTGAAATAAGGAAGATGTAGAACAATAATACAATTTCAAAGGATCGATAAGATATCTTCGTAAACTAAAAAATATATCAAATAATTTTATTTTTGTTTTATTTCTATTTTTTTTCTGCGGGGGGGATTACGATATTATTTCATGGCTGGCTTGAGGATACAACTTGAAAAAGGAGAGGGATAGTATAAGAGAATGTCTAGGCGGAAAATGCTAGAAAGAATTTATGGAGTGAAGAATAAAAATATCTATCGGATTTTTCTTTGGTAAACTTGATATTAATGAATATTCATATGTTATAAAATGGGGAAGTTTTTTTCTAGCCCAATTTTTTATGTTTTTAATATGAAAAACCCATCAATAAGATTCTATATATGAGTAACCCATAATTAAATATTATGAAAAATTTATTTACAAAAATAACCTTTCAACTAAAATGTTAATAATTTGGTTTTTAAAAACAATAACTAAAAAAAACGTCAAACTAAATAATCCCTAAAATAACTCTTCTTTTTTTATCTTAAATACAATACCTAAAATAACTCCATCTTTTATTACGCCTTATCCTTTACGTTTTCTTATAATAACTCACTTGATTAACTCCTAAAAATTATGGCGGAAACTAACAAACGTATTCCAAAAATAACTAGTATATATTTTAATCGAACGGTGATAAATTGAATTTTCCAAAATCGAATCTTTAAAGTGAAAAGTAAAACTTTCCAGAAATTTTGTGTGAAAACACTAGGGGTGAGCATAAAAACCGGAACCGTGGATTTGACCCGTATACGTTCACAAAATTGCGGATTTCACCCAAACCGCAAAACGTATGGGCCGGACACGGGTGGGATTCTCAAATCCGCACGTTTTAGCGGTTTGGGTGCGGTTGAATATTGAAAACCGCGGATTACCCGCACCGTAGGTTAGTAAAGTAAAACCTTATAACATAAGACAGGCCCAGACCCCAATTCAATAGCATTGGCTTCCACTAGGCTTAAATGAGCTTCCACTAGGCTTCCAATTCAATTCAATAGTAAAGTAAAACCTTAAATGAGCTTCCACTAGGCTTTACGCAACGGTAGTAACGACTACTAACTAAAAACACGATGCCAAAGACATGCCCAGATCTCTTTTTTTTTTTTTTTTTTATCCCTAATCCGCGGTTAATCCGCAACCGGACCGCACAATCCACGGATCCGCGGATGATTGGGCCGGTCACGGTTTGATTTTTCAAATCCGCAGCTTTGACGGTTTGGTTGCGGGTGACCCCTAATCCGCAACCGTCCGTCCGTTGCACACCCCTAGAAAACACAATTAATAAGGAATTGCACTGTGAAAATTGAAATGGGGAATTTCGTTTCTGGCCCAAATTATTTTTTTACTTGCACATAAATAAGGAATTGGTTTTTTATTTCCTTAGATTTTTTGAGAATTTGTTGTTAACAACTTATAACGATAATTCCTAAAAAAAGCTTCGAAAAATAATTACTTTCATTAATGAATAATAATCCCTAAAAAACGCTCCAAAATAGCTCTCATTTACTTGATCACCTTATATAAATCAGTTTAACTTCTCACGTTTACTTTGAAAATTTCAGTTTTATGGATTAGGTTTTGTAAACCTGGCTAAATTGAGGCCTACATATTTTTTCATCCACCCCATAAAGAATGATAAGGGGTGTCTAAGTTTGATGAAATTATCATTTTACCCTCTATCAAATATTAATACTACTAATTTGTCCCCATCAAATCCTAATCATAAAATTAAAAACTAAAATCAAAATTATAAAACCAAAATCAAATTTAAAAATTAAAATTAAAGTCATAAAATTAAAAATTAAAAACTAAAATCAAAATTAAATTCATTTCCATCTCCACTTCAACTGATTCTTCTTCTTTTCTTCTCAACCCAATCATATACACTAGGTTTTAGTAACATAAAATTTCTCAAAAATTGAAAATTTTGAAATAAATTTTTCCTGGTTTATCAGAATCGGTTAACGTTAATGTATATGTGATCCGATTGCAAATATAAACGGTTTATGTTCATGCCCACAAAGACCGATTGTCCTTGATATGTTTTCTGGTTCGAGAAATTTGAACCAGAATCGGACTACATTAGCACTTATAAAAACCAATTGTTGATATATAATGTTAGAATCGGATTTTATATGTGTGTCGAGTAAACCGATTATTGTTCTCAATTTTTCTGTATCATTTTTTTGTTAGAATCGGATTACATGAGCATTCTTATAAACAGATTCCTGTTGTGCAATGTCAGGAATCGGTTTTTACATATGTATCGTGTAAACCGATTCTGATTAACCCATTTTTTTCCAGTTAATTCTCGATCATAAAATGAGTATGAAATCATACTCGATTTCATTTCGGTTACAAATGAAAAATAAAATATTTCCGTATGATTTTACCCAATTTGAAAACGAGTATAATTTTATACTCGAATCGAATCGAAAGAGAGTATAACTTCATACGCGGATTGAAAGCGAGTAAAACATCTTAAACGATCTGAAATTGAGTATGAAGTCGTACTCATTCTTAACTCGGGTATAAAATGCATTTTGATTTTATTTGATGTTTAACAACACATAATTCACAGATAAAAAAGAAAAATTTACCCACAATCGGTTTATGTTCATGCCCATATAAACCAATTCTGGATAATCGGTTGATACCAATGAAAACATATGCCGATTCTGAGTCCGTGTTCTTCAAAAGAATTCAAATTTTCAATTTTTTTCATGGTTAGATGATTTATTAACACACTTTAATTTCACATCTAACACTATATTTTACCACTAATCACCGAATTAACACTAATTAATTAGGGGGTAAATTTTTCATTAAAATTTTTTGGTTAAGGGCTTTTTATTTCACTTCAAAATGTTTCTCTATTTTGTCACGTAGTAATAGGACCAATTTAGCCAGGTTTTGTAAAACGTTTACTGTGAAAATTTCAGTTTTCATATTTTTGTGATAATCGTAATTTTCATGGATTGAGTTTGTAAAAATCTGAAAATCCCAATTTTTACCGTTTAGTGAAAATCGACATCGTATTTATCACAAGTTGAGATCGGTTGCATTTTCTGGAAATCTCAATTATCACCAACTCACAGAAAAATTCTAGTTTTCAAAATCCAATGAAATCACAAATTTTACTTCTCGGAATCAATCGCGTCTCGTGAAACATCGTCATTACCACCCATATATTGAAAATTTCAATTTTCACCCTTCACTGATGATCCATTTTTCACTTGCAAGTTTTATGTATAAACAAAAAACAAAAGAGGTCTTCAGTATGAAAATACGATGGGAAGTTTTAATATTTGTGTAATAAGAAGACGAAAATTGAGTTATGACATAAATACAACACAAAATTGGTTAAATAGACCAAAATTCCTGGCTGAAAAAGACAGTAAGATTTAGATACTGTTTAAATTGAAAAAAAAATGTAAAAATAGCCAGGATGTAAACATATTAATTGGGCTTAAATTCGAAAAATAATGGTAACAAATTAGTTGACCGAAAATAATGGTAGGATAGTTGACCGAATTTAATGGCATTTATTTTTCCTAATTAATTTTCAGAAAAATAAATAAATGATAAAGGTTATCTTAGCGAGTCCAATTGTAAAACCGGATGCACATTCCGGTTCTTCTGATTGGTTAAAATAATCCTTGCTTTATTTTAAAACTTTTTTGGTAATTACTTTTTTTTGTTGGAATTAAAAAAGACATCAAGTCTGATTGTTAACAAAACCGATTTATTAAATCTGATTGTTCAATTGTAAATCTTAGGGTTTCATCTATTTTTAAGTTTTCGGATTTGGGTTTTGATTCAATCTTATCTCTGATGAAAAACTCAGTAGTTACAAGTCGAAATCAAATTAAAAACATCACTTGTTTGTATGATTAGGGTACGAAGTAATATATTTTTGTTCATTTATCTTTTTGGATTATCCAGTACTGAGGGGATGTAAGATTGGATTATGGTTAACATCTAAGAAGCTATGAACTATTAGAGAAGATACTCATACTCCATTACAGGAACAGAGTTCATTTTCGATAGACTTCGGAAGTTTAAATTTGGACCTACTTTTGAAAACGTTATTTAAGCTCCTTTTAATTTGATGGTTGAATAATATAGGATGGGTTATCAAATAAGGTTGATTTGCTTGATCAATGAAAGTGAATATTCAATTCTGCAAGGTGAAGCCATTTTTCTAAGGATGGCCATTTGCCCCACCCAAATCTATCCTCGTGAATATCCGTCCCTATTGGGTAGGGTTTTACCCGTATAAACGGGGTTGGGGTTGGGGTTGGGTATGGGTAATAACCGAAATTAGTGAAGCGGGGATGGGATTCTAGGTCCCCGCCCCATACCCGTCCCGTACGTTCCCATTTTAGGATTTTATATATTTATATTATATTTAAACTAAAATATTATATTATATTATAAAAAAAAAAGGTAAAAGTATAAGATATCATTAACTATTTATATTATATTTAAACTAAGAAATTATATTATATTATATTATAAAAGGAAAGGTAAAAGTATAAGATATCATTAATTATTCATATTTCAGCTTAATGTTATGGGTAACTCGTAAAAAAACCCATCCCGTACGGGTATTTCCCATACCCGCCCCGTCCCAGATCAAGCGGGTAATGGGGAGGGTGTGGTTTTTTTTTCTAGCAATTACTAGTTAATCCAAAAAACTCAAGACCGATTATTGTGTAGTCCACCACGAGAACAAAACTATCCGCTGGTCCAAGAACATATTTTTGGACCAGAAAACTTATCTTCTAGTCCTATTCACGTGTGAGTGATATAAATTGCATTTTTCAAAAGCCAAAACTACCCTTCCGTAGAATAAGATGCATAACCAAATTCTATTTTACTTTCTCTGTAGCTCTTGAAGAAACCTCCGGGTATGAAATGAGGAAAATTTCTCACTGGAAAAATCAGAAAATCTCATCAACAACAGTGAAAAAGCTAAGCCCTCCACTAATCTCTCAAATTCTGATTTCAGGTATATTGTTGTTTCAAAATGAATTGTTCTAGAAATTTCATTTTAGGATTTATAAAAAATCAAAATTGATTTTTTTTTTTTTTTTTGGTTCATTTATCTGATTTGAAATTAGAGCGGAGATTTGTTATAAACGTTCTCATAGATTTTGTGTAAATTTTTTAATTTTTTAGTTAGTTCATCAAATTTGTCTTCTTCCAGTAATACTATATCATTTGAACAGATCCAACAAGATCCGCGAAGACATATTATTGATGGAAAACATAGTAATGTTACTTTCGATGAATTCCCTTATTATCTCAGGTAATAATCTTTTCATTTCCTCTGTTTTTATCACCTTCTTCTTCAATTTTCAAAATCTTTTGTTCAAAATTTTCATTTACAGTTAAATTTCAGACTCTTATGCTCAATTGAATTCCGATGGGTTTTTTTACTTCGTAATTAATGACATGCAAACATATGAATCCTATTTATGATCATTATTTGCTAGTTTGATACATTTACGACTTTGAGAATAACACAATGATATGTATAATGGTTGTTGTTTTTTTCTCAGTGCAATTGTCCGAGTTTGTCCATTTTGGTTTTTGTGAAGTTAGTGGATGTGAAGAATTTTTTTAAATGATTTTGTTATGCTTGGATTTGTTAATTTGAGGATCTCTGTGCATTTTCATGTGTATATTTTTATATTTTGCTTGTAGTGGATTTTGATTCCGAAAGAGTTGCTTTTAGCAGTTCTTATATGAATAAGTAAAAAAAAAAACTAATTGAGATTTTCTCCTTCAGATCCAGACATGTGCATTCGTATGTATGATCAAATGATACATATGTGTATGTACTGAATATAATATTCTCACTTGGAAAGTTTGTCAGTTATTTCAACCTCCAAACTAGATATCTACTAGGTTTTTACTATTGTGTTTTGTCAATTCAGTAGATATTTTTGTTGTCCCCAGTACATGTATATATGTAATGTAATATTTACTAGATTTTACTAAGTACATACCGATATCTACTAGGTGTTTACTCAGAACATATCAATATCTACTAGGCTTTCGTTTCTTATTTTCTTCGGTACATATTCATACGTACTGCAGTTTTTTGTTTTAACTTTGAAAATTTTGGGTTTTTGTTGAAAAATTGTTTACAAACATGAATTTATGCTTATATCTTACAGCAGCTATGAACCTTTAAGGAAATGAAACTAATGATTTTGTATTATTGTTATTAGGAAGATGGGGGGTTATATTTACCTTGATGTATAATAGGCAGTCGTATCATTGAGGTTATGTTTACGTGAAATTGAGTTTCATAGGATTTGCGTTAGTAGGAATGTGGGGGTTTAACTGGTGAGTGGGTAGAAGCAATATACATGTTCAATGGAAGAATTTTTTGATGATTGGGTAGGTGGTAGTAGAGCCGAACTTAGAAACAACTGGTGCACAAAAGCTTGTTGTCTTTAGTACATGTATATATGTACTTTGATATTCATTTGAATCAGTGGTAGAGTGATTATTCTCAAAAATAATAAGGTTGTAGGTTATTGAACTGAAACCACTTGTTAAAGAGATTTAACTGATATACCATATTTTTTAGTAGCCTTCCTGAGTTTTCAGCGTTGTAAAATTATTCTGCTATATCATATGAGATTCATCAGCTTAAAGAAGTTTGCAAATTTTTGCTTATAATGTGGTACAAATTTGGGTCTAACGCAGTTTTTAATTGCAGAAAAAAAAAGAACCAATAGAAGAAAAAGAAGCTAAAGGGTGTTGTTGTAGACTCTAACAGATATATATATCAATATGTACCATATTTTACCCAGTACATATCGATATGTACCGGTGTCAATGCTAAGCTTTGACTCTTTGTGTCCTATAAATTTGTGTTGTCTGATATGTTATAAGTATCCATTTTTGCTAAAATAATGCATGCTCTCTCAATAGAATGATGTGATACCATGTACATCCTTCCAAGTGCTACTGTGAGTATTTAGACCATTAACCTCTCAAACTCTAAGGGTATTCTAGCTTAAACCCTTGCACACTGCTTGACAATTTTGATTCCAGAACTAAATATAGTTTCATTTTACCCTTTATTTTTGGTCACACTTTGGAAACTGTCTTTGGTTCTATGCATCATGTTTGTCTTGAATTAGATTTTTCATATAGTTTCTATGTATCTATAAGTAACACTAAACTGATTATTTTTTTACTAATATGCAGTTGTTATCTAGTTTGTTTTACTCAGTATATTTCAATATCTTCAATACATGTGTATACGTGCTGCAATTTTCTGTTTTGATTTAATTTTTTTTTTGGGATTTTGTTCAAAAATTGATTTCAATTATATGAATTTCTGCCTATTATAGGGGTTATATCTTACAATAGATATGAACCTATATAAGAGTGACCATTAGAAATACATCTATTTTTTAAAGTTACCTGGTTAATTTATTTAGATATTGTTTTGTTTTTGCAGCTGAATTTTCTGAATATATCCAAGTAGGGGGTGGCAGGAATGGTGGTGGTAGTAAGAACAAGGAATCTGCGACCTGTGGTCATAATAGATGGAAGCATTGTGGATGTCGTTCCGTCGTCAGATGCCCACAGAACTCATGTTATGTCTCAGATAAATGCACAGTTTATTTATAGGAATGAAAGACTCGCAAAATTTGTGGACATAAATATCTACTGCAGAATTTGTTCTATCTAGTAGTCTCCGGACTGCATCAACATTCTCCCTCATTTCTTTCCAAAAGCGACTCATTTTGATAGTGCACTTAACAATATGGGGGAATTTATTGCACTCTCATCATTCCTGCAGAAGTTGCACAATGACGTCCTTGGAAAATGGAGATCCATAGTTTCTAATGTCGGTCTTTCAGTAGTTTTGATACTCGGTACATATTGATATGTAGTATGGTTTTACTCAGTACATATCGATATGTACTAAAGAATTATACAAAATATTAGAATTGCAAAGAAGAAGAAAACCAGAAACATCAACATAAATCGTTGGATGGAGTTGATTTTCGCATCTCAAAAGGGATGATATCTCTGTATCTTACTTTTTCATTCATGAGAGAGTACAATATCTGTAAACAATCCCAATTAATAGCTAAACTATACAAGATTTTCATTGTGTTGATTTTCTAGCATTCTTGAGAGTTCTATTTACGTTTATTTTTTTTTTTATATCCCTGGTATATAGTGATGAAGTGCATGTTATACAATAAAACAGACTTGATATTACTTGAAAAATACTTGACATTATAACTGCAAACTTCATTGTAGACATAATGGACAAAAAAGTGCGTACATTTTATCCAAAAAGATGTTGTCATCTTCCTGCAAACAAAACTAGGAACCCAATCAAAAAAAAAAACAATCTAAAAGTACTAAAATCTTAATGTTCTCAAAACTTTCTTTCAGTCCTCCTAGTAGCTAGAAAAAATAAACACAGTTCTTTAACAATAAGTCCAATCATCAGTTCTTTCAAACCTAAGTGCCCAAACTTTCAAACCTGCTATAGTGACAAGTGATTATAGATCTTCTTTTTGCACTAAATCCTCTTGGGATACCCTTTTCCCAGATTTGTTTGTGCGACAGACATCTACTCTCACATCTTTCGTTCCCATGGCATTTTGCATAAGTTTCCTAAATCTCCTTTCGTGCCATCTTCTTGCAGGTGTTGTAGTTCATAAAGGTGGTCAGAGTTTAATATCATGATCATGTATAAATAATAAAATTATAGTTCATTCACATGTATATCATATTATCCATAACAACAAGCACATTACTTTAACAGAAATGTACGAAAACACAATTCTAATGCAACAATTTTTTTCCTGAGCAAAATAACAAAGAGTTTTTTTTTCTTTAGCAAGGTAATACATATGTAATCTGAGTATCCAGTAGTACCTATAAATATGTACTGATGGATCTTTCTTCTTTTGCTGGATTGACAAGAGTCACTAGCTTGTAAAGTTCTCGCATACTGATATGTGATCTAAGTATTCAGTAGTACCTATCAATATGTACTGATGTTTGTTCATGCATAAAAGAGGTTTTTTACACAGTGAATGTCAATATGTATTGATATCTATTCAAGCATAAAGAGGTTTTTTACACAGTACATGTCAATATGTTCTACATAATACATGCCAATATGTAATATTAAATCATACAAACAACATTAATCTACAGAATGATGTGTACCAATGCATATCCAAGCATAAAAGAGGGTTGCACATGCCAATATGTACTATTAAATTATACACGAAACACTAATTAACTATCCATATATATCCAAACAATACATATTGACATTTTAAGGTAATGAGAGTTGGTTGAAAACAAAGTAAGAAGAATACATCAAGTACATGGTGATATGTACTGATGTATGTGTACTTCAAAAGTATCTGTTCAACAACACTACATATCCATCAGTATTCGACAATACATATTGGTATGTACCTGATGCATATGCAATCCAAGTATTCGATAATACATATTGATATGTAGCGCTGATGAATTCTACTTGTATTCAACAATACAATACATATTGCTATGTATTGTATTAACACATACTTCATATTATTTCTTTGGTATTCAAGGATACATATTGACATGTACTACATAAACGAATCACTTTTTCCTAAGCACATTTCGATATGTCCAAGCATAAACTATGCTAGGATTTTATACAGTACATATCATCAACTAATCACTCTTTCCCTTACTACATATTTATATGTATTCAAGCATGAACTAAGGGTTTAGAAAAAATCTGAAAACTCCTAAATTTATATATGCCAAACTTGAAATTTTTTTTGTGAAACTTCCAATATTCCACTACACAGACAAAAACCCCAAATTCATAGCAGTAACAATAAAATTAGTAATTTTGTAACAAAAATTTACAAAAAAAATACGAACCCTAAGAAATAAAACTTGAAGAAGATCAAAAAAATTACAACAAATACCTGTTAAATAGCTTCAAAATCTGTTATGCTAATTACAGTATATATTGATATGCATTGCACCAACGAATTGATGTTAATAAGAGATTGAAAACATTAATTTTTCGATTAGCATCAATTTCTTCAAGAAAAACTTGAAACTGAAAAAACCCTAGTTTTGATGTAAAATTGAAATTGAAAAACTTAAATCATACCTTAATTATATGTAAACCCATATCATAATCAGCATCAATAAAATCTTCTTCATTAACATTAGTTTCTTCAAGAGTATCTAAGATCCACACGATTTTTCAAATTTTCCGTAACTTGTTTGATTTTTTATTGTTGTTTTTTTGAATCTAGGGTTTTGATTTTCTTTTCTCTGGAGAAGACTGAAAAACTGATGAAGAAGAAGAATGAAATGTCGATGAAAACAAGAAGAAAGATGATTTTTTTTTGTAGCGTGTTTTCTTCTCTTCTTGTGACACGCGTGTTATTAGGGTTACCTTGGTAATTTTATGCTTTTTGAAACTTTGTTGGACCAGCCAGCAAATATTTTATCCCGCTGGACTATATATTAACCCGAATCGGGTTTTGTGGACTAAATAGCAAATTTCTTTTTTTTTTTGAACGGGACAGTGACTGGGATACAAGATCCCCGCCCCATACCCGCCCCATGACCATCCCTACATTTTTCAAAGAACTTGAGGAAGAAGAGGCGTTGTAAAGAAGATCTAAGTAGTCTTTATTATTTTTTTGTTTTTGACGTAATTTTAGGAAACAGAAAATGAATAAAAAGGGAAGTTAAAAAAATTATAAAATCAACGGTTATAACCCCAAATTTTGAAATATGGGGCTTTTGTATCAAATTTAAAAATTTAGGGGTTTTAGTATCAATTTTGTTTAAAATGGAGTTTTAATGGATCCCAACATTTGAACGGGGTTTTTGTACCAAAAAGTTGGTCACCTTGGATTTTTATGACTAGTTCTGTAAAATCAAAGAGAATAAAGAGGTGGTTTTCTCGTTAACCAACTAGGAAAGCCGGAATGTGCACCCCGGTTTTAGAGGGGTGCACAAAGTTGGACTCTATCTTAGCCATCCTATAAATATGAAAATGTAATATCAACTCAAAACTACTAATCTTAACCGTACATCTTATATTTTGGGCTATATATATATCTTAACTCATATTAATGATGGGTTTCTGAAAGAGAGAGGAACCAAACTTGGGTTCCTCAAAAATTTCCGCGTTAAAACCTATGATGCATCTTCAATTGTATTGCTTAAATGGATTTTTTTACATATAAAAAAAAGAACGCCTAAAACTTCTGGAGATCGACAAATGAAACAAATGCAATTGTGATAATTGTTGTGTTTTATATGTAAACTATCCCTTAACCCGTGCCGTTGTTGGTTCATTTTTAATATATTGTATAATTTGTGTCCCGAATACTTATCAACTCCTTGATTTAATATGGGTTTGTCACAAAAATAGTTGGGATTTTCCTCTCTTTTTTTCTTGTTCGCTTTCTTTAATATTTTACCTCCGGAAATTTTCTTAAACGAAAGAAATATAATCTTACTTCCAGACACTTTTTTATTTAGGTTCATTGCTTATAATGAGATAATGCTCTACATGAACATGGAAGTTTAAATATTTTTTGGAAATATGTCGTCAGCAACGCTCATCTCGGTGAAATCAATTAATTAATATCTTTCATAAAAGTCTCCCCATGCTCCCATTTCGCTCTAGATGACTCATCTATCATGGTCATGTTGTCGATCCTCCAAATAGAATAGTATTTTTTTGCATCGAATGGATGATACAAACTCTTCAATGTGACATGATTTTCCTGTAATTTTTCAACATCCATTAGATGACAATGTTTAAAATGTGTACCCATTACCTTTTCGAAGGGATTGTATATATGCGAACCTCTTCCATTAAATCTACAACAAAGTATTGTTCCCATCAGTTCGTCTTAACGAAGGCTTTGGTAACTTCAAAAGTCTTGGACATTTTGTCACTTCTATATGTTCCTACCTTCACTTGGAATAAAATCTGGCTACACATTACCTCATAAAGAACCTTGAACACATATTGTACTCCCTGATCCTATTTCAAATTAATAAGTTGTCAATAGATCCTTTACCAAAAGTTGACATCTTATACGTTGAATATTTATAAAAAAAATTTTTATGGTATTGTGGATCGTTGCTTTCTAAGATTGTATTTTTCAAAATTGGCCTCTTTAAGTCCCATGGCTTTCTAAGTTTATATATCCTATTTGTTTTTTAACATTTTAGTTAGCCATATTATGTTTGTTACTAACTTTAAACTCGATGCCATCTTCTACTATGAACTTTATGTGATTTCATAATCGAAATAGTTATACCTCTTTCATTCGTATCAAGTAATCCGTTGTATATCCCAACAATTCTTCTACAACAATTCCTTTCTTTTGCAGTTTCCGGAGCATCAATAGCCATTATTGTCAACCACAATTTGTCCAATTTTTGTTGATGTTTTGTATTTGCAATGTTTATTTTTCTTAAATAAATAGATTGTGGGAAAACTAAAAAGAAAAGAACATAAGTCTTACATCGGGTCTAAGTTACTATATCCAAAATATTCCGGACACTGCTTATGGCCTTAAGGGTGATTTATATGCTTGCGGAAATCCTGGACATATGGCGGTTCACTGTAACAACCGTAAGGACTTTAAAAAGTAAAATAATGTTGATTTGGTTGAAAACAACAAAGATGAATTTTCTGGCATGGTGTCTGAAGTAAGTTTGGTAACAAATGTGAGAGACTAGTGGGTAGACTCTGGTGATACCAAACATGTCTGTGGAAACAAAGATATGTTCACCTCTCATAATAAGGTAGGGGAAGGCGAGAAACTATATATGGGTAACTCATTTGCAGCTTCGGGTAGGAAAAAGCAAAGTTGGGCTCAAACTCACTTCTGACAAGACTCTCACTTTGAATGAAGTTCTTCATGTTCCGGACATCTGCAAAAATATTGTTTATTGTGGTGTTTTAGATGATAAGGTTTTTAAAATTGTAAAAGAATATGGGAAATGTGTTGTTACTAAGGAAACTATATTTATTTTCTTAATTAATTTGACAGTACATGCAACACCAATCATTTGCGAAGTGAGCTATTTGCACAAGTGTGGTCAATGTATCCCTTAAATGTAATAATAATAACAACATGTCAGTTTTTTTTCAAGGCGTCCAGTTGTAAATGGTATGAATCTAATACATT
Organism: Papaver somniferum; assembly: GCF_003573695.1. Classification (NCBI taxonomy): domain Eukaryota; kingdom Viridiplantae; phylum Streptophyta; class Magnoliopsida; order Ranunculales; family Papaveraceae; genus Papaver; species Papaver somniferum. The sequence goes on along the minus strand of NC_039367.1, from coordinate 27,865,041 downwards.
TGAATTGTACCTCAATCTTAGATATCACCTTCTTCTCACATAACATAGCAATTGAGGAAGGACAAATCTTGGCCACTCTTTACATATGCAGAGTTAGCCAAACCATGTTTTGCAATAGTCATACGTGGAAATTATTATTAATCCATATTTTAATCGGCTCCTATCGAAGCGGATCTAATTATTCCTATAGAAAGTTAATATTAAATTTATGACCTTATTTTTTGACCAAATTATTGAACTATTCTCATTCATGTTCTGCTTTGTATGATCTACCCATATGTATCTACTATACCTTCTAACCCAGTGAATGAAACCTATACATATTGATCCGTAATTTGATATTGTTGATTTGTAATTAAGAGGTCGCATGATTTGAGAATGTAAAATATAAAAAATATTCTATAAACATCGGAGGCAAAAATTAGATTTATGATTTAGAGTTTTTTATGATGATTTTGATGAACAAACATAATTTTCAAACAAATCTTTTAGAATGTAAATACATTTTCCCGGTCAATAAGGTTTTATATCGGGAATTGAGTGAAAGTACGTTGTTGTCTTTATAGGTAGTTGTCGCGAAACAACTCGACATTATGGTTTTTCAGGAAAAAGAATGTAATAGTACTTGAGAGAGCGATAATGTTCTCTTACGCGGGTACACCAATTTTATTTATATAATAAGGATACTGTTTCGGTGATCCAACAGTCATGATCATATTGTCTTATACGTTCCGGTATCATCCTCAAAATATTTGATTTTTGTCCTTATCAATCGTGCTAAAAACAACCAATTATATCTTTCACAATACAATGTTACATGTTTTGTGAAGATTTATTTTTTACTCGGTCAATAAAACTCACAAAAAAGCAAAAACTATCACTATTGTTATCCACTACTATTACCAACACCCACCACCATAAAAACCATCCGCCGCCACTATTTCTTCCACCAATAGTAATGTTACCGCCTCCACCATTCACAAACACCCTCCATCGTTAGAACTAATATATTTTTTAGTAAAATTATGTATTTATGTTAGATTATTAAAGGGACATTTATAATAGAAATTTAATTAATCATTATTAACAATCAATGAAACACTAATTAATAAAATATTTAAAAATGGTTAAGTTGAACAAACCCCAGTGGTAAATTTATCTTTGCCAAGGAAAAATCCTGACCACTCTTTACACAGACAAATAAATAATAAATAATTTCATATGTTCTGATCTTGATTCGTGTCATTCGTTTAGTTATTACATAACATGTCAATTGATTGCAGCAATTTTTGAAAATTGACATGTGTTTTATCGAGTTTATTTTAACATCAGAATGATCAACCACGTGTTATACTTTATACTAATATAACGTTACATATTAGCGTTACGAAATTAGCATAATATGTTTTTGTTCACCAATACCCGCCACCACCATAAAACCGTATGAATCCATTTTTTTACCACCACCTCTAGTGGCAGAGCCAAGGGTTGACTAACCTGGTTCTAACCCCTTAAATTTTGAATAACTACATAATTTTTTTAGTTTATTTTATAAATAATATTTTATCCATATATATTTATGGTTTAGTCCACCAAAGTTTACATTTTTTTTAAAGTAGGCCTCCGCAATGTTAATTTTGACTCCAGCACTACCACCATCACTGCCACCTACCCTATGTAGGTTGTTGGACGCAATTCTAATTTTCATCACAAATGGCATGTATGAGGTTTAGATTGAACAAAATGTGGTCAATTGATTAGTTTCATTATTTTTTTTTCCGTGTATATATTCTTTTTTGTATTGCAATCAATTTTATATAGTACCAAAGATAACAGGGGTACCATTGGGTGATCCAACTACGATCATGAAAATATTTTCTTGTATGATATCATCCCTGAAATATATGGTACCTTCATTTATCAAAAGTGTTAAAAACAACCAACCACATCTTCCACACTACGATGTTATCGATGTTGTAACGGAAACATAAAATTAATGTTGTCCATCACTACTCACCAGCACTCGCCGTCATTACTTTTTCCACCAAAAACCAGGGGCGGAGCCAGGATTTTGAGGAAAGAGGGAGAAAAAATTCTTGGCAAGTTGGATACATGTGAAAAATGGATTTTATATCCCATTTTACGATAAAAGAACAAAAATAAATATAATTGTGCTTGGATCCGCCCTTAACCACCGCTAATCTTTCGGCCTCCACCTCTTTCACTACTCATTGTCGCCAAAAATGTCTATTGATATTATTTATCAAATTACTTATTAATAGAAACAAATATTATAATTAATTTAAGAAAACATTTATAATTAAAAATGATTAGTCATTTATTATGAGCAATTAGTGAAACACTAATTAATAAAACACTTTATAATGAATAAACTATTTATTATATGCAATTAGTGAAATAGTAATTAATAAAACAATTATGATATTTAAGTTGAACAAACCACCATCGTTGATTTATCTTTTATATTAATTCCAACCAAGGTGGAACACTGGTTAGAGGTCACTCTTATGCCACAATAGGTCATGAGTTCGAACCTCCCTGTTATAGTTTGGCGAACTTAGCCTAACTTTGTTTTGTACTAATTGTTGGGTGAAATAATCAAAAACAAGGAAAAAATCAAAAGTTATTGATACTTAGCTCCTTTATAATGGAAGTGATCGAATTGATGAAACGGACGAGCTCCCCATATCTCCGCAACAACAATAAGACAAAACTTTGAAAAAACAGAGTGAGTCACGTGTTCAACACGTTTCCCTTAAGACATTAGCGCTCGGGTACGCTCAAGAGTGATGATATATCCCTCACAGGACGGATATCTGCAGGATAAAACACCCTAATACATCTACTACTAGCATATGTAGTAGATGCTCAACTTGAGCTTGGCAACTCCGAAAAAACCTTTAAGAAAATCGTGAACGTATGAGAAAATATATAAAATATCTTCCCTTGGGGGTTCCTCTAAATATAGAGCAACCCCTTTCCCATACATTTTACAAAAGTGGTGAATTTATTTATATAATTGACAAATACAACTTAAGAAGAAAAACTCCCCGATGTGGGACTAAAATGCTTATATAGTCTCTTAAAATAACTAAAACGTGGAAACTCCACAATGTGGGACTAATAAGTTTTTCATTCATAAAAGAAAAAACTAAATTATAATTTTATTAAAACCTTAAAAATCATTTTTTAGTAACCGTTTTCCAACAATCCCCCACATGAATGAAAACTCAATAAAACATGAATAACACATATAGCTCTTGGTAAATCAACACCCCAATCCCACGACCGAATTGGCTGAACATACAGAAAGATCGTGCAAGTGTTGAAATCATGCTAGTCATTTCTTTGTCCTCCCTCACACAAAAGTGTGTTGACCCCAGGGTCATACTATAAAGATTGCACAAATCATAATAGTATAGAGAGCTTTCATATTTAGTACTCACATGGTGAGACTAAAGGTATATTTCACCAAAGTGAAAAAGTATGAACTAGTGAACCCTTAGTGACCCTTAGGTCCTAATTTCCAATAATACCAAAACCATCAAAAACGAAAATCATATAAAAAACGCAGGAAATATCATTTTAGGCAGAAGTGTCCATGAGGTCTTGAACCTTTGCATAGTGAGATATTACCGGATTACTTGCTAGAGACAGTGAACTATTTCTTGAACTGTTAGCGCTTGATGTAATTCTCGATAACAATCACGGATGATATCTCCAAGGTTGCTGCCAAGCTCGTGTCGTTTTGTCCAATTTTGCCCAGGACATATCCTGTTTCTCAGAATGCTCTAGAGAATCAAAGCTCAAATTCTCATAAGAAGCGGCCCCACTTCCTCATTAATATAGGTGAGTTTCGATAAAGAGTGTTACTGCTACACCCCACTTCAATCTTAAATTGAAACTATAGAACTCATTAAGACTTCTTAAAAGTCATCCTTCACATGCAGTCACACTATCACGTCTACACCATAGGGAAGGGATAGAGAATAAAATTATCTGATGGTGTGTACCTTTACCAAGCACAAATTATTTGTCTCATTCGAAACCTTGACCTTGGGATCTCCAGTCAACAAGGTTGAGTATCCTTCATAGCAAGTTTAATTTATGAGCTTAAGCCCCTTCCCCCTCGATGCATTTCTAACTATCTCTTTGGATAAACCTTTCGTCAAAGGTTGCGCGATATTCTTCTTGGACGTTATCCAATCAATGTAAATAACGCCGGTTGAGATTATTATTTTTATCTTTAGCTGTTATAGATTGGGTAACACAATGTATATATATATATATATAGCTGGCACAGGCCTATGCCAGAGAGGAATGTCTTCTAAAAAGCATCTTAGGCACTCGGCCCCCTCTCGTGCTTTATCTAACGCAATACTCTCAGATTCCATAATGAATTGACCAATATATGTTTGCTTGGAAATCTTCCAAAAAACAAACCCTCATGCTAGAGTGAAAACATATCCACTCGTAGACTTAGAATCCTCTGAGTCAACTATCCAGTTTGCATCACAAATTCCCTCATGGATAGCAAGATACCTTTCATAAATTAAATAAAAGGTAATAGAGTATTTTAGGTACCATAATACTCTACTCAGTGCATCTGAATGCTCTTGCTCTGGACTATAATTATATTTACTTAACTTACTCACAATATAGGCAATGTCTGGACTCTTACAGTTCATTAAATTCATCAGACATCCTATAACTTTTGGGTATTCAAGTTAAGATACTCCATTACCCTTATTTTTCTCTGAGTCTACAAAAAGAATCGTATGGAGTGCACGCAGGCTTACAATCAGACTGATTGTATCTCATAAGCACAAATTCAACATAATGAGAACGACTAAGACTATAAATGTTTGATTATCTTCTAATCCTCATCCGTAAGATTACATCAAAAGGGCCTAAGTCTTTCAAGTCAACGTTCTCATTCAATGCATGTTTTTAGTGAAATTAATCACATCTATGTTTGTATCAAGTATAAGCATATCATCAACATAATAGCACACAATCACACAAGCATCCTTAACAAGTTACTTGTAAATATATTTGTCAGATTCATTAATTTAAATCCACTACACATTATCACATTATCAAATTTTCCATGTCACTATTTACGTGTTTATTTAAAAAGTCCTCAGGTTGGTCTATGTAAATTTCTTTATTTAATTCACGTTTTTAGGAAAGCTGTCTTAACATCCATCTGATGTATCTCCAAGTTGTTTATGGAAGCAATATCAATTAGCATATCAACATAAGTAATTATCGTCACAAGTGAATAAAAATCAAGTAAATTTACACCTTCTTTTAGTTTATAGCCTTTAGCTACCAACTTAGCCTAATATTTTTTTTTTCACAGTTTCATATATCTAATGTTTCCTCTTAAAGACTCATTACATCCCATGGTCTTACTCCCTAGAGGTAAACTAGCGAGCACCAAAATCTGGTTCCGATGGACTGAGTCCATTTCACTAAATGAAGCTTCTTACCAGAGTAGGGTTTTAGTATATATCAAGGATTCTTTACAAGTCCAAGGCTTAGACTAATCTAGGCATGTTATGAAGTCGGCTTCATAAGAAGTCTCAATTCTAATTGTTTTACTTCTCTTAGGCTCAACCTTAACTTCATCTTACTTTAAGATAAGTTATGACTATTTGAAAATAAAACTAGGAGATCAACAACACATCTCTAATGAGGTACAGGTTTAAGAATAAACATTTTCAAAGAACTCGGCATCCCTAGATTATGTAATAGTATTCACAGCAAAGTCAGAAAAAATCAGAACATACAACCAAAAATCTATATGTATAAGTATACTCAGCATATCCTATATGAAGACATAATCAATATTTTTGGTTTCGATCTAGTTTTTTTAGGAAGAGGAATTACAATCTTAGTCAAACACCCCCACACTTTGACGCATTCATAAGAAGGTCATCTACCTTTCCATAAATTATATGGAGTTTCATCTGATCCTTAAAAGGGTACTCTATTCAGGACATACTAGTTAAGAGGACTGCCTCCCCCCACAAGGCCGCAGGTAATCCTGAACTAACCAACATGGAAATTTCATCTCCTTAAGGAAACGGTTTTTATGTTCAAGGCTTTTAATTGGTTTTGAACTTCAAGTTTATACATATTAAGAATTCTAAGGCATCATCCTTATCCCTAAGCAAGTATTCAAGATAGTACCTCGTACAATCATCTACGAAAGTTATAAACCATCTTTTGCCACAATGGTTTTGGGTTGAATTCATGTCAACTAGGCCTAACTGAATTAATTTTAAGGGCTTAGAATTACTCTGAAAATTTGTGCTAAAATGTTTTATAACATATTTTGATTCTATATAGATTCCACTTTTGTGTTCAAAATCCAAACTAAATTTGGGTACGCAGACTATGCTGGCCAGTTTATGCATGGACTAAAAAGTTTAAGGTTCCAAGTCTACCACGCAAAACATTCAATCACACAAAGAAATCACAAGAATCAACTATGTTCACTTTATCAGTTTTTCCATTAAGTTTATATAGACCCAAAGTCCTATAAATCTTGCCTAAAATATCACTGCCTAGTTACAACAAGTTTTCGGATTTAATTAATAATTTTAAATCATTTACCATCTATAACAGAACAAGATACAAGATTCTTACATATGCTCGGAACATGAAATCTTCATTCAATGTGAGAATATTACAGATATGAGCTTCTGCTCGACCTTTCCCTTTTATGGAACCTCTGTCGCAAATGAGTTGCTCAGAAAGAGTTTCCCGACATCTCCTATCCTCTGATAGGAGGTGAACATGTCTCTGTTTCAACAAACATGCTTGGTGGCTCCAGAGTCCACCTACTGGTCTCTCACATTGGTTATTAAAATAACTTCCGACATCATGCCAAAAATCGTTCTACTTTGTTTCAATTAATTAGCATTAACTTTCTACTTATTAAGATTTTATGTTGTCTACGATTTACTGCCGTACATCTAGGATTTTACACACATAAAAATCACCCTTAATTAAAGTAATGCTAGATTCACGTTTACGAAACATACATTTCTTAAGAAAACTACGCTTAGAGTTGTGTTTGATGTTCCCATACCTTTTTCAGCTTTGGAAAAATTGTGTTCATCAACATGCGCTTGTTAACCATGTCCCTTTCCAGTTTCATGTCACAATCTTCGTTTATACTCTGACTAGAGGAACGGTGATTTCCCAATCACCTAAAATACCACATCTCACAAACCTTAGTTCCGAATCGGAAAATAAAATATGATTTTTGAAGATAACATCTAGATCTACAAACTTCTTTTGAATCACCATTTCAAAAAACTCATGGTTACCCATAAAAACTACTTTAGTTAACAACAAGTTTCTGTCCGTCAGAATTTTTCAGGAACGTTTCTCTGTTTTGTAAAATATCAAAAAACTACTTTTATAACTCCAAAAATTCTGAAATTTTACGTGGGTAACTATCAGGATGTCTACTACGTTGTGTCAAAAGGGTGCATTGAAATTCCTTATAGGTTAAGAGATAAAATCGAAACTCTACAGATGACCAAACATTCGTTTTTGTTTTTCACTCCACAATTAACATCCATGATTCACAAACCAACCATTTTCGATTATTAAAAATTCTAATGTCTTAATATTGTTGGGTGAAATAATCAAAAACAAGGAAAAAATAAAAAGTTATTGATACTTAGCTCATTTATAATGGAAGTGATCGATTTGATGAAACGGACGAGCTCCCCATATCTCCGCAACAACAATAAGACAAAACTTTGGAAAAACAGAGTGAGTCACGTGTTCAACACGTTGCCCTTAAATATTAGCGTCCGTATACACTCAATAGTGATGCTATAGCCCTCATAGGACGGATATCTCCAGGATAGAATGTTGCGCAAAAGCCTGCGGAAGCGTTAGGTTTGCATTACTACGAGGTATCTCAATTTCGACAAGAACATAATCACACACACAAGAAGAACAAGTATTTAACGAGGTTTAATCCTCGGGAAGGAGTAAGCAATTTTATATATCACCGTATATGTTGGAATATACAAAGCCTATTGACGAGAAGAAGAGAACTCTTACTTAGTTCTGGTGTGTTTTCTCTAGTTTTATCTATGGATATTTATACACATCAATAGGAGTAGACTCATTCCTTAACAAGGAATACTTTTCCTAAAAGTATAGGGTTTCCTAACTTATCTCTAAGAACAAACCTCTTAAGCTTCTATACTTAGGACACAAGTACTTGGTTTCCTTAACCAACTTGATTTCCTAATCTAGTCCTTGACCATCCTACCAACAATTCTCCACCACGGATCATGCATTCATGCATGAGACGATCAATAGACAAAATCACCTCCATCTTCCAACGTCAATTGAACCATCATTGGCTACCTACGTATCCTCAATAGGAATAAAACCAAATCGTAGTTCTCTTAAATGGCCTTGCTAGAAGACCTCCGCCAGGTTCAAAAGAACCTTTACCGCAAAAAGGTCCTTTCACCAAACTGGAAGGATGTGGATCAATTTCAAACAATTTCGAAACTTGATCCCAGATACTACTTTAGTCAACATATCAGCTGGATTTTCTTTGGTATTGATCTTCACAAGTAGAATGTCTTCTTCTTCAAGAATTTCTCTCACAAAGTAAAATTGTACGTCTATATGTCTGGTTCTAGCATGATGCACTTGATTCTTAGCCAAATAAATTGCACTTAGACTATCACAATGCACCGGCAGTTGGTCTTGCACAACTCCTAAGTCATCTAGCAAACCTTGTAACCATATATCCTCCTTAAATGCCTCAGTCACTGCCATATACTCCGCCTCCGTAGTTGAAAGTGCCACAGTAGGCTGCAAGATTGATCTCCAACTTACTGGTGCCCCTGCTACGGTAAATACATACCCTGTAGTTGAACGTCTTTTTTCCAAATCACCAGCATAGTCAGAATCCACATATCCAACACACAACTGATTGTTACTTCTATCCTTCACAAACTCCAAGCCAACATTAACCGTACCATAAAGATACCTCAAAATCCATTTCACAGCATGCCAACGTCCCTTACCAGGACAATGCATATAACGACTGACCATACTAAATGCATGTGAAATATCTGTCTTTGTACATACCATCGTATACATCAAGCTACCAACAGACTCAGCATATGGGACTTGGGCCATATACTTTCGCTCTTCTTCAGTAGTGGGAGACATACGAGCATTCAACTTAAAATGAGCAGCAAGGAGAGTACTTACAGATTTAGTTCCTTCATAGACACCAAACTTATATAACACTTTCTTCAAATATGCCTTTTGAGACAAACAAACTTTACCCTTCTCTTTGTCATGTTGAATATCCATGCCAAGAATCTTGTTAGTTTCTCCCAGATCTTTCATATCAAACTCAGATGACAACTTTTTCTTCAAGTTATCAATCTCTTTATTGTTATTCGATGCAATCAGCATATCATCGACATACAAGAGAAAATATATGCAAGACCCATCACGTATCTTCTTAAAGTATACACGATGGTCATAGTGACTTCTTGTGTATGTTTGGCCTATCATAAACTGGTCAAATCGCTTGTACCATTGTCTTGGAGACTGTTTCAGCCCGTACAACGATCTCTTCAGTGTACATACACAATCTTCTTTTCTAGCAACCTTGAACTCACTCGGCTGAGTCATATAGACCTCCTCTTTTAGATCCCCATGTAAGAACGTCGTCTTAACATCTAGCTGAACTAGGTCTAAATCATATTGTGCTACCAAGGCCAACAAAATACGGATTGATGAATGTTTTACCACCGGAGAGAACACCTCATTTTAGTGAATCCCTTCTCTTTGGGCATAACCTTTTGCAACTAACCTTGCCTTGTAGCGAACTTGATTCACCGAAGATCCTTCTTTCTTAGCATATACCCACTTGCATCCTATGACCTTCTTACCGTTCGGAAGCTTCATAAGAATCCATGTGCCATTCTTGTAAATAGACTCTATCTCGTCCTGCATTGCACCTTCCCATTCTTTACACTCTGCACTATGTACAACTTCTAAATAGGAAGTAGGAGTGCAATCTTCAACAACTGGTAATGCATAAGTAATGTAATCATTCATCCAACCAGGCTTCCTGGTTGATCTTCTCAGTTTGCTGGTTGCTATGGTCTCCATGAACGTAGCTTCTGTATCTTCTACTAACTCTTGTTCCTCTTCCTCAACAGCGTCACTATCATTTGGAACTTCAGTAGCTACTTCTCTTGAGGACCCAATGTCTTTAGAAGTATTCTCAACAGATACAGACTTAACTGGAATTGGTGGAGTTGCATCAATCTCCACCTTCTGCAAAGGCTCACTAGTATTGGTGCTTCTGTTCTCCACCTGCCGAGAACCCCAAGATTTTACCATAAACATCTCATCAAATGTGACATCTCTACTCATGACTATCTTCTTCTCAACTGGATTCCAAATCTTGAACCCTTTTACTCCATTCTTCATACCCACAAAGATTCCTTTCACGACACGGCTATCAAGCTTGTTTTCACTAACATGATACCACACAGGACAACCAAAGATATGAATTGAGTCATAATCATAAGCTGGTTTACCAAACCATTTCTCCATAGGAGTTTTACCTTCTAATGCAGCTGATTGACAACCTATTAATGAGAAAGCACATATACGTAACTGCCTCAGACCAAAACGCCTTACCTAATCCAGCATTAGATAACATACATCGTACCTTCTCCAGCAAAGTACGATTCATGCATTCAGTTACCCCATTCTGTTGCGGTGTCTTCTTAACTGTGAAGTGCCTCTTTATCCCCTCATCCTGACATACTTGCAAAAATGGATCACTCTTGTACTCTCCACCATTGTCCGAACATAGTACTTTGATCTTTCTGCCAGTTTGAGTCTCAGTCGCCTTTTCCCACCTCACAAAGATTTCTATGACTTCATCCTTATGCCTCATGGTGTACACCCATACGCGCCTAGAATAATCATCAATAAACGACACAAACCAATGTTTCCCTCCCAATGATGCATTCTTGGAAGGACCCCAAACATCTGAGTGAACATAGTAAAGAACTCCACTAGTATTGTGGATAGCTGTGCCAAAGCTTGTTCTTGTTTTCTTGCAATTAACATAATGTTCAAAAAATGCTAACTTGCAGGCAATAAAACCTTTCAACAAGTCTTGTTGAATCAACCTATGAAACGACTTCTCACCTGGATGTGCAAGTCTCATGTGCCATATCTTTGTCTTCTCGGTAGTTGCACTCTCGATTTGTTCAGAAATAGACATACCCATGTTGTTGTACTCCCAATCAAGTAGTACAAGTTATGATGACGTGTGCCCTTCATGATTACCATAGATCCATAGATTACCTTTAGAACACCATTTTCAGCGACTATGTTATAGCCCTTAGCTTCTAAAGTTCCAAGGGAAATCAGATTCTTCTTTATGTCAGGTACAAATCTTACTTCCTTCAGCTCTCTAACCATACCATCATGCATGTTGATACGAACACTACCAATTCCAATCACCCTGCAGGTATGATTGTTTCCCATACGTACTTCTCCATCAAGCTCTTCAAAACTTGAGAACCAGTCCCGATATGGACACATATGATACGTTTCTCCAGCATCTAATAACCATGTACCATCTGTAATAGTACAAGCTGATGGTGTCACAGTTAGCAAGAAATCAGAAGCATCATATGATTCTTCATTACCTTTAGCAATGTTCACCTCGGTATTACTATTATCTCCTTCTCTTGCCTTACGCTTGGTACAATCCTTAGCCCAATGACCAAAGTCATGACACCAAGCACACTCATCTTTCTGCAGTCGTGTTCTACTCTTAGAACGTCCTCTACCTTTGCCATAACCACCATTCTTCTTTCTCCTGTCTGATGAACGACCTCTTACAAGAAGCAAATCATTATTAGCTTCACTTGCAAGGTCTTCACGATCCATCTTCCTGAAATCCTCACTACGCAATGCTGTAGTGACCTCAGCGTATGTCATCTTATCCTTGTCGTGCATTAATGCTTTAATCACGGGTTCATACTTTTCAGGAAGAGAGTTTATCAGACACAAAGGTTCCTCGTCGTTGATCTTCTCATCGTAGTTAACCAACTTAGCAAGAAGTTTATTATATGAATCTAGGTGCTCGGTTAGGGTTGCACCTCTCTTCATGTTATAGCGATACAAATTTCTTTTAAGATGTATCCTATTGGACACGTTCTTCACAAGGTATTCCTTCTCTAGCTTTTTCCAGAGATCCTTAGCTGAAGTCTCGTGCTGATAATTAACTGTTACTGCAGTTGCTAAACACCCCTGTATCGTAGCAAGACATAATTTATTCATCTTGTTCCACTTCTTATCAGACATCTCAACTGGATGATCTTCTAGAGCTTCTTCTAGGTCAAGATGAACAAGAGCATCAATTACGTCCGTTCTCCATAAACCAAAGTTATTGGTTCCTGTAAAATTTTCTACCTTGAGTTGTGATCTATGTGAATGAAGTATTTCTTCTTTTGTTTCTTTATTTTTACTTGTGGCATCTGAATGTTCTCCTAAAGGATCTTTCGGATTAACTGGTTTATCTCCGTCAACCATTGTTTTTAAACAACCAAATATAGATAAAAAACAGAACCCTTGAGATTAGTATTACCTCAAGCAATCTTCAGAAAAATACCTTCACTTCAACTTCAATTTGAGTACCCGTATACGTCTCCTTGCTCTGATACCAATTGTTGTGCCAAAAGCTTGCGGAAGCGTTAGGTTTGCACTACTACGAGGTATCTCAATATCGCCAAGAACACAATCACACACACAAGAAGAACAAGTATTTAACGAGGTTTAATCCTCAGGAAGGATTCAGCAATTTTATATATCACCGTATAGGTTGGAATATACAAAGCCTATATACGAGAAGAAGATAACTCTTACTTAGTTCTGGTGTGTTTTCTCTAGTTCTCTCTATGGCTATTTATACACATCAATAGGAATAGACTCATTCCTTAACAAGGAATACTTTTCCTACAAGTATAGGGTTTCCTAACTTAGCTCTAAGAACAAACCTCTTAAGCTTCTATACTTAGGACACAAGTACTTGGTTTCCTTAACCAACTAGATTTCCTAATCCAGTCCTTGACCATCCTACCAACATAAAACACCCTAATACATCTACTATTAACATATGTAGTAGATGCTCAACTTGAGATTGGCAACTCCGAAAAAATCCTTAAGGAAAATCGCGAACGTATGAGAAAACATATAAAATATCTTCCTTTGGGGGTCCCTCTAAATATAGAGCAACCCATTTCCCATAGATCTTACAAAAGTTGCGAATTTGTTTATATAATTGACAAATACAACTTAAAAATAAAAACTCCCAGATATGAGACTAAAATGCTTATATAGTCTCTTAAAACAACTAAAACATGGAAACTCCACGATGTGGGACTAATAAAATTTTCATTCATAAAGAAAAATATAAATTATTATAAAACCTTAAAAATCATTTTTTAGTAACCGTTTTCCAACACTAATGACAAATACGGTATTTGACATAATCCAGACATATATATATATCATCCACCGAGCTACCAAGATAAGTGTTTGAGCAAAATTAATCATACGGAATTTAGCTTTTAGCTTGGTTTAGCTTTGAATTCCCCGCTAATTATGTCTTTCAAATCCACTTTGACTTCATTCCCAAGGATTTTAGTGAAACAAAGCTGTTAATGTGAGGCAGTGAACGGAAATACCCCACTTGAAGAACATCATCATCTATGACCTCTTTCACAGTTGAAGTTCTCTTGTCGAAAAGAAATAATGCCTTCTTTTTATAATCCCAAATTAGGACTTGACCATTTTTTAAAACAGTGACCGGTAGTAAATCCCAGGTCATGCTGAATAGCCCTAGCTCTTTCCACGACATAGATAACTCCTTCATCCAACTCCAACAATCTGTTCTCTCTCCGGTACCACTGTTATGCAGCTGCAAATTCTTCTTCTTCTTTACCAACCAAATCTCCAAGTTTGGGTTATGTTCAAGAACAACACACAAACCCTTCCTTAATATGTGCAGCTTGCTGTAATAAGTGTTGTTAGGGGTGCAGAAAGGTGGTTTCGGGAGCAGTTCAAAAACTTCATCTGTCAAATCAAAAGCAACGATATTGCACCGCTCATCGTCGAGCCAAAAAAATGTCCCGTCTATATGAATACACCTTCCTGATAAATCAAATGGAATTTTTATATTCCTCCAACCATTGACATCACCAAGAGTGTACACCTGTACACGATTAGGCTGTGATTCAAGTTCATGCATGTTGTGTAATGCAACAACTACCTTGTACACATTGTTAGAATAATCATAACCAATTCCACACCTAATCCCAATGGGGAAGTCTTTCTCCTTTACACCACATCTTGGGAGATTGACGTATTCCCCGGTAATAGGATTACAGACAAACAAAGGATATGTCAACAACGAGAAGGGAACCTCTTCAAAGGACTTGTACATTAGCAAAAAACATAACACACCGTTGCACGATCCAATCGGATAGAGAAAATAGTCACTATATTTACGTTGAACCCTAGAATCCCTGATAGTTGCAAGCAGTTTCTTGTAAAAGTGGTCAAACGGCTGAAGAAGATGATCATGACCAAAAATATTATTCTTCTCGTAATCATAGTTTTCATCGACATACTGAATTCTGAAGCCTCTTTTCTCAATCAAGAAAATCTGACCTAGAGTAATGTTGCTTCTAGTATTATGATGATCCAATAAGTTATCGACATCAAGTTGTTGTTCATGAAGGAGTATTCGTAATTGGTGAAGATAGTGCTTATTGACAAAGAAAGTATTACGTACCAGAGTTCGCCAAGTCTTGCATACCTGGATGCACTGTAAAATTGAATCAACGGGTAATCGATACAGTATTTCCGTAACTAGCTCCTCATGAAGATTCTCCATTGTCATGGAGCTGCATGCTAATCTGTACATATTAACCTATATATGGAGAGAGAATTTTACCCAACTTTCAGAAATCAGAATCCGCACGCATGGAGCTGCATGCTAATCTGTACACGCTAACCTATATATATGGAGAGAGAACCCAAAAGGGGCTTAATTAATTGTATTCTGGGCTGACGGAATGATCTCATTTGAAGTGGCCCAAAAGAAGTTTTTCTGTAGTGCAATTTATGTCAGTTTAGTTTTCGGATATTATTTTGCTTAATTCTCTTTGATAATCAGCACAAAAACTTGCTAAGGGCAATGTTACCATAACTAGAATTGGGCAAGTCATTATAGATCCGATCTGAAACTTAGGGTCATGCACTTTTATATACTACCAAAATAGTTCTGGGGATCAAAATAAGTTGCTAAGCAAAATACACTTTGCAGCAACTACTTGAAAATTCAAGCCAAGTGATCTTTGAAAATAAATAAAATCTCTAATTTGCATCTAGTTACAAACTATAAGTATGTTCCGAGCAGTCTCCTTGATTTTATCCGTCACTGTTGCTGACATGGACGATTTCATTTTCGTTGTCAACCGCAACAACAGGTGATGCAGTTGATGGCGTTGCACCATCTTCTTGTCTGACCAAAGCTAGACTTTCAGTAGATGGTGTCCCACTGCACTTGCAAAACCTAGTTAGTCTCCCTTCTATCTCAAAACCTGCTTCGTGTCCAGCTGCACTTGCAAAATAATCCGTGCCACCTTCTGCAGACTTGCATCGACTGTTGACATGAGCCAAGTCTGCAAGAAAATCGACAAAGTAAAATATATGATGCCATACAAAAACAAAAGCACAAATAGAAACTGAAATGAAAAATGAAAATTTGGAATGTTTCCAGAGGGCTATAACCAGTGTAAAGGAAAGCTACAAATAAATGGGACTCAACCCTTGCCATACTCATTACTACATTCATCTGAATTTGTCAAGGCCATGAGTTTAAAACCTGGCGACGTCGGAATTTTTTGGAGTTCTAATGTAAAGTAATACTTATAATTGAAATCGGATGTTAAATTAACAAAACACCATGAAATAAAGATAATCAACCTTCAAATGATGTTTCTTCTACCCTTGGAACAAGGAAGATACAAAGATTTGAGGTTCTTCTCTAATAATCTTCAAATTTCTACTCAATTCTAAGATTGGAAACTAAAAGATAATAGATGCATCTCTTACAAATTGGAAATAACAAAGTGTTGGAGGATCTTCTCTTAGGAAGGATTTAGGGTTCTTACACCACTTTTCTAAACAAAACCAAACTTGAAGCTAGCAGAGCTAGAGTTTAATCAATAAGTAGTAAACAAAAAGGACAAAGAAGAGAAATAAGGGAAATAAGAGGATAAAAGAGTAACTGTGAAATAAAAGGTCATAAATGGTATGTTTGAAATACCATTATGCATCATCCTTCCCTCCTTAAGTGAAATTCGCCCTTGAATTGTCCATCTCTTCATCCATAGCATTGTCGCCCCAATATGGAACTAAATGCTTAACATTAAAGACGTCGGGCATATGAATTGAGCTTGGTAAGTTGAGTTGATAAGCATTATCATTTATCTTTTATCCAATTGGAAATGGTCCAATCTTCCTTGCCTTAAGCTTGTTGTACTCACCCACGAGAAACCGTTCTTTAGTAAGAACTGCATAAACAAGATCTCCTACTTCAAACTCAACCACGCGTCGTCGTTGATCAACCATGTTCTTGTATTTCCTTGATAAAGCTTCTATATGCTTTTGGGTGCTTTCATGTATAAGGTGGAGTTGAGAAACAAAGTCTTCCGCCTTAGCACTTGCCATTTTCAAATCCGGTACTAAAGACAAGTCAAGTGGTACTCTTGGATTGAACCCGTACACCACCATGAATGATGAATAACCACTACTCTAGTGCATGGTTGTAAGCAAATTCCTCCTTGCATAAAACTTGATCACATGTCTTCAAATTCTCCAAAAATAAAATGAACTCACTAGTGGTTGAACTTCTTCCCTTATTGGAAACCACTCGACCTCGATTTTTTCCTTTATAGTTATTCACCAAGTCTAGTCTCTTGTGGTAATAGTCAATTGCATACCCAAGAAGCAAAGAACCACCAAGTAGTTTTTCCAACTTTGAACGGTGACTAGCGTTATTATACTTGTCCTCAAAGGAAGCCCAAGTTGGATCAACATAAGTTAATTTCTCATTTTCTTTGCTAATACTTGATAAAGAGCTTGTTGGTGGGTGAACTTTTGTTTCAAATTTCATCTCTTTAATGATATTTTCGGATACGACATAAACATAACTATCAGAATCATTAACAAGCTTGCTTACCTTTCTTCCCATGCTATAAGTGGTTTGGAATGCGTCATGCCTTGTCCCTCGATCACTATTGTTAAGTTCAAGCATGGAGTATTTGTTTACGACACCCAATCTTTGTATTTGATAACCGGTGATAAATTCTTCTTCTCTTTCTTCACTAGGTTCTTCATCAAATATGGGTGGCGACGTAGAATCAAAGTAAACATCATTACCAATCTCACCTTCCTCAAAACTTGAAAAACTATCAAATTTTGGTGGAGACATTTTATCAAATACCATGTGGGCAACACCATTACCAATATCACCTTCCCCATAACTTGAAAAACTATCAAACATTGGTTGAGAAATTTATCAAACATCTTGTGGGCAACATCTTGATGCTCATACCCACTAATGGAAGTTGACCTTTTTAGCCCCACTTCATCTCCATAGTCATTAGGAAGTTCAAATGAATCCACGTAAAGACATTCCAACTTCTTAAATTTCTCTTCTACTAATTGATGCATTTCATCAAACATCTCACATCTCATTTTATTCAACAATCCCACCACTTAAACTTTTCTTACATTTATTTCCCCATCCATTTTCATTCTTCTTTTTGATATGATAATAAAACACCATAAGATTGAAATACCCAATTTAAGAAAACTACCAAGAAAAAGAAACACAACCCAACATACTTGACGATGATGTAAGTAGTCTCTACTAACAATTAAGAAACCTATAATAAGTTTCACAATTAATATCTTTACCAAACCTTCCCCAAAAAAATCTAACCAAAGCTCTTGATACCAACTAATGTAAAGTAACATTTATAATTGAAATTGGATATT
Organism: Papaver somniferum; assembly: GCF_003573695.1. Lineage (NCBI taxonomy): Eukaryota > Viridiplantae > Streptophyta > Magnoliopsida > Ranunculales > Papaveraceae > Papaver > Papaver somniferum. The sequence goes on along the minus strand of NC_039367.1, from coordinate 27,846,846 downwards.
AAATTATAAAAAAACACCATGAAATAAAGATAACCAACCTTCAAATGATGCTTCTTCTACCCTTGGAACAAGGAAGATACAAAGATTGAAGGTTCTTCTCTAACAATCTTCAAATTTCTACCCAATTCTAATATTGGAAACTAGAAGATAATAGATGCATCTCTTGCAAATTGAAATTTCTACCCAATTACCAATTGGAAATAACAAAGTGTTGGAGGCTCTTCTCTTAGGAAGGATTTAGGGTTCTTACATCACTTTTCTAAACAAAACCAAACTTAAAGCTAAGGTTTAATCAATAATAAACAAAACCAAACTTAAAGCTAGGGTTTAATCAATAAGTAGTAAACAAAAAGGACAAAGAAGAGAAATAAGGAAAAGAAGAGGATAAAAGAGTAATTGTGAAATAAAAGGGCATAAATGGTATGTTTAAAATACCATTATGCATCAAGTTCTAATCAAACTTCTTTGTTTTCAAACTACTCAAGAAGCATGCTTAAGCAATGATTGTTGCTGAAACTCATTCTCATCCAACTTGTAATGACAAATTGTTCCATTCTTTTTCAATTAGTGGTGTAGTGAAAGTTATTTTAGTTTAGTTTTCAGATATTATTTTGCTTAATTCTCTTTGATAATCAGCACATACACCTGCTAAGTACAATCAGCCATCCTTTTGCAGTCTCCTACAATTTATGACCCATTTGCACAAGATAGTTCTGTATATAATATCACTACCAAATGACCCATTCCTCTATCCTAGATATGCCCTGTATGATTACTAGCTAGTTAAAGCGGCTCTGACCATGGTACGCACATGAACACATGGAGAAACAGTGGGCATAGCGCGCGAAAGCTACACTAACAAATAACAATGGACAAACAAATAAAACACCAATAAATGGAAAGGAATATGAATGATACCTGAGGCTGGCACACCGTCAAAATTTACTTGCAGTGTAGGAGGTTTGCAACCGAATGCAAAACTGGAACTGGGACTTGTTTCAGTTCTAGTCAAGTGCGCTACATCGACTCTGCCAGGCAGGTTTTTTCACAAGAAACTCTGTTTTGCAAGCCCCTCAGTGCTGAATTTTCTTCTTCCAGTTTTGAAAGCCGTGTCTCCAACTCCTTACACCTCTCACTTTGGTCAGTTTCCATCTTCTTAACTACTGCCTCCAAGTGACGAATTCTTTCCCCTGCACTCATCTCCCTCTCAGCCGTAACAGCTCCTATTTCTATTAACCCCTTGATTTGCTCTTCCATTCCACTGCATTTGGTCCTGTAATGTTCGCGCTCAAGATCAAGAGCACCGTTTACTTCCTGCAGGTTCTCCAATTCCAGTCCCTTCCGTTCGATCTCTACAGACAATCCTTGACACTTGGTTTTGTAAGCTTCCAATTCTTTTGCCAATTTAGTTTCGTGATTCGAAGAGACGGTTACTCGTCTCTCCAATTTTCCTTTTCAAATCTTTTATTTCAACAGCTTGTCTTTTCTTCCCCAACTTCATATCCTCAATTTCTCAATTGAGCTGAATACATCTGTCCTTTTGAAAACATTCCATTTTCTTATATTCCTTTTCCAGACAAATAATCCTATGCTGTTGAATCTGTCAATAACTGCTATTTGTGTGCAACATGTGCAACAGGTTAATGAGGTAACTCTGGGTTTGTAGCAGAGATTGCCACTTTGGGTGTGTTGGACATACCTATCAGACATAGTACATGTAGTTTTTCTTTATGTTCCCATTGGATTGGTGGAAGCAGCAATGCCAAAACTCATTTCCCAATACAGCTTTCTTTTAGAGCAAAACAAGCAAAGCTGTTGGCACCACAGTCAGCTGTCGGCCTTAAGCTAGCTTTTGGAACAAGAGTTGGGGTTGGGCAATATCACAATCTTTTAAGTAATCCTTGCTTGGCCTGGCCATATTCCTGTAGAAAAAAGAACCCTTTCAAGGCAGAGATCCAGTGAGAACTAAAAAATGATAAAACGAAATGCTTTAACTGTCATTTAATAGGTTCTTAAATTGATCACACTGAGCAGCAAAGTACCCACTTTACAATCATTAGGGAAAACAGAAAGTGGGTTCTGATGGTCTTGTAATATGTGACCATTTGTTTTCTCTGAGTCTTCAGCATCAAGTTGATCAACTTTTTCCTGCTTTGATGCCGATTCTTTTGCTTACTCAGCTCTTCTCCTTGCAATATTGACGCAGAGATCTGTAGTCTTTATGTGTAAGGACGGGCCTCACTCTTTCAACACTACCACCAAGAGCTTTCAATATTTGAGCTTCCATTATACCGTAAGAGATAAACCTGTTACTGAAGCTTTGAAAATTGAAAGAAAACTATAATTCTTAGGCACATGTTGCATATTTCTGTACAATAACATTTGAGCAAAAGTTTACTGTTCTGGATAAACGGAGAATGTTAGTATTTCTATTTATCCACATTCATGCAAGGGTATCTAAGAAAATCATACACTACTTACTAGTGGAAACATGAATCTCGAAGGGAGTCCAAGGCAGTCCCCTGACTCCCCCCTAAACAAGTAGGTAATTTAGTAAACAAATGCAAACACCATGTGGAGAAACTTCATTTGTCAATCATCAAATCATGCTTAACAACTGGAAAAGTTCCTGGAAGGCATTATAAAATTACAACTTCATGTTCTTGTTCAATTTAGTGTTCCAATATCCCTTCTTTAGTATTTAGCTTGATTGCAGCATAAGAGCAGTTTTAGATCTTTGCATTGCGGCTGCAAGTTTAAATATCAGTGACTAGTCTGAGAAGTCTCTGTCACTCACATGAACTATCATCCTAAAAGGACTCTATCAGAACGTGTTTCTGTAACAAAAATCTGAAGCTACATCTACCATTGCCAAGCTTTGATTTTTTGGCGAACAGTTTTGGATCACAAAATATGCCATTCCGATAGTAAAGATATCTCAAATTAGGACTAGAGGCATAAATACCTTCTCAGTAGCATCATCATCTGGAATTACCACATGTGCATTTGCACCATAAGCAGGAGCCACAGTTGGAGCCACAGTTGCAAGACTTATAGCAGTGATATTAGCAGAGCCCTCTGTAACAACTCTCCAGTATCAAAAGCCTGTAACAGAAATTCAAACAAATCCTTGAGAGACAGTTTCTATCTACCGCCAATAACATTCTCATGCAGTAATTGAATTTTAACTAGATAGATCCCCAAAAACTTTAGCTTTTAATCAAAAAAGTAGTTGAATTTTAACTGCAAAGAGTTACAAATATAGCTGCAACTAGAACAACACATGAATCTCTTCAGTGACACAAATAACGAAACACCTAACCACCTAAGTGAGACTACAAGGCTAAATTTCGGACCAGCACTTAAGTTAATTCTTATTAGAGTTACATGTTCGCTTAGGAATACAAAAAATATGCCACACAGGTATCTCAAATTAGGATTAGAAGCATAAATCTCATATTAGATAGAGTAGTATTTCTGCTTATACTCATGTTCGGGTTTCAATTAAAATCATACGCTACTTACCAGTGGAAACATGAATCTCAAAGGAAGTCCAAGGCAGCCCCCCCTAAACAAGTAGGTAATCAAGTAAGCAAATGCAAACACCGTGTGAAGAAACTTTGTCAATCATCAAATCAAATCATGTCTACAGAGAACAAGGTTATAAACTGAAAAAATTCCTGAAAGGCATTATAAAATTACAACTTCATGTTTTGATTGGATTTAGTGTTCCAATATGTTATCTCCCTCTTTAATCTTTAGCTTGATCACAGCATATGAGCAGTTTAGATCTTTGCGGCTGCAAGTTCAAGTATGCGTGACTAGTCTAAGAAGTGTCTGTCATTTACATGAACTATCATGTAGTTAATGATTGGTGAGGGATGTGAACAAAATATATACCAGAACTGGATTTCAGAATTGAGTAACAACTGGTACCAGTTTTCAAATTCAACAAAGTATGGTTTAAATACAGAAGAAAAATAATGGACACATATATGGTATCGTTACTTGGCCTAAACCCTTGGATCATAACAATTGAAAATGTGCCTACTAGGCAAAATTTGGCATACTTGGGTGAGCTCAGATGTTATCAGGCACCGTAACCGGTCATTTTGAGCTCAGAAATGTGAAATTGGTTATGTCATCAAGCCCTAGGTTACCACTAATCTGATCCCGCTCTGCTAGCTCAACATCCTAAAAGGACTCAATCAGAACGTGTTTATGTAACAAAAATGTGAAGCTACATCTACCATCGCCAAGCTTTGAGTTTTTGACGAACAGTTTTGGATCACAAAATATGCCATTCCGATAGTAAAGATATCTCTAATTAGGACTAAAGGCATAAATACCTTCTCAGTAGCATCATCATCTGGAATTACCACATGGCATTTGCACCCATAAGCAGGAGCTACAGTTGCAAGACTTATAGCAGTGATATCAGCAGAGCCCTCAGTAACAACTCCTCACACAAGTTCTCCAGAATCAAAAGCCTGTAACAGAAATTCAAACTCGTAAAGCTAAATGTACAGGGTATCGGACAAGCTTCGAAGAGTTGCTAGAGAGATCCCCAAAAACTTTAGCTTTTAATCACAGAAGTAGTTGAATTTTAGCTGCACAGAGTTACAAATATAGCTGCAACTAGAACAACACATGAATCTCTTCAGTGACACAAATAACGACACACCTAACCCCCTAAGTGAGACCAAAAGGCTAAATTTCGGACCAGCACTTAAGTTAATTCTTATTAGAGTTATATGTTCGCTTATGAAGGCATTCCAAATCAGCTCCTATTTACCAGGGAGGGGGGGGGGGGGGGGGGGGGGGGGGGGGGGGGTACTACAGCGTACTGAAGGAGAGAGTGGAACAACTAAAATTACCTAGACATTTCAATTGCTTCCATATCTGTACACCGGAATGCTCCATCAAGTTTTACCATCATAAGATTCTTCGTCAGACGGTTGGTTATGGTGTCAATTGGGTTCTTTAATCTTCAGCCCTCAGCCTCCTCATGGGTATACATTACTCCCCTTGTCACTTTATTAAACAGTCCAGAACCAGGAGGATCAACAAGAAAGCTCTTAAGATTCTTTTCCTGTTAAAATGAAAGAATAAGACAGACATAACCCGCATGTCCAATAACAATATGTTAATGCCTTTTCAAATACACAGAGTACTATACCTGCAGCTGCTACAAAGGCATCCAATTCGCCACTTGTTTGTTCCCAGATCTCTGGCCCAGTTCCTTCATAGTGAGCTCGAAAGTTGGCAAGGTTCTCAAATTGATCAGCAAAGAAACCCCCTTTACAATCATTAGAGAAAACAGAAATTGGATTCTGATCAACGATCATCTTGTAATATGTGACCATCGGTTTTCTCTGAGTCTTCAGCATCAAGTTGATAACTTTTTCCCACTTTGATGCCAATCTTTTTGCTTACTCAGCTCTTCTCCTTGCACTATTAATCATAGTAGTCTTTATAAATAATTGATACACACCTCACTCTTTCAACAGTAGCAGCACAAGAGCTTCCAGTATTTGAGCCTATAGTAAGTTTAACGTTAAATCTGTTACTGAGCTATGAAATTGAAAGAAGAAAACTATAATTCGTAGCCACATGTTTATTTATACTCTAAGACCATTGCCCTATTTCTGGAGAATGAGCAAAAGTTTACTGTTCTGGATAAATCAGAGGATGTTCATGTGCATCACAAAGATGGAATAGCATTTCTGCTTATCCTCATTCGTGCATGGGTATCAATGAAAATCATACACTACTTACTAGTGGAAACATGAATCTCGAAGGAAGTCCAAGGCAGTCACCCAAAACAAGTAGGTAATCAAGTAAACAAATGCAAACACCATGTGGAGAAACTTCATTTGTCAACCATCAAACCGACTGATGTTTACAGAGAACAAGCTTAACAACTGGAAAAGTTCCCGAAAGGCATTATAAAATTACAAGTTCATGTTCTTGTTCGATTTAGTGTTCCAATATCCCTCTTCAGTATTTAGCTTGATCGCAGCATATGAGCAGTTTTAGATCTTTGCATTGTGGCTGCAAGTTTAATTATCAGTGACTAGTCTGAGAAGTGTCTGTCATTCACATGAACTATCATATAGTTAATGATTGGTGAAGGGATGTGAACAAAATACATACCAGAACTGGATTTCAGAATTGAGTAATAACTGGTACCAGTATTCAAATTCAACAAAGTGTAGTTTAAATACAGAAGAAAAATAATGGACACATATATGGTTTCGCTACTTGGCCTAAGACCTTGGATCATAACAATTAAAAATGTGCCTACTAGGCAAAATTTAGCATACTTAGGTGAGCTCAGATGTCATCAGCCACCCGGTCATATTGAGCTCAGAAATGTGCAATTGGTTATGTCATTAATCGCTAGGTTACCACTAATCTGATCCCGTTTTGCTAGCTCAACATCCTAATCTGTAACAAAAATGTGACGCTACTTCTACCACTGCCAAGATTTGAGTTTCTGCCAAGCAGTTTCGGATCACAAAATATGCCATTCAAATACTAAAGATATCTCAAATTAGGCCTAGAGGCATAAATACCTTCTGAGTAGCATCATCATCTGGAATTACCACATGGCATTTGCACCCATAAGCAAGACTTACACAAGTGATATTACCAAGGCCGTCAGTAACAACTCCTTGCACAAGCTCTCCAGAATCAAAAGCCTGTAACAGAAATTCGAACTCGTGAAGCGAAATGTACAGGGTGTCGGACAAGCGTCTTCAAACAAAATAAAACAAAGCCTTGAGAGACAGTTTCTATCCAGCGGCGAATAACATTCTCATATTCAGTAATGAAGATTAAATTAGAGAGGTCCACAAAAAATTAGGTTTTAATCCACAAGTAGTCCGATTTTAGCTTTAAAGAGCTACCATTGTATCTGCAACTAGAACAATCATGTCCTGAGTGAGCTTAATTTCATGAATCTATTGATTGCTTGAACTAAATCTCAAATGAAATGATGCTTCGGGTTACTCAACATCTTAAATGATTTTGACTGCTACTCTTATCTTTCACGCTTCCCCCAGGATTCAAAAACTCAGCTTTTGCAAGAATCTCAACAAAATAAAGGTACCCAACAATCAAATTTTTTTAACTTTTTGATCAAAATTAGGGAACTGATTGAACAAGATAGTAACTACTGGGTTAAAGAGAAGTTAAGAATTTTTACTTGGCAACAGAACAGAATGGCATCGATGAGTATGAGTCCACCATTTCTAGATTTCTTCTTCTTCCATAAGATTTTTCAACTCTTGAAAACTAGGCTTCTTGAAAAGGACTCTTCTTTGGCTTTATCACCTTATCCAAATTTTATAAACCGGTTGGTTTTTAAGGAAACATCGAAAAAAAACGGCGTAAAAACAGACCCTCTCACATAAAAATGGGACCTGCCCTCTAGGATTACTAGGGCCAGTTTTGGATGTGTTCTGGGTCCCATTTTGTTTTGAGTTGGGTTTTACGTAGTTTATTCGATTGCATTTTTTTAAAAATTATTCTTCCAGTTAAGGGGTTTCTATCGTGTATGTAAAAAAAAAAATGTTTTGTCATGTCAGGTGGTGTGGCAAATGATAAATGCCATTACGGAAAAATGCTATAAGGGACCGACTCCCGATGTCTAGATAAAGTTTAGATCGCTTAATAGTACTTCATCTGATATTATATTAATATAATGTTGAATATGACAAATAATTTGAATTTGGGAGGGATATTGACTCTTTTCATTTCCCCCCGTCATAAAACACGGTAATAAGAAAAAGAATATTGTTAGAGCAACATTAAAGAGTCGACTTATATTAATAAAGTATTACTGGGCGAGAAACATTTGATTGTCGGCGATAACAATTAGGTCGTGCGACCAAACACATCATCGCACGAATAACACTTTATCGCTCGTTAGAAGCTTCATCGTGAACGCTTATATGTTATTTAGGACATATAGGCATCTGAGTTTGGTAGTTTGGCATATCCACAGCGGTGCACATATGGAAAAATATGTTATTTGGCATACCTATAGGCCTAAGGGTAATTTTTATGGAAATGGCCAAATAAAATCTTTTATTAAGCTAGGTGGGCCAAACACGTTTTTCCACTCTGGAAAAAGAAGTGTGCGGTTAATCATCAAGTGTCAGGGCGAAGAATATACCTCGGTGTGTGAAGGTTACACGCGGCGTTTCATCCACAACCACAGGAGTGAAAAGAAAAACGCCAACGTTTAAATACCCAATGGTTCTTTTCCAAAATAGTTATAACTTTTAAACTTATATATTCCTTAATCTGAATTATTTTTCACTCACACCACCCTAGTTAGCAATTCGGGGTACGGAAAGAAGTTCGGAAAATCTGGTCAACGAATCAATATTCGATTGTAGTTCGGAACGACATACATACATGTATCATCCGTTTTACAGATATGAGTTCGTCACGAAAATTCGGCATATATATAGAGTTATAAAAGAATATCATTTAACGTGTTGGGTGATTATCCTATAATTTTAGGATTTTAATGTTACATATATAAAATATTTACATTAAGAAATAAAAAAATGAGCATTTGGTTTGGTGGTTGGATGTATGGTTGGTGTAATATTGGTCAAGGGTTCGAAAATTAATGGGACGAATGATTGAAATTCATGAATTATTCGCGAATAATCCTCGAGACCCATGTAATGAGCGAACTGGGTTCGTGGTTGGAGTAACTCGAAAGTATCACTCGGGATTGGTTCGTTGAATTACTAACTAGACACAACACTATTATCTCTTCTTCTAAAATTCTTCTAAACAAAATTTAAACGCTACTTGATTCTTCCTAAACGAAGTCTTGGTACAAAATGAGCGAGCTGATAAGAAAAGCTGTAAATACTTTAAGGCACAAAAGATACCGAAGACATGAACCACTACAGCGACCTTCCACATATATAGATTATACTCAAAATCGGGAAGCAAAGTTTGCTTCGGCGAATGTCGTTGCTGCTCCATCGTTAGTCCAAGGTCATCTTTAGGGTAACCAAGATCAGTCTGAGAGTAACTATAGAATGAGAGGTGGATTTCAAGGCTTAAACGTTTTTTATGAAGGCCTACCCCCTGCAGTCTGAGAAAGGGTTGGCAGATATTCCAGATGTACGCTTTATATGGTGAAGCCTAGAAAACACAATAACAAAATTGCGAGAGTATTGGTAGAAATTTGGTGGCCGATGACACACACGTTCCATCTTATGTATTTGAAATTGGTAAGTTTGTTTAACTTAACTTCAATTTTATTTTTTAAATAATTATTAAATAAACAAAAAGAAAATAATTAGAATTGATATCATTCTTGTAATAAGAATTACACCCCTTGATTTGTATTTCATTTGTGGGATTCCAAGTGGAGTGGGAGATCACGTACCACGCAACCAAACGAATGGATGTCAAATAGCCGTTGGCAGGCGCTTCTTCCATGTTTATGGAAGCATTGTACGTGAAGATTAGAAAAGAGGTGGAATATTATGTTCAGTGTTTTTTTAACCAATATAGAAACTCAACAAATGTATACGACTATCCTGAACTCGGAAGGGTGTTTATCTTATGGTTACTAGGTCAGACATTCTTTCCAAACTCAACTATCGTTTCTCATTTTGGTTGCCTTAATTCTTTAGAAAATCTTGACAAAGCACCACATTATGATTGGGGCTCTGTAATTTTAGCAGAAATGTATTTTCGGTTGGATCAAGCGTCCATAGGTATAGCTAACTTCACTGGTTTCTGGGGCATCATAGAGGTAAATATCCAAATTATTATTTTTAAACTTAAATAATTTTATGAACAAAGGCAAATTAATTCATGTTAGAGAATTGGTCAGTCGAACTTACAAGTGTTGCTATCTAAAGCTTGTTGTAAATTAGTTAAGTCTCGGACCAGGATAAAAAAATTAGTTGAGAAATAGTGGATCACGACAGTCATCATTGCATTCTACCGTTTGAAGGCAAAGATCAGCCGAAGCTTTTGGAGAACTTCATCAGTAAAAGATAAGTGAAGACTGAACCACCTATTTCTCAAGTTATATTGGATTAATGTGGTTTTAAATTCTCATTAATTACATCATGTAATTATTCTTTGATTGCTCTTTGATTGTCTCCTGGTTATTGCTAACGTTAATATTTCATACGAGATTTTTTGAGATAACTATGAATTTTGTGAATTTCTTTTTATAATATTAGCCACATCATCTTATACAATTTTAAATTTAAACCATCACAAACATTCATATATTGAGCAGATTCGGCCCCATATGGAAATCTTAAGGTGTTGTTTGGGATATGATATTAAATAAATATTATATTAAAAATTTCTTAATGCCCATAGGTAAAAGATATTTTTAATTTGACATTTTTAAATTATTAGTCATATCATACGACATCATATATACACATATAGTATGTCATTTGTATTTATCATATTATGTGTTGTTATGACTTTTACCCACAGGAAGTTTACAACAATTTTAAGTTTTAACCAGAACAATAGACATTGGTTGAATTTGTAGATTTTGGTAGCATTGCTTCGATAATTGACTGTGAACATGCTTGTGTATTATCATTTGTAGTTATGCATTTTTTTTTAATATTCCATCTTTTTGTATCTCAACATTGAATAGTGACAACTATAAAGAATCTAGAGAGAAAATTCTCTTGGTTTTGTCATCAATAAGTGTTAGATCACTGCTCGGTCGAACTCGAAAGCGTTTTTATCTCAAGCTTGTTTGTCAAGTTTAGTTGTCAATACTATAAGTCTTGATTTCTAATCTACTTATAGATAAGTCTCGGACTAGGATAGTAAATGTAGTTGATCTATAGACTCCACGACGTTCATCATGCAAAGACGAAAAACTACTCAAGGAACTGGTGGAACTTTATCGACAAAAAGGTATGTGGAGACTTGAATTTATCTATCACTCAAAAGTATATCTATTATATATCCTATCTTGAGTCAAAAGTCGTATTGCTATATAGACTTCGATTATACACATTTGTTATTTCGAGCCGAGTTTATCTCGCTTATCTATTTCTAAAAATATGTGTTGGTAAGCTTTCGCTTTTTCCAAGTTCATCTTTACTCATGAAGAAAGTCATGTTGATCATTTCAATAACTTGAAAATCGCTTTGATGAAAAATAGTTTGTGAACAACAACTCTCTAAGAAAGTTTCAATGATTAGAATGAGAGTTTAGAATATATAACCATGAATGGATGTAAACATTGTATGTGAACTCATACTTGTGTAAGTCCAAAATTCTTGACCCAAAGTATGTGTACTTTACTGGTGTTTGAGGGTGAAAACGGTTTCTGCTGATTTCGGTAATTTCGCGTGAGTGGGTGAGAAACGAGTCTAATCCCTAAACAATGTACTGCAAGGGAGTACTTTGATTCGAGAGATCAATCTGTACAAATCCGTCCTAAACCAAGAAATGGCCGTTCCATACTTACTCCGGTCACAGAGTGAAGGAGAAGGGTTGGTCGTAGGGAGGGAAGCGAAGAGAGTGTTGAGACCAGAATAGTTGATTCTAGAAGAGTAGTTGTTTGACGACTTGTATCAGAAATTGGAAAGCTAACAAGTGACTTCTGAGTGTTGTATGTTCCTGACCAAAACTTATTCTTTGGTGGAAATAGGTGAGATCTATTTATACAAGTCGCAACGAAACGTACTCTGGTCTCGTAAGAATTGGAAATGGTTGAGTAAATGGAAGAAAGCGGTAATGGGTAACGCCTGGAATTGATGTTTCCATAATGAAGGAAATTTTTCACCATTTCTTCTTGTGTTTACTAATCGCCTCACTCTTATGACACTTTCTTATAACAGGCGTAGTGTACGCCGCTCGCTGTAAACCTCCAGACCAATACCCTGATGAGCATCCCCCTGTTTGTGACATGTTTTGATGTCTCGAGTGTTTTTTTGGAAAACGTAAAGCATGTTGTTCTTGTTTGGCAAGTTAAGCTCGGGAGGCTTGCCGGCTCGGTGGTGACCTTCGACGGTCGAGATTTTGCTTCTTGAGAGGAAAGGTAGTTGTTGACGGTTGCAACCTTCCGTTTGGCAGCCAGTGATATGGAGGCGTGGCTGACATGCTCGTCCATGCTTTAGGTGGGGCAAAAAAAATTAGGGTTTGATACAAACCGTGTAGTTTTGGCATTGGTCCAGAAGTTTCCACGCGTTTGGTGGCGAACTTGGACGGCTGAGATTTGCATCTCAGAAGGAAGGGTGGACATTGATTGTTGAAACCCTTCGTTTTTCAGACAGAGGCATGGAGGCATGACCTGTCTTGCTTTGGCATGGTTTAGGCGCGGCCAAGCCTGGATTTTTGCATAGTTTTAGGCGCGGCCAAAATTAGGGCTTGGCATTGGGCCAAAAGTTTCCACGCGTTTGATGACGAACTTGGACGGCTGAGATTTGCATCTCAAAAGGAAGGGTGGTCATTGATTGTTGCAACCCTTCGTTTGGCAGCCAGCGGCATGGAGGCATGGATTTGGCGTGGAGTGGAGCCACTGGAATTGTGCGGATTGGAAGGGAAGCGCTTGCGACTTTGTCTAAATTAGGGTTTGGTATGCTGAAACCCTAATTAGCGCCCTTTACTAAAATCGCTGTAGAATTCTCGTACGGACTCGGATTTTGATGGTCCTCCCCTCCATTTTGTACGGAAAAGGATTTCCTATCTCATGCGAGAATATTTAGGTTTTGAACTCGTTCAGGAGGTGAAAACATCCCGAAAGTAAAACTCAACAAGAATTCAGGAGGGATGTTGGTAGCCAGCGGCATGACCGGCATGGATTTGGCACGGAGGTTTGGCTGGAATGGTATGCCATTGGCACAATGGTGCGACAGGTATGGTTTGGCATGCCTTTGGTGCGGAGATGTGGGTGTGCATGGTATGCCATTGGCACGATGGTGCGAATGTCATGGTTGGCATACCTTGGTGCAGAGGTGAGGCTGGCATGGTATGCCATTGGCTCAGTGGTGCGAATGGCATGGTTGGTGTAGTTACATGAAATCCCGCACTACACCATATATAAAAATTTGAATGATTATGATCTTTTATAAGAAGAACAACACTTTTCTTTTTATTGAATTACTGAAGCTTTTTCAAGATACTCAAAAAATTGAGAACAGAAATTAAAAACTTAAACTCTCTTTTAAGACTTTCTCTCTCCTCAAAACTTTCTTCCCACTCCAAAGAACCGATCCCTCCTTTGGACTTATTCAATCTCTTAATATAGGTTAATTACATGGTGGATGACAGCTAGACTACGCTTCATTTTCGGATCTGGCTTGCGAGTATTTTCGTGAAGGTTATATTGTAACTTCTCGCCAACATTCTGAGCTTCGCTGAAATGTCACACTTTCTTCATGTTTCAACCACCGTCTTCTGTTACGTCATTCTCTGCGACACTCGCAAGATGTTGTTAACGAAACTGTCACAAATGTAATTATCTTGCGATATTCTGATCCTACATTTTGCCTCTTTTTTCTTGAATATTGTTTGCAGAGCTATATTCAAGAAAAAATATTTGTCTCTGCTTTCTTTGTTATTGTCATTGATCTGCGAAGTATGAGATTTCTGTCTTTTTCTCCTTGCGAAATTATTACTCTGTTTTTGGTGAGAATTCTTGCTGAAGAAATAAAGAACAAAAACATTCCCATGGTATTCCATATTTGCCTCTGTTCTTTAATTTTGAAGGTAGAATTCTTGAAAAAATGTTGAATGTTATATTGGTTTTCTTATTTTACCTCTGCACCATATTTTTTCTGCGAAAACATACAATGTGATAAAAAACTTTTCTTTTTTAAACATCGCAGCTAACTATCTTGTCATGTGACTTATGCCTTTTCATTATTCTCTACTTTTTCCATTAAATACGCGATTGTCGACACGTCATTCGCAACCGTCCCATTTTGACCGTTCATATTTAATCCTCGCATTAAATGTGCTATCATTTCATTCGTCCATTACTTCTCAACCACTTACATATATTCCTATAAATACTCCCCTCATTCTTATCTTCTCCTCTCTTTCTTTTCTCTGCCTTCTTCTCTCTCATTTTTTCGCTCTGCATTTTTCTTCAGTGTTCTTCCGCAACTTCCGCTTCTGCTACTGTTATCTTTCTAACTTATTCTTCTCCATCTCTAAATATGCCTCCTGCTGGTCGTAAAAATGAAGTTTCCTTCGAAGAAGTTTGCAAAAGATTACAGCAGAAGGTTTTTATTTTATCTCCTCTTCCCAACCAAACTCCCAAATCAGAGCTTTCTGCTAAGTTATTTTCTGATTATCCTTGCACGGAAACCAAGACTATTGTCTCGATGGGCCAATTGCTCGCTGGACTTCCCATTCAATTATATGATCCTGAACTTCCTCTTTTCTATCAAATTCTTTCCCATGTGAAATTTTTCGCGGGCTATCAACTGAGTGGAGATTGCATTCGTTTAATGCTTGAATTTGCCACTCGCGGTGCTGGTAAGGGATCTCTTTATCCCTCTGAAGTGAAGAACCCAAAGTTCGCAGATGTTGCGATAATTCCCGCGAATTATACCGTGGAGAATTTCTTTTTAAACTATGATGTCATCCCAATGAAGAGGGACAACACTTGTTGGGGTGTTCGGTTGAAGAAAAAGGACACCATTGCTTCAGATAAAGTATTGATGCAAGATATTGATTGGAATCCTGGCAATAATACGACTCCCCGCCACTCGAACGATGATAAATGTGTATGTTCCCCTTAAACTTAGAGGTTTCATACATCTCTGGTTCACATGTGCTACCTGCGAGACTCGCTGGATACCAACCATGGGTATTCACTTGGCCTGAGAGGAATGCTGAGGTATATTTTCAATCTTTAGTTTATTATTCTCCTCATACTTTTGTAGATTCTCTCGCTAACCATTCCAATATCACCAGATTGAAAGATTAAAAGCAAACTATAATAAATTTGGCAAAGCTAGTACTTTGGCAGCTCTGCGTTCAATCACAGAAGAACTAAGTAATATTCCTTTGCGATTAGTCATTATACATTGTTGCCTTTGTTTCTTATCTGTTTTATTTTTCGAAGGTCATCGCTGAAAGAGAAGAGCTCGCAAGAGTTTCCAAGGCTAAAGGAAAAGGTATCATTCGCAAGGAGAAGTCCACTGGTCCTCCTTCAAAGAAGCGAAAAGCCCCGTCTTCTTCAATTCTTCCGTCTTGAGAAAGTTCTGATGATACTTCCTTGGATAATTACAATGATGCCTTTTCTTCTATGGAAGCTTCTCAATCTGAGTCCTCTATGGATCAATTATCTAGTATCTTCGCCGATACTCCACAAGTTATGGGAGATGGCGCTCTCATCAACACATGTCAAGCCCTCGCTGGCATCTGCGATGCTCCCATTCTTATACAGAATGAGTCTCTTCGAGGGGTTTCTAGATCAGTGACCCCCAGCTTTCTGAATTCGCTTGGTATTCTGGTAGGTTTTCATTTCTTTACTTCTTCCTTATATTTTAAACTCTTGTTATGATTGATTTTACAATTTTTCCCTTCTTCGCAGGCTGGAAGAGCCGCTTTTGTTGTTGCTTCAGATTTGGAAATAGGCGTGCTGCCTTTGAAAAGAAGAATAATGTTCTTCGCAAGAAGAACGAAGAATTAGTCTCTGAATCTGCTAAACTTCGGAAGAAGAATGAAGAAGTAGAAGCTGAATTTGATGTTCTTCGCAAGAAGTATGAAGATCTAGAAGCTGAATTTGCTGTACTTCGCAATAAGAATACACAACTAGAAATTGACTCTTCTAGTCAGCAACTAAAGATATCCAATCTTGAAAATGCTAATAAACAACTTTATGGTATGTAAATTTTCTTCCTTTCTATTATATTTCTATTTTTCATTATGCTTTCTTATTTGATTTATCATTTTCGCAGAAATTTATGGTCTTTCTGATGAGGCTACTCTTCTTCATTCTTTCCCTGATCCAATAGATGATGATACTCTTCTTGAGCGTCTCAATAATTCTTTGAATAACACCTCTAATGATAGGATAAATTCTCTTCCAATAGACGAACTCAGGTCTAAACTTCAGCTTTTAGAAATTGACCACAGGTCTTGTCTTCATATGGCCAACAAATTTAAACAATTTTATCACAATTCTAAGAAAGAAATCAAACTTTTGCAAGCCAGGAATAATAATCTTATAGACGATAAATATCGTATCACCAAGCAAGGTGCCCAATCTTTAGCGGATTTCCATAAGATTCTACTTGATGTTCAAATTGAGAGAGATCGACTTGTTCGTGAAAATAACGTTCTTGTTGAAAGGGAGAACCAAGTTCGTTCCCATCTTCTTGTTAGTAATGAGGATGAATTTTCCTGGGCTGCGAAGGTTCTTGATGATGCCAGGAATAATTTAAGTGTAGATGTTAGCCTCCATACCGAACAAACAACCCTGATTAAAGACATACTTTTTGAAAGAGAAGGTCATTACTCTTAAATTTCTATTAGTTTTCCTGAATTAAATTCATATTTCGTTGCTGACTAATTTTATTTTACTCGCAGAGTCTGAAGGAAAGCTTCGCCAGAGAATTGAAGAACTGGAAAACGAGAAAAAAGAACTTGCAAAGAATCTTTCTTCTTGCAATGAGAAATGCTCCCGACTGAAGACTCAGCTGAAGATCACTGTTGCGAACTTTAATAATGACATTATTGGTTTTCGCAATGACACCATTAAGATGGTTTTTGATGACCATAAAATTCCTCATTCTACATATTCTTGCCTTTTAGAAGAAGTTACAAAGAATACTCCTAACTTAGTCATCTCTGATAGTGAATCCGAAGATTCTGAGGATGATGAAGAATATGATGAAGATGAAGAATTAGAGCAATCTAGTGATGAATCCATCGAGAAATAGTTGTTTCTTTTCTTTGTCTTCTTGTAATATTTGTATCTTTACTTCGTTCTTTTGTAATATATTACTTCGAATTTTTCTTGCTTCTATTACTTATTAATATACCTATTTTTCATTTCCCTTACTTTGTCATTCAATCTTCTGCGAAATCCTTAATAATCTTGCGAATTTCTCAATACTCCGCGAATTTTCAGATAAATCCAAAATCCTGACTAATTAAAGAAACTCTGAATAATTCTTGAGATATTTTATATACTCATGTATATACTTGCAGTTTTTCCCTTCATTTAAGAGAAGATAATAAATGGGTGAGATTATTATGATGGTCTTATTTTTCTCTGCGAACATTCTGAATAATTCTTTGAACTTCTGAATAACCGTCAAAATTCAGTACCATTCTTGAAATACGTAATATACTGACGTATATATATTCACAAATTTTGCACCGCATTCTTAAAAGAAGACAATTAATTGGTGAGATTATTTTGTTGGTCTTATTTTTCCTTCCTAGTTAAAGGTCTTATTCTGCCAATAATTTTATCTTTACGACAATATGACAGATTTAAATTTCTTGCGAAAATATAGATCCATGACATTGCCGTCTTTGCGACGAAATCACAGGACGTTCGTACACTTTCATGTAAAAACCCCTTGACCTCGTCTTATCTTTTGTTTTGGATTTTTGCCTCTTTTAAAGTCACGCACAAATATGACAAGCCAAAATATTCTTGCGAACATAAAGCCTCATGACATTTGTTTCTTACGACGAAATCGCAGGACGTTTGTACACTTTCATGCACAAACCCATTGATCTCGTCTTATCTTATTTTTTTGGCTTTTTGCCTCTTCAAAAGTCACGCACAAATATGACAAGCCTAAATATTCTTGCGAATATAAAGCCTCATGACATTTGCGTCTTAAGACACTTATCAGCTCCCTAATGGAGGGTGCCGCCCTTATCATCCCCCTGGTTGCCCCTTCAAGGAGGCGTACTTCTGCCATACAAGGCTAGCTCCTCCCATCCAGTCCTGACAACAACCAATTGTTTTCGCAGCCTCTTATCCCTTTTGCCTATAGTCAGGACTTGCCAAGAATGGCCAGGGTAGTTTCATACGCCCCGGGAACCCTTGGGTCAACCGTGTACCTCGGATCCTTGATCATACTTTGCACTCCTTGAAAGAGACCCTCAGTCGTCCAATCTAAATCATAGTTTAGATTGAAAATCCAAGGTACCTCTCCCGGATGGGTGTTATTTACCCCCAATCTTCATGACTCAGGTTCCAGCAGCGGTATGACCTTATCCCTGAGCCATTTAAAGAGATGCCCCCTTATATGACGTACTTTAGATCTTACATTTGCCTCTTGCGAAATTGTATCCGCGAACTAGGGTGTACGCCATAAAGGTTCGTCCCATTCTTATGTCTCTACGAAATTTAATTCGTTTCTTTCTGCGAAATTTTATTCGCTTAATCTCTGCGAAATTTTATTCGCTTAATCTTTGTGAAATCTGAACTTTCTGCCAATTCTTTTGATTTTCTGTCAATTCTTTGGAGAGACGATAAAATTTTCTCCTTTTGACTTCTCAATATCTCTTGATTTTCATAACAAAAAGAAAATAAAAAGAATAACCGATCAAGCTTTCTTCAACTCACTCCATTTATTTCGTTCACTTTTTTGTTTTGCAGTCTTTAACTTCATTCTCTCCTTCTGCGAAATATTCACCTGTTTCTTCTTTTTGCTCTATTTCTTCAACCATTAGCCTCTCACTCCTTTGTTTTTGTTTGATATTATATTTTCAATTTTTATCCTTCGCAGATCTTTCCTCGCAGAATTCTACATCAATTTCATAGCACTTTTTCCCGTCAATCCAATCTCCCTTGATAACTCCAACGCCGCTGGGATGAGGGAACTTTATGCACTGATGGAAAGTTGATGCTACACCCAAGATTCCATGAAACCAAGGACGGCCAATTAAAGCATTATATGGTGATTCTATATCAACAACACAAAATAATATTTTGGAAGATATTCCTCTTAGTGGAATTCGCATGTTAATCTCCCCTTTTGGTTTATTGGTTATACCATTGAATCCATAAATCTTGTAGGTTGACGGTATTAGATCTTCATCCCTTCCTCCCATGGTTTTATATGTATGATAAAATAAGATATCCACAGAACTCCCAGTATCAATCAAAATTATATTTATTGCCCACGAATCTTCTTCATCTTCAGTATCTTCTTCCTCATCTTCTTCCTCTTTTTGTTTAGGGTTTATCTCTAATCTCACCACTAGTGGATTATCATGCATTTCGCCAGGTTCAGGTACTTCTTGTGCAGTGAAAGAAATAACCTGTTTTCGCCATTCTTCTAATTGCGAAGCTTTCGTAATATTCATTACTTCTTTCCCATCCATATCCCTTGCGAACACTCTGCTTAGAACATTGTCATGGAAATCTTCGATTGTCTTGTATGAATGTACAATAGAATTACAAAACAGATTCTTGGAATTTGCTCCAACTTCTACCACAAATGTCTCTCCTCCTCTCGCTGTATTTACTCTACGAGCTTCTGGCGGGGGTGGTAATATCTGAGGTTGTTGTTGCCTTATCAGAAAATGATTTAATTTCCCCTGATCTATCATTCTTAAAATAATTATTTTTACATTCCTACACTCATTTATTGTGTGACCATGAAAATGATGGTAAATGCAGAATTCTTGACTTTGATTATTTGGGTGTGGTTCTCTCCCCATATTCCATGGTGTTGGTATGTTCTCCATCAGAATTATAGACTCCCAGATTTTTTCTATACTAGCATTTAAAGGTGCCATCCTGATTTCTTCCCATACCATCTTATGGCTTCCTTCTTCTTTGTAGTAACTTTGTCTCTGTCCACCATAATTTTCTCGTGGCTGATCAAGTCTTTGAATTTTATTACTCCCAGCACGATTATAAAAATTCCTCTCTCTTTCAAATTTTTCTTGATCTCGGCTTCCCATAGCTACTATCTTCTGTTGATTATTATCTATCATTTTCTCTTGCTGTGGTTGCGAAGCGTTCGCAATGATATTGATCATTTTAGGAAGTAAACTTGCATTCGCTGTTATTGAACTAGTATTCGCGACTGGGTATGATTCCATTTCATTCTGTTTCTCCTCCAGAGCAACATATTCTTCTTGTAGTTCTCGCAGCTCAGTTATTGTAATTGTGTTTTTGATCCTGAAAATTTGGACGTACAATAGGTTGGTTGTGAACATAGCATTGATAAAAGATAAAATGAGATATCTTTCATATACTCTTCCCGCCATTTCACTGCACATTGTCTTCCACCTTTGTATCAAATGTTTCAAACTTTCACCAATTCTTTGTTTTAATCTAAATACATCTTCAATTCCAGGACGTGAAGAATTATTGCTTATGTAAGCTCCCAAGAATGTAGTCTGTAGATGGGAGAAAGATGATATAGTATTTTTGGGAAAACTCTCAAACCATTTTAACGCTTCTCTAGTCAGACTTGACGCAAAATATTTACATAATACTGCATCATGATTTTTCCACTGTAACATGCATCTCAGATAAGCTTTAATATGTTGTACTGCGCAGGTGCTCCCATCAAAAATGCTGGTTAATGCAGGCAAATTGCATTTTGGGGGTATTCCTCCCAACTGTACTTCTTGAGTGAATGGAGTTTTCGCAGCTTCTTCTATTGCTTCGTCTAATTGTCTCCTCCCTCATTCTTTTCTACTATTTAGCAATCCTCTTACTTCTACCAGTTCTCTTACGATTTGTTCGTTTACACCAAAATTTTGTTCCATTGGATTTTTTAATTCAGTTCTTCTCATTCTTTGCTCGTGCATGTTTTGTGCTGCGAAATCTTGAAATTCATCTTCGTCACCCTCCTTTTGTCTTTCTCTGCGAATTTGGTTATGTCTTTTATCTTCTTCTCTATGATTTTGTTCATTCCTCCTTCTTTCTCTTTGTTGTCTATTTATTCTTCTTTGTATTCTATCGTGCTCTTCATGAATATTAACATTGTTGCGATGTTCGCGGCTTCTTTCCCGGTTACCCTGATTATTTTGATACATTGCTTCTTGATATTCTTGTTCCTCTACTTCCGCTCTTAACCTCTGTCTTTCACGAGCTAAACGTGTTTGTTCAATGCATTGCCTCTCAATTTCAGCTTCAACAGTTTGTTGATTTCTGCGAGCTTCTCTCCCTCGCAACATTCTCCTTTCTTCTTCTGGATCTTCTTCGCCATTTTGGTAATTTTGTTCATGAAATTGTTCATTCCCTTGATTTCTATTGTCCTGCTCATTGTAAAAAATTTCACCTCGAGGAATAGAGCGATTTTCAATTATCTCTCCTCCTTCGCGACGCTCTTGATTTAGATTTTGCATTTCCCCTCGAATATCTTCATCAATTTCCATTACAGGTGATTTTCGTCTTATTTCTCTCCTAACCGACCATGAGTTTGATCCAGTAGTACTTCTGGACCTTCTATGCTGCAGTCTCATATTCTCCATTCTCAATTCCTGGTTTTGCCTTGTTAAATTTGCTCGTTCTTCTGCTTCTAACCTTCTTTCTTCATGTATTACTTGCCTCAATTCTTCTAGTGCCTCAATTTCTTCATTTCCTCGTATTACGCCTCCAACTTCTTCTTCGTCCTGCTCTTCTGTTGAGTTTTTCTTCCAAGTGTGTACACTTACTCTATCATGTTCAGTTGATATATTTTGCATCGGAATTTGTTGATCGGTTGTTTGAATTTGATTTTCCCCGTTATTTCTTGATCTGCCATTTCTTCTTATTTCCATTCTAAAGGATTCTCCCATTTCTTCTCTTCCTCTACTAGCAAGCCTCTCACTTCTTCTAATGGTTGTTGGTTGTTCTGAGATATTTCTCCTTCTTTCTATTCTTTCAATCTTAATGAATAGTTAAAATTTATACGTAAAAACTTTTACCGCTTCTTCAAGATCACAATATCGATTCTTAATCTTCACTCCCTGTTTCTAGCGCCATTATGTAGTTACAGGAAATCCCGCACTACACCATATATAAAAATTTGAATGATTATGATCTTTTATAAGAAGAACAACACTTTTCTTTTTATTGAATTACTGAAGCTTTTCAAGATACTCAAAAAATTGAGAACACAAATTAAAAACTTAAACTCTCTTTTTAGACTTTCTCTCTCCTCAAAACTTTCTTCCCACTCCAAAGAACCGATCCCTCCTTTGGACTTATTCAATCTCTTTATATAGGTTAATTAAATGGTGGATGACAGCTAGACTACGCTTCATTTTCGGATCTGGCTTGCGAGTATTTTCGCGAAGGTTATACTGTAACTTCTCGCCAACATTCTGAGCTCCGTAGAACCGTCACACTTTCTTCATGTTTCAACCACCGTCATCTGTTACGTCATTCTATGCGACACTCGCAAGATGTTGTTAACGAAACTGTCACAAATGTAATTATCTTGCGATATTCTGATCCTACAGTTGGCATGCCTTGGCGCGGAGGTGAGGCTGGCATGGTATGTCATTGGCTCAGTGGTGCGTCCGGCATGGTTGGCATGCCTTTGCGCGGAAGTGAGGCGGGCATGGTATGCCATTGGCTCGGTGGTGCGGCTGGCATGGTTGGCATGCCTTGGCGCGGAGGTGAGGCGGGCATGGTATGCCTTTGGCTCGGTGGTGCGGCTGGCATGGTTGGCATGCCTTGGTGCGGAGGTGAGGCTGGCATGGTATGCCATTGGATCTGTGGTGCGGATGACATGGTTGGCATGCCTTGGCGTGGAGGTAAGGCTGGCGTGGTATGCCATTGGATCGGTGGTGTGACTGGCATGGTTGGCATGCCTTGGCGCGGAGGTGAGGCTGGCATGATATGCCATTTGCTTAGTGGTGCAGCTGGCATGGTTGGCATGCCTTGGCGCGGAGGTGAGGCTGGCATGGTATGCCGTTGGCTCAGGGGTGCGGCTGGCATGGTTGGCATGTCTTGGCGCGGAGGTGAGGCTTGCATGGTATGCCATTGGATCGGTGGTGCGGCTGGCATGGTTGGCATGCCTTGGCGCGGAGATGTGTCTGGCATGATATGCAATTGACACGATTATCTAGCATGTGTGGTTTGCATGTGTAGAGACGATGACAGTCAGTACCGAGGGCTCTGTTATGGAGCATGGCACAAAAAAAAGGTACCCCGGTAATTTTACGCATATATGTTAAATGGTTCAATAAATGAGCTAGTGGAGACATTATTACTCAAGTTTTGTTTCTTTTTAGAGTGATGTCGTTGTTGACTAAGATTTTACGATTTTAACCCTAAGCTAAAAAACATCATCAACATTGATTCCCCTTCTTAGCTCGGAACAGGGGACTTGTTGTGAGGTAAGCATGAGATGGTGACAGACAAGGGAAAAATCGAAACGGAAAGTCATGAAAAAGATGGTCAGGAAGATCCGACTAACCTTTTTCTGGGAGATAAAGAAAATCAATGACTCTTGCATTGGCGGATTTGCGCAAATTCGGCTCGTGGTGCTCGGCCGCGGAGTGGTAGAGGTGGATGCTGGATGAGATGCAGACTTTTGGCATCAGCTTGAAAGGGAGCCGCTGGCATAGACTTGGTGTGAAATGGAGCCGTCGGCGTTGGTCTTTTTGGAATGGAGCCGTTAGCATTGGTCGGCTTGGAAAGGAGCCGTCCGCATTGGTCGTCTTGGAATGGAGCCTTCCACATTAGTCGTCTTGGGAAGGAGTCGTCAGCATTGGTCGGCTTGGAAAGGAGCCATCAGCATTGGTCGTCTTGGAAAGGAGTGGCTATCTTAAACTTGACGTGAGTGATGGCTTGAGTACTGACTTTATTTATGTGGAATGATGACAAATGGCTTCAGTTCCGTGGAAGGATGATGACTGGCTTCAGTTCCGTTCTTTCTTCTGCAGTGCCTCTCCAGAGGATTCCAAAATTTAACAAACTCCATTGCACTCATGGGACGGATGGATGAAATATATGCTCGACAACGATCATTTCAGGGCTTATCTTGGAGATTGTGGTTGCATTGTTGGTCCGTCCTCGACTTTAGGTTGTTTAGTTCCTGAACCTTCTAATCGCGATGATGATATGTAGTGGATGTTTGTATGGTCAAAAATCTTTCGGAGCCATTGGATGAAATAGATGAGTTGGGAGACGTTCCGTTGCCGATGTGCTGCTATCAAGTCTTCAAGGACTTTGTTCCAAGCGACATTCTTCGAACCATCCTCTGAATCTTGGACTATCGTATGGAATGGGATATGGTGAGCAGTCCCCAGTTATACTTCTGTTAGATCTGATGGCATGGACGAATATGTAAATGCATCTATGTGACGTGCTTTTGGGGTCTTTGACGCACGGTTTCATGTTGATAAATTCTTGCGGCTCGCAAAACTTCGACAGTGATGATGATGAAATCGGAAATAACCTGGTTGAGGGCAGTGAAGGCACCCATTCTGGTAGTCCTCATGTATAATTACCATGAGCCTATTTTCTTGTGGAACATGTGCTTCGGATGCATTCACTAGTAAGGTGGTGACTGCGTTTAATATTCTAAAAATGAAGGAGGCTTCATTCCCCAGTTGTAGCCTACTTTAATTGCATCGCCTTGAATCCACGCCTATGGGATTTGATACAATCTTATCATACACTCCTGTTGGGATGCTTGGAATATCACGTGGAAGAAACATTCTGGGCAACGAAGAAGTAGAAGTGAGAGATTCATGTCGTTAATCGTGGCTCCCTTTGTCTCTTAAAGAAAATGTTTCAGCTGCGTCTCTGGAGCTATCTCATGAATGCTTGATTGTCATCGGGGATGGACCGTGATGAGCAGTCCCCAGTCGCACTTATCTTTGGTTACTGAAGTTGTTTTCTCTAAGTAGGCTTGGGACCCGCCACGGCCTCGTAAAATGTCGCAGGAGCCTTCTAGACAGAGAGGTGATGATATTCTTACGCTACACCTTTGAAGGGTGGATGACCTTATCGTGGATATGACTTTTGGGTTGACCAGACAGTTGTATATGGTGGATTTTTGATAAAGGGTAAAATCGTAAACCCATAATTATACGAACTTCTGATCCATCAATTAGACGAGAGTATTGAGGCTCATGTCTCTCATCAAATCTCTAACTGAGAATACTGTCTCTCAGAGTATATGCAGATATGTAGTCTCTCAAATGAGGCAACGACATATCTCATGAATACCGAGAAATTTCAGTAATTACTTCTATATATAATCACGAGATTGGACGGCTCCTAGACAGCTTGCCTGCTAGTATAGAGAAATAACGTCTTCAGGGTGCAAAAACAGTTTTTCCTGACTATATAAAGGATATGACGCTTCAACAAGCTCATATCACTCAGAATAATTAATGCTACTAGACGATCGTACTAGTATAGAGCCATCAATTAATTATTCCTAAATTATTAGATTCATCCACTGAATCTCTAGAAAATATTCAAATATTTTCGTAATATTTCGTTAATTCAATTCATGGTTCTTCTCAACAGAATTCCATGGGTTAGTAATAAATATTCAACACATGGGCGTCTGAGTTACCTTCGAGTAAGCCCTGACTCAAAAGGTGCAAGTGTACTCGACGATGATGCACTAAAAATCACATGAATGCACGAACGAGTATTTCAAAATACGACGAGACGATGAACCTATGCAAAATAGGAAAGAAAATAATAAAATATTGACCAAGGTGTTGGGGGACTGGGCTCACCGGCCGGCCGTCTGTGCCGTGGCCCGTCTCACACCCAGTTTTATATTTTATCATATTTTTTTTTATTTTCCTTGATCTTATGAAAATTCTTTCATTTAAACAAATATCTTTCATTTTAAAGGAACTCCTCAGTTTCATGGTGTATCCTTCGCACCAAAGAAATAATATAAAATTGGGAAAAATGTCGTGGGACCATGCTCATTGGCTAACCGGCCATGCCTTGGTCCTGGACAGCCCCACACCTCATGGTTTCTCATTATTTTATTAATATTTCCCTAATATCATGAAAACTCCTTAATCTCATGGTATTTTCATCAAACCATGAAAAATATAATATAAAATTAGGAAAACTCGTGGGACCGGGCCCTAGCCGGCCGGCCATGCCTTAGCCGATCCCACACGCTCCTTTATTTTATTATTATTATTTTAAGTTTCCTTGATCCCACAAAATTCCTTGATTTCATGGTATTTCTTTCAAATTATAAAAATTCCTTCAAATCATTGAAATAATACATAAAATTAGGGAAAACACACGAGACCGTACCCCAGCCGGCCGACCATGCTCAAAAACGGTCCCACATGCTCTTATTTTATTATTTTTAATATTATTTGTTTCCTTGATACCATGGAAACTCCTTCACTTCAAGGAAACTCCTTAATTTCAACAAACTCCTTGATTTCATGATATTTTCATAAAATCATGAAAAATAATATAAAATTAGGAAAAGCACCATAGGACCGTGGTCATTGGACGACCGGCCATGTCTTGGCCTCAGCGGTCCCACGCTTCATGATTCCTTCATTTTATAATTATTTTCCTTCATCTCATGAAGTTTCCTCAGTTTCAGCAAAACCCTGATTTCGTCATATTTTCCCAAATGGTTGCTCAAACGCACGCCAGAAAATATCAAAATTCTCAGAACTGAAACATGGACATTTTGAGAACGTGAGCATGTTACCTTGACCGACCAAGGTTGTCTCTTAGTCTTGCAAGGAGCCGGTACCACGCATTTTCATGATTTGACATAATTTGCGCAATTGCACGCATTAGGTCCAAAACTCTTCCAAATAATTTTGGAATTTCATAGAGTGATCGTCATTCGATCCCGTGACCATCCAGGTCTGGTTTCATGACCCCTTGGTAGGTCTCTCACCTCTTCACAATTAATTAGGTTTTATCATATAAGGCTCAGACGAGCATTATTTTAATAAATGATTAAACCAGTATTTGATCATCCTTTCACCAACTCTTCAAGGGGTCTTGGTATTTGCTCACTCGAGCATATGGGAGATACATGGTCGACCCATGATCCTATGTAACCGGTCCCTTCTTCATTCCATGGTTAATTTTCAATAAACCATCAATTGGTCATCAATTGATCAAATTAGGGTTTTTGAGTCCAAGGATCATAATTCCATACTCGGACAAACGCTAATGATCTTACGACGATCTCATGATCAACATTTTATTAGTTATACTTGATCCAGTTTCCAGTATCATAATTTAATATTTTATTTGGTCACGCTTCCAGTTATTCATCAGATGTGAAACATTTGCTCAAACCAAGGAATATTGGTTCAACAATTCATCGAGTGAGAAATATTTGCTTACCTTAACTATCAGCGTTTACTTGAGAATCATACCTCTATATCAACAGACATGTTCGATTCATGAGTTTCAGAATATTTTGCAAAATCATGTTCAACTCAGCAATACATGGACTCATCGTCCCATGAAGTCAGCAACTGACTAGCTAAATACACGTCTGCCTTGCAAAATCCACAATCACGAGACATCAATCGTGTCACATGAGGGAATATTAACTAGGGTTTTGGTCTGGCGGTCTATGTCACGTGTGTTCATACACACGATGAGAATGTGAGCAAGTAGTGCAATCAGTTGAAGGATTTAACAAAGTAGTGGATGGAAAATCGACCAAGTCTCCGCACGATGAGAAACTGGTTTTAAAAACGATTTCCATTTCCCAACTCTTTGATTCCATCAACTGTCACACTTCATGGGATCATGGTGTTTATAATTCCAGCAATATAAATAGGTCTCTGAATCATGATTGAATATAGAACAATCACACGTCAAACAGACAACACGAGATTAACAATTCAATATCTGAGAAATTACTCTCAACAGAGAAAATTCAATCATTCAGAACTTATCTTATTCAGAATACACAACACACCTACAATCTTTGATTACCATTGATTCCACACATTGCTCAGCTTCCCTCCTACAGATCGACCCATCCTCTCTTGTGACCGAAATTACTCTGGAACGACCATTGTCTTGGTTTAGGCCGGAGTAATACAGATTGAGCTCTCGAATTCAAAGCACTCCCTTCTTGCAGTGCATCTGTGTAAGGTTGAAAATTTATCTCAGTTCAAGGAGTCTCCTCCGTACGGTCGTCTCCTCAATTTCGTAAAAACCAGCAAATCGTTTTTCCCCATCTACAGATTGGCAACCACAGTTGGAGGTCATTCTCTCGGTTGCAATCTTAACTTACACAAGATGGTCGGTCTTAGGTCTAACTCAACTGCTCAAAACCCCTAGTCTGAGTCTTTCAAATGGTAACGTTCCTCTGGCTCATTCGAATGACTACGGTAATATTTGTTATCCCTACTTTACTACTCCTTTTCAATCCATCGACGCATTTGATGGAGAAATTCCATCACTGGCATGAAGATAGGAAATTCCGGAAAGGAACATAGATCGATTTAAGGGAGCAATCGATAATTTTTTCAACTACATGGTGGACCTGACAATAATTTTGGGACCTCGAGATGTGGAACGCTCATCTCTTGACGCCACTGATGCTAGCCCTCAAGCCAACAGCTTCACCACTTATGAAAAGTCGGTGGACCATGAAATTATACACTTGATCGAAAGCTTATGTGAACTCCTACACTTCTACAGAGATCAGCGTACGAACACATTTGGTACACTTAACCAAATAACATCCAACGTACAACTAATTCCACTGTCTCCAGTCGTTGAGGTATCCATGGTGTCTGAATATTCAATCGACAACATCACATTCGGGTAAGAAAACCGCATGGAAGATGAAGGACATAACCGAGCCATGTACGTAACCGGTTTTATCAAAGACTCTGAATTCAAGAGAGCCCTCGTTGACACAGGCGCTTCTACAAATATCGTCACTATGAAGACTCTTAAGGCGGCCAAGTTCCCACAGAATAAGATTGTTTGCCATTTTATCTTGACGGGTTTTGAGGGAAGTCAAATCCATACATACGGATACGCATACATAGACTTGAAGGTGGAGCATATTCAATTAAAAACCAAGTTTCACGTGATCGAAAAAGATCCTGACTATCACATGATACTCGAATGACCATGGCTCCATGACAATAAAGTGGTTCCTTTGAAATATCATCAATGCATGAAATCTCTGCTCAATAATAAAATCATTCATATTGCAGCTTCTACATCTCCTTACGGCCTAATCTATGACGCTGAATTCCTTGAGTCTCAACAGGACATCCCCGAACCTCCGAACAAGATTCATGGCATTCCACTCCCAATATGGAAGTCCATTGAAGAAGTCACGGAAAAACCGTCGTCCTCAGGCGTTAAGTCGATTAAGTCATCTGCTACGCCGATTAAGCGCCGCAAGGATCAAGTCTCAAATCCTAGATCTAATTTCATAACAAGTCATGATGCGGAGAGGAGAATCATTTATCGCAGACACAAAGATTAGCAATTAACAGGAGAGAACGATGAAAAGTCTCCCCGCCCCGAAGAACCGTGTCAGAACGAATAATTACTTGAAGAATAGGTTCAAGACGCTCCATGACAAATGCAATACGGTACTGACTCCGCTACTGACGACCTCAAAATAATCAACATCAGAACATAAGATGATCCAAGGCCAATCCTAATTAGTTCAGCACTTTCACCAAAGGAGCGAACGAAACTGATAAACTTATTGAAAGAATATCAAGATTTCTTCTCCTGGACGTACGAAGAAATGCCTGGTCTAGATGAAAAATTGGTTACTCATCATCTGCACATCACTCCTGGCTCCAAAGCTGTCAAACAACCTCCTAGGAAATTTATGCACGAAGTCGAGGAGCAAATCAAAGTCGATATCCAGAAATTACTAGCAGCAGGATTCATCAAGCCTATTCAACATCCAACGTGGCTAGCAAATGTTGTTCCTGTCAAGAAGAAAAATTGTCAAATCAGATGCTGTGACGATTTCAGGAACCTGAATAAATGTTGTCCAAATGATGAGTTTCCTCTACCCAACACTGATATGGTCGTCGACTCAACCAGTGGCCACGGTATGTTCTCGTTCATGGATGGTTACAGTGGATACAACCAGATCAAGATGTATGAACATGATGCCAACAAGACTTCATTCCGTACTCCCATTAGGAATTTCCACTGCATTGTGATGCCCTTTGGATTAAAGAATGCAGATGCTTCTTATCAACGAGCTAAGAATGCCATATTCCACGACATGATGCACAAACAAGTGGAAGAATGTATCGATGATATGGTGGTGAAGTCTAAGACTCGAGAATTTCACCTCGAAGTTCTAAGACAAGTGTTCGAAAGATGCATAGAATACAAATTAAAGATGAATCCTCTGAAGTGCGCTTTTGGAAAGTTTCTAGGATTCTTGGTCACATATGAAGGAATCAAAGTCGATCCAGACAAGACGAAAGATATCATCACCATGCACGTGGAGGAACTATAGAGCTTTATGGGCAAGGTAAATTATATTCGACGCTTCATTCCTGGATTGGCTCAACTCATTCCTTCGTTCACCCCTCTACTAAATAAAGGAGCAAGTTTTATATGGACAACCATTAAAAAAGAAGCATTCCAGAAAACACAGCAGATACTATTATCACCTGTTGTCATGAAATCTCAGGTGCAAGGACGACCACTAATACTTTACACAGCTTCCAGTGATGTCGCTATCGGAGTACTCCTTGCTCAAGAAGACGAAGAAGGCATCGAACGACCAATCTACTATTTCAGCCGAACGATGAGAGACGCTCAATTACGATACCCAAAGGCTGAAAGAGCATGTCTAGCATTAGTACATGAAATCCAGAAGTTCAAGAACTATTTACTATCTAACAGGGTCGTACTCGTCTCCAAAGATGATCCTATAAAGTTCCTACTATCAAAGCCAGCCTTGATAGGGAGACCAACGAAGTGGCTACTCAAGATGTCAGAATTGGACATAGATTGCACGCCATCTAAAGAAATCAAGGTACAAGAAGTCGCAGACTTGCTCGCTGCTTTTCCAGGAGAAGATGCGACAAC
Source organism: Papaver somniferum (assembly GCF_003573695.1). Classification (NCBI taxonomy): domain Eukaryota; kingdom Viridiplantae; phylum Streptophyta; class Magnoliopsida; order Ranunculales; family Papaveraceae; genus Papaver; species Papaver somniferum. Next base: position 27,815,861 of record NC_039367.1, on the reverse strand, counting down.
GTTACACGAAGATGTACCCGGTGAGTTTCTAGATATCTTAGTTATCAAAGAAGAAACATGGCTTCTATACTTTGATGGATCCGTTTCCCCTAGAAACGACACCGGAGGAGCGGGCCTAGTGCTAGTGTCTCCTTCTGGTGAAGTTATCTCACATTCGTTCAAGTTGGATTTCTACTGCACCAACAATTCAGCAGAATATGAAGCTTTCTTACTAGGATTGTCCCTGTCCAAGCAAGCAGGAGCAACACACCTTGAAATAAGAAGGGATTCAAAATTATTGGTCAATCAAATGAATGGAACATACTCTCTCAATGAAATCACACTCTCTCCATTCAGAACCGAAGCTCAGTGGCTATTAACCCATTTTGTTGATGCCACGGTCGTCCATACTGGACGAACTAACAACAGGCATGTCGACTGCCTTGCAAATCTCGCTTCTAAGATACAATTCAAAGGGGTAGAGAAAACAATTACCGTACAGAGACGTACTGTGTCGTCTACCTAGCTCACTCAAGTCGAAGACATTCCAGCAGACGATTGGCGAGCGCCCATCATTCATGAATTGAGCAACTCTATTTCAGAAGGGAAAGCCAGCCTCAAAGAATTAAAAAATTATTTCTTGCTTCACGGGGCGTTGTACTATCGAAATCCTGATGGATCTTTATCACGGTGCCTTGGAAACGATGAAACGGAAGAACAACTCAAGCGCATACATGAAGAAATCTGCGGACAAACATTGGTGGTAACACTTTACAGAAAGCTTCAAAGGGTGGGATACTACTGGCCTTCCATGGAGGCTCAGTCAAGAGATCTATGAATATCTTTTCCTAATTTTCAGACACCTCCTCATCACTTAGAGGTTTTGACAGTACACCACACTGGGGACTGGAGGGAACCTTACATCAAATACCTCCGGGACAATGAACTACCACTGGAAATGAAGAAAACAGTCAAACTCATTCAGAGAGCTAAGAGATTTGTCTTTCTTGACGAGATCTTATACCGCAAAATTTTTGGCGGGAATTTACTAAGATGTTTAGCTGAGCATGAAATCCCAACAATTCTGAAGGAAAGGCACGATGGAGAACATCAAGGAAAGAGAAAATTATTTCTCCATATTCATGAGAGATATTATTGGCCGACCATAGAAGACGATGCAGATGCACACGTTCAGAGGTGTCACCAATGCCAAATCCATGGTAATCTCATCCACACTCCTTGTCTCCCATTGAATTCTATGAATAGTCCATGGCCTTTCTACAGCTGGGAACTAGATATCGTTGGGAAGATCAATCCATCCTCTTCAAAGCATCACGAATACATCATCACCGCAACTGAGTATTTCACCAAATGGGTCGAAGCTATTCCTCTTCGAAGCACCTCCGGAGTCACGATTGCAGCCTTCATCAAATAGCACATAATATGTAGATTCGGTGTTCCTAAGCATATTGTTACTGATAACGGAACTCTTTTCGCCAACAAGCATGTGACGGAATTACTCAGAATACGACATCAAATAAATCTTCTCCACACCGTATTATCCCCAAGGAAACGGACAAGCAGAGAGCACCAAAAAAAATTGATCTGAATTCTCAGTCAGACAATTCATGACAATCCTCGAACGTGGCATGAAAAGTTGCATATGGCTTTATGGGATTATCGAATCGCATCGGGGAGCTCAATCGGGACTTCACCATATTCCCTCATCTACGGAGCCGATGCCATACTTCCAGCAGAAATCAAAATTCCTTCAGCAAGGATTGCAACATCCAATGTAGTACAATGGGATGAAGCCAAAGTGTCCAAATCGAGAATCGATGAACTAGACATGCTCGAGTCAAGGAGGATAAGGTGGAAAAATATGTATAAACCTACAAACAAAGGATGTCCAGAGCCTACAAAAAAATGGTAATACCTCAAACATTTCAAGTAGGAGATCTGGTATTAAAGACAACAAGCAAATTCAAAAAGACATGTCCGCTCACAAGTTCTCTCCGAAATGGGAAGGACCATATGTAGTCATCAAGGCAGTATCCAGTGGATATTACAAGATCTTATCTATTGATGGAGGAGTGGAAGGAAATATAATCAACGACAAATGGATCAAAGCATATTACGCCTGATCCATAGAAAAAAATTACCTTTTCGTCATTTCAAGCATTTTCAAAAATGTAATTTTCATTCCTCCAAAGAGCGTGCAAAATTCTCCTTTGTTCATTAAACGTTTCATAAATGAACAAAATTCCTTCATATCGTGATCAATTATTCCACCTAACCAAAATCTTAAACCTACTCAAAAACAACAATCATAAATGCCCCTCAGAGCAAACCGTCCAACAATGGATAATCTATATAAAAAAGCCTGTCAAGTTTCTTTTAGAAACTTTTAGTCTTCGTCTTCAACTCTTGTACCACTCTCTCAATCCTGTCCGACTCCAAAGCGAGCATCTTCTACTCCTCCTGTAAAGCGGTTTTCATAGAAATTGCATCAACAGCCTCCTCCGCCTTATGAATCTTGATTATTCGAGCCGATGAAGAAGCCATCCTACATTAAACCGCAAGGTCTCGCAGTTCGAAATCATCTCATCCCATCGATGCAATTCCTAATTCTTGACATCTCGAAGGCGCCTCTGGTCCATCTCCTCAATGATTGGTAATAGCCCTGCAACTGTAGTCAAGAGGGTTGGTAGAAAACCTTTCCACACTTCGATCATAGAAATATGCCCATATCTTTTCCAGATTTTAGTATAGAGGGGCGTGTGACACTTGGGAATGACGAATCCACCGACCACCTCATTGTCCGGGAAAGTATTGATCAAAGGAGCTTCAAACAAGAGTCCAGATGTTGGATATTAACAAGCATGAACCCTGTCTCCAGCCTCCACAGATTCTGCAGAGTCTTCACCAACTCGGTTGTTGCTGTCTTCAACCTCAACCACATCCACAGACTTTCCATTCCTTTTACTCCTAGCATCAACAACGATACGAACATCCCCCTGCGACGAAATAAAAAGTATTTAATTTCATCGAATTGATCATAGTAAAGCTTCAAAATTATAAGATTGCTTACGGATGATCCAGCCTCAGCATGAGCCGACCTGTACCGTGCGGGGGCTCTAACAGTCCGCTTGGGCCTCGAATTATGAGAAGAAGGATTCTTCTGATTATCCTGCAACGATTTGTTTTCATATCATCAATAATCTCGATCAAAAGAGACGAAAAAGGTATACAACTTACCGAGATGGACGCTTCTATTTCACGCTTCGATTGAGGTTCATTTTGATAAGAAATAATACTGCTCGACATACCGATAACAAGGTATGATGATCAAAATTTATCTACACGATGAAACTGACTCAGGAATGGAACAAATATTCATGTAGATGATAGACCCAAAGTCTTGAAGATATATATTAGATACGGTGGATATTTATCTTCTGCAAACAGTCAATTCAGTTGCGAGTTTGACTAAAACCCTAAGTTTCAAACAAGATCAATACTGAAGACGCGGAGGAAAATAACGTGTTGGGGACTGACAATGACATAGTCAGAAAATAACCACGCGGCTTTGTACACGTCATGTATCTCTCAACCGGCGTATTCCGGTACTTCTCACAAGACGGAAATCATCAAAAGAGATCATGATGGATTTTGGCGCATGGACATTGGTCCATTTAATTTGGTAGAAGGAATCAACATTGATAAAATGTTTGTTATTTAGAAAAGAGCCCTAACTCTGAAGAAAAGTCATTCAAATAATCGAAGAGATGTCTACTACGAAGCCTAAAAAACATTCAAATGTTCAAAAAGGATCAGAAGTAAATCTACTCGTCAGATTCATCCGAGTTGTCAGATTCGTCATCACTGTCTTTCTCAGAATCCTCTTCTTCATCAGAATCGCTGTCGGAACCATTGATGAAGTTCAGATGGGTGTAAGGATCTTCTGAATCCGATTCCTCTTCTGCTTCATCCTCAGCTTCAATTTGTTTCATAGTCTTCCGGAAATCTCTGGCATGTCGGTCAAGCTTGATCTTGCGCTCTGTAAACACCCGTGTAGTTTCCTCTTCAGAAGCGTCAGCATCAGAGTCAGAGGGTACCCCATCGGCAAACCGACGTCTCTCCTCAGCTGCTTGAATTCTACGCCGGATTCGATCCTTTCTGCGCTAACGACTCTCTGCTTCATCATCTTCAACCTTTCTCTTCATAAGTTCAGCATAAGTGACCCTACGATCATTCAGGGGTATGCGAGGCTTCACTCCCTCATCATGGGTTATCTTGGCTTTCTATTTGGCTACAATATCTTTGGAATCCTCGTCGGAAGAGCCGGAGAAAGAAGAGAAATAGCTATAATCGTAATTGCTGCTGCTGGAAGTTGACATTTTCTGGAACCAGGAGCACAAAATTATCAACATGCAAATAAATCCATCTGCAAAAATAGTAATTCTTAACTCTTACCTTTTTACGATTTCACTAATAGTAGTGATAGTAATACAAGAGTTGACACCTTAAAATCGTTCGTTTCTTCGAAACCTACAAAAGACGAACGAAACTCAAAATTTTTTTTTCATAAAGTCATTGACACAATTTTCATAGTATAAACATCCACAACTGAACTATGAAATTTACACCAAGACAATATTTCATCACAAATAAGTTATTTAATTTCGAAGGTTACTCAGAGCCCATGTTTTGATTTTACAAAGCAATAATTACATGAAATCTACTCACGTAAATTTCCAATAATTTTATATAATGAGAACAAACTCATGTGAATAAAATATGTCATCATATTTTGCATAATATGTCACGGCTACATATAAAAAAATTAATTTCCTTCGTATGAGCGTGTTTCTTTAAAACGAAGGTTTATGTTAGTTTTTGTAAAAGCTCACGTATTTTATGATAAAATCTTGGTTCCCATGAAATCTCATAAACAAAGTTTTATCACTGGACACGAGTCTATATATATATAAAAAGAAACTCTTTCCTTCGTACTATCGTCATTCTTTAAAACGGGGGTTTATTTCGGTTTTGTGAAAATTCACACCTTTTATGATAAAAAAATTGGTTCTCATGAAAGCTCATAAAAAAAGTTTTATCACTGGACCTAGTTCTATACAAAAATCTCTCCTAAATCAGGGATTATTTTTAATTTCTCAAACTAACGATCAAACGAACATACGTTTTCAAAAGCAAGGGTTTTCAACAAAACTCACACTCATATATATGCACATGTATATATAACTCAAATATGATCACTTCATGAAACACATAAACATCAGCAAACCAAAAAAAAAAAACTTACGTGGTCGATGGTGGCCGAACGGTAGTCGGACGGCGCCGGCGATCGACGACGGCAACAACTCGGACGGATTTTCCTCCTACTACTGTTGACGTGAGGGAGATGAAGAAGTTATGAAGGTGGTGTCCGGTCGTGAGGGAGAAATAAATAAAAAAGTGGAGATTAATTCCCTTTTTATATCAAATTTTATTTCCAAAATCCTAAACGACCAAGGTCCCGTCGTCAAAATCAGCGGTTCAACAACAATTTATGCTCATTAGACAATGCTCTATTATGCCACTGGGATCTTCGTTAAGGTCGTGGTTTTCTCGTACTATCAAAAATCCGGTAACGTCTTAACTTACGACTAAGTTCAATTACTTATATTGTTTATAACCGGAAAATCACCATTCAATGCTGACTGAGGAACACGACTGTTCCTCACTAATCAGGGGACTTAGTGTAGATGGTGGATTTTTGACAAAGGGTAAAATCGTAATTATACGAACTTTTGATCCAGCAATTAGACGAGAGTATTGAGGCTCATGTCTCTCATCAAATCTCTGAATGAGAATACTGTCTCTCAGAGTATATGCATATATGTAGTCTCTCAACTTAGGCAACGACATATCTCATGAATACTGAGCAATTTCAGTAATTACTTCTATATATAATCACGAGATTGGACGGCTCCTAGACATCTTGCCTGCTAGTATAAAGCAATAACGTCTTCAGGGTGCAACAACATTTTTCCCTGACTATATAAAGGATATGACGCTTCAACAAGCTTATATCACTCAGAATAATTAATGCTCCTAGAGGATCGTACTAGTATAGAGCCATCAATTAATTATTCCTAAATTATTATATTCATCCACTGAATCTCTAGAAAATATTAAAATATTTTCGTAATATTTCGTTACTTCAATTCATGGTTCTTCTCAACAGAATGCCAAGGTTTAGTAATTAATATTCAACACATGGGCGTCTTACCTTCGAGTAAGCCTCGACTCAAAAGGTGCAAGTGTACTCGACGATGATGCACTAAAAATCACTTGAATGCACGAACGAGTATTTCAAAATACGACGAGACGATGAACCTATGAAAAATAGAAAATAAAATAATAAATAATAAAATATTGACCAAGGCGCTGAGGGACTGAGCTCAACGGCCAGCCGTCCGTGCCGCGGCCAGTCCCACACCCAGTTTTATATTTTATCATATTTTTGTTATTTTCCTTGATCTTATGAAAATCCTTTCATTTGAAAAAAAATCTTTCGTTTGAAAGGAACTCCTCAGTTTCATGGTGTATCCTTCGCACCAAAGAAATAATATAAAATTGGGAAAAATATCGTGGGACCGTGCTCATTGGCCAACCGGCCATGCCTTGCTCCTGGTCGGCCCCACACTTCATGGTTTCTCATTATTTTATTAATATTTCCCTAGTCTCATGAAAACTCCTTTATCTCATGGTATTTTCATCAAATCATGAAAAATATAATATAAAATTAGGGAAACTCGTGGGACCGGGCTCTACCGACCGGCCATGCCTTAGCCGGTCCCACACTCCCCTTTATTTTATTATTATAATTTTAAGTTTCCTTGATCCCATGAAATTCCTTGCATGGTATTTCTTTCAAATTATGAAAATTCCTTCAAATCATGGAAATAATACATATTAGGGAAAACACACGGACCGGCCCCCAGTTGGCCGACCATGCTCAAAGCCGGTCCCACATGCCCTTATTTTATTATTCTTAATATTATTTGTTTCCTTGATCCCATAGAAACTCCTTCACTTCAAGGAAACTCCTTAATTTCAACACTCCTTGATTTCATGATATTTTCATAAAATCATGAAAAATAATATAAAATTAGAAAAACACCATGGGACCGTGATCATTGGTTGGCCAACCATGTCTTTTCCTCAGCGGTCCCACGCTTAATAATTCCTTTATTTTATAATTATTTTCCTTCATCTCATGAAGTTTCCTCAGTTTCGGCAAAACCCTGATTTCGTCATATTTTCCCAAATGGTTGCTCAAATGCACGCCAGAAAATATCAAAATTCTCAAAACTGAAACACAGATATTTTGACGACGTAAGCATGTTACCTTGACCGACCAAGGTTGTATCTTTGGATGGCAAGGATCCGGTCCCATGTATTTTCATGATTTGACCTAATTTGCGCAATTGCACGTATTAGGTCCAAAACTCTTCCAAAAAAAATTGGAAGTTCATAGAGTGACTTCATTCCATCCCATGACCATCCAAGGCTGGTTTCATGACCCCTTGGTCGGTCTCTCACCTCTTCACAATTAATTAGGTTTTATCACCTAAGGCTTAAACGTTTTTTATGAAGGCCTACCCCCTGCAGTCTGAGAAAGGGTTGGAAGATATTCCAGATGTACGCTTTATATGGTGAAGCCTAGAAAACACAATAACAAAATTGCGAGAGTATTGGCAGAAATTTGGTGGCCGATGACACACACGTTCCATCTTATGTATTTGAAATTGGTAAGTTTGTTTAACTTAACTTCAATTTTATTTTTTAAATAATTATTAAATAAACAGAAAGAAAATAATTATAATTGATATCATTCTTGTAATAGGAATTACACCCCTTGATTTGTATTTCATTTGTGGGATTCCAAGTGGAGTGGGAGATCACGTACCATTCAACCAAACGAATGGATGTCAAATAGCCGTTGGCAGACGCTTTTTCCATGTTTATGGAAGCATTGTACGTGAAGATTAGAAAAGAGGTGGAATATTATGTTCAGTGTTTTTTTAACCAATATAGAAACTCAACAAATGTAGACGACTATCCTGAACTCGGAAGGGTGTTTATCTTATGGTTACTAGGTCAGACGTTCTTTCCAAACTCAACTATTGTTTCTCATTTTGGTTGCCTTAATTCTTTAGAAAATATTGACAAAGCACCACATTATGATTGGGGCTCTGTAATTTTAGCAGAAATGTATTTTCGGTTGGATCAAGCGTCCATAGGTATAGCTAACTTCACTGGTTTCTGGGGCATCATAGAGGTAAATATCCAAATTATTATTTTTAAACTTAAATAATTTTATGAACAAAGGCAAATTAATTCATGTTAGAGAATTGGTCAGTCAAACTTACAAGTGTTGCTATCTCAAGCTTGTTGTCAATTAGTTAAGTCTCGGACCAGGATAAAAAAATTAGTTGAGAAATAGTGGATCACGACAGTCATCATTGCATTCTACCGTTTGAAGGAAAAGATCAGCTGAAGCTTTTGGAGAACTTCATCAGTAAAAGGTAAGTGAAGACTGAACCACCTATTTCTCAAGTTATATTGGATTAATGTGGTTTTAAATTCTCATTAATTACATCATGTAATTATTCTTTGATTGCTCTTTGATTGTCTCCTGGTTAATGCTAACGTTGATATTTCATACGAGATTTTTTGAGATAACTATGAATTTTGTGAATTTCTTTTTATAAGATTAGCCACATCATCTTATACAATTTTAAATTTAAACCATCACAAACATTCATATATTGAGCAGATTCGGCCCCACAGGGAAATCTTAAGGTGTTGTTTGGGATATGATACTAAATAAATATTATATTGAAAATTTCTTAATGCCCATAGGTAAAAGATATTTTTAATTTGACATTTTTAAATTATTAGTCATATCATACGGCATCATATATACACATACAGTATGTCATTTGTATTTATCATATTATGTGTTGTTGTGACTTTTACCCACAGGAAGTTTACAACAATTTTAAGTTTTAACCAGAACAATAGACATTGGTTGAATTTGTACATTTTGGTAGCATTGCTTCGATAATTGATTGTGAACATGCTTGTGTATTATCATTTGTAGTTATGCATTTTTTTTAATATTCCATCTTTTTGTATCTCAACATTGAATGGTGACAACTATAAAGAATATAGAGAGAAAATTCTGTTGGTTTTGTCATCAATAAGTGTTAGATCACTGCTCGGTCGAACTCGAAAGCGTTTTTATCTCAAGCTTGTTTGTCAAGTTTAGTTTTCAATACTATAAGTCTTGATTTCTAGTCTACTTATAGATAATTCTCGGACTAGGATAGTAAGTGTAGTTGATCTATAGACTCCACGACGTTCATCATGCAAAGACGAAAAACTACTCAAGGAACTGGTGGAATTTCATCGACAAAAAGTTATGTGGAGACTTGAATTTATCTATCACTCAAAAGTCTATCTATTATATATCCTATCTTGAGTCAAAAGTCGTATTGCTATATAGACTTCGATTATACACATTTGTTATTTCGAGCCGAGTTTATCTCGCTTATCTATTTCTAAAAATATGTGTTGGTAAGCTTTCGCTTTTTCCAATTTCATCTTTACTCATGAAGAAAGTCATGTTGATCATTTCAATAACTTGAAAATCGCTTTGATGAAAAATATTTTGTGAACAACAACTATATAACATCCTCTAAGAAAGTTTCAATGATTGGAATGAGATTTTAGAATATATAACCATGAATGGATGTAAACATTGTATGTGAACTCATACTTGTGTAAGTACAAAATTCTTGATCCAAAGTATGTGTACTTTACTGGTGTTTGAGGGTGAAAACGGTTTCTGCTGATTTTGGTAATTTCGCGTGAGTAGGAGAGAAACGAGTCTAAGCCCTAAACAATGTACTGCAAGGGAGTACTTTGATTCGAGAGATCAATCTGTAAAAATCCGTCCTAAACCAAGAAATGGCCGTTCCATACTTACTACGGTCACAGAGTGAAGGAGAAGGGTTGGTCGTAGGGAGGGAAGCGAAGAGACTGTTGAGACCAGAATAGTTGATTCTAGAAGAGTAGTTGTTTGACGACTTGTATCAAAAATTGGAAAGCTAACAAGTGACTTCTGAGTGTTGTATGTTCCTGACCAAAACTTATTCTTTGGTGGAAATAGGTGAGATCTATTTATACAAGTCGCAACGAAACGTACTCTTGTCTCGTAAGAATTGGAAACGGTTGAGTAAATGGAACAAAGCGGTAATGGGTAACGCATGGAATTGATGTTTCCATAATGAAGGAAATGTTTCACCATTTCTTCTTGTGTTTACTAATCGCCTCACTCTTATGACACTTTCTTATAACAGGCGTAGTGTACGCCGCTCGCTGTAAACCTCCAGACCAATACCCTGATGAGCATCCCCCTGTTTTTGACATGTTTTGATGTCTCGAGTGTTTTTTTGGAAAACGTAAAGCATGTTGTTCTTGTTTGGCAAGTTAAGCTCGGGTGGCTTGCCGGCTCGGTGGTGACCTTCGACGGTCGACATTTTGGTTCTTGAGAGGAAAGGTAGTTGTTGATGGTTGCAACCTTTCGTTTGGAAGCCAGTGATATGGAGGCGTGGATGGCATGCTCGTCCAAGATTTAGGCGGGGCAAAACAAATTAGGGTTTGGTACAAACCGTGTAGTTTTGGCATTGGTCCAGAAGTTTCCACGCGTTTGGTGGCGAACTTGGACGGATGAGATTTGCATCTCAGAATGAAGGGTGGACATTTATTGTTGAAACCCTTCCTTTTGCAGATAGAGGCATGGAGGCATGACCTGTCTTGCTTTGGCATGGTTTAGGCACGGCCAAGCCTGGATTTTTGCATAGTTTTAGGCGCGGCCAAAATTAGGGCTTGGCATTGGGCCAAAAGTTGCCACGCGTTTGATGACGAATTTGGACGGCTGAGATTTGCATCTCAGAAGGAAGGGTGGTCATTGATTGTTGCAACTCTTCGTTTGGCAGCCAGCGGCATGGAGGCATGACCGGTCTGGCTTTGGCATGGTTTAGGCGCGGCCAAGCCAGGATGGTTTTAGGCGCGAAAAATTTAGGGCTTGGAAATAGGCCAAAAGTCGCCGCAAATTTGGTGGCGAACTTGGACGGTTGGGATTTGCATCTCAGAAAGAAAGGTGGTTGTGGATCGTTGCAACCCTTCGTTTGGCAGCCAGCGACATGACCGGCATGGATTTGGCGTGGAGTGGAGCCACTGGCATTGTGCGGATTGGAAGGGAAGCGCTTGCGGCTTTGTCTAAATTAGGGTTTGGTATGCTGAAACCCTAATTAGCGCCCTTTACTAAAATCGCTGTAGAATTCTCGTACGGACTCGGATTTTGATGGTCCTCCCCTCCATTTTGTACGGAAAAGGATTTCCTATCTCATGCGAGAATATTTAGGTTTTGAACTCGTTCAGGAGGTGAAAACATCCTGAAAGTAAAACTCAACAAGAATTCAGGAGGGATGTTGGTATCCAGCGGCATGACCGGCATGGATTTGGCACGGAGGTGTGGCTGGAATGGTATGCCATTGGCACGATGGTGCGACATGTATGGTTTGGCATGCCTTTGGTGCGGAGATGTGGGTGTGCATGGTATGCCATTGGCACGATGGTGCGACTGTCATGGTTGGCATACCTTGGTGTAGAGGTGAGGCTGGCATGGTATGCCATTGGCTCAGTGGTGCGGATGGCATGGTTGGTGTAGTTACAAGAAATCCCGCACTACACCATATATAAAAATTTGAATGATTATGATCTTTTATAAGAAGAACAACACTTTTCTTTTTATTGAATTACTGAAGCTTTTTCAAGATACTCAAAAAATTGAGAACAGAAATTAAGAACTTAAACTCTCTTTTAAGACTTTCTCTCTCCTCAAAACTTTCTTCCCACTCCAAAGAACCGATCCCTCCTTTGGACTTATTCAATATCTTTATATAGGTTAATTACATGGTGGATGACAGCTAGACTACGCTTCATTTTCGGATCTGGCTTGCGAGTATTTTCGCGAAGGTTATATTGTAACTTCTCGCCAACATTCTGAGCTTCGCTGAAACGTCACACTTTCTTCATGTTTCAACCACCGTCATCTGTTACGTCATTCTCTGCGACACTCGCAAGATGTTGTTAACGAAACTGTCACAAATGTAATTATCTTGCGATATTCTGATCCTACATTTTTCCTCTTTTTTCTTGAATATTGTTTGCAGAGCTATATTCAAGAAAAAATATTTGTCTCTGCTTTCTTTGTTATTGTCATTGATCTGCGAAGTATGAGATTTCTGTCTCTTTCTCCTTGCGAAATTATTACTCTGTATTTGGTGAGAATTCTTGCTGAAGAAATAAAGAACAAAAACATTCCCATGGTATTCCATATTTGCCTCTGTTCTTTAATTTTGAAGGTAGAATTCTTGAAAAAATGTCGAATGTTATATTGGTTTTCTTATTTTACCTCTGCACCATATTTTTTCTGCGAAACATACAATGTGATAAAAAGTTTTTCTTTTTTAAACATCGCAGCTAACTATCTTGTCATGTGACTTCTGCCTTTTCATTATTCTCTACTTTTTCCATTAAATACGCGATTGTCGACACGTCATTCGCAACCGTCCCATTTTGACCGTTCATATTTAATCCTCGCATTAAATGTGCTATCATTTCATTCGTCCATTACTTCTCAACCACTTCCATATCTTCCTATAAATACTCCCCTCATTCTTATATTCTCCTCTCCTTCTTTTCTCTGCCTTCTTCTCTCTCCTTTTTTCGCTCTGCATTTTTCTTCAGTGTTCTTCCGCAACTTCCGCTTCTGCTACTGTTATCTTTCTAACTTCTTCTTCTCCAACTCTAAATATGCCTCCTGCTGGTCGTAAAAATGAAGTTTCCTTCGAAGAAGTTCGCAACAGATTACAACAGAAGGTTTTTATTTTATCTCCTCTTCCCAACCAAACTCCCAAATCAGAGCTTTCTGCTAAGTTATTTTCTGATTATCCTTGCACGGAAACCAAGACTATTGTCTCGCTAGGCCAATTGCTCGCTGGACTTCCCATTCAATTATATGATCCTGAACTTCCTCTTTTCTATCAAATTATTTCCCATGCGAAATTTTCGCGGGCTATCTATCAACTGAGTGGCGATTGCATTCGTTTAATGCTTGAATTTGCCACTCGCGGTGCTGGTAAGGGATCTCTTTATCCCTATGAAGTGAAGAACCCAAAGTTCGCAGATGTTACGATAATTCCCGCGAATTATACCGTGGAGAATTTATTTTTAAACTATGATGTCATCCCAATGAAGAGGGACAACACTTGTTGGGGTGTTCGGTTGAAGAAAAAGGACACCATTGCTTCAGATAAAGTATTGATGCAAGATATTGATTGGCATCCTGGCAATAATACGACTCCCCGCCACTCGAACGATGATAAATGGTGTATGTTCCCCTTAAACTTAGAGGGTCCATACATCTCTGGTTCACATGTGCTACCTGCGAGACTCGCTGGATACCAACCATGGGTATTCACTTGGCCTGAGAGGAATACTGAGGTATATTTTCAATCTTTAGTTTATTATTCTCCTCATACTTTTGTAGATTCTCTCGCTAACCATTCCAATATCACCAAATTGAAAGATTAAAAGCAAACTATAATAAATTTGGCAAAGCTAGTAATTGGCATCTCTGCGTTCAATCACAGACAAAGTAAGTAATATTCCTTTGCGATTAGTCATTACACATTGTTGCCTCTGTTTCTTATCTGTTTTATTTTTCGAAGGTCATCGCTGAAAGAGAAGAGCTCGCAAGAGTTTCTAAGGCTAAAGGAAAAGGTATCATTCACAAGGAGAAGTCCACTGGTCCTCCTTCAAAGAAGAGAAAAGCCCCGTCTTCTTCAATTCTTCCGTCTAGAGAAAGTTCTGATGATACTTCCTCGGATAATTACAATGATGCCTCGTCTTCTATGGAAGCTTCTCAATCTGAGTCCTCTATGGCTCAATTATCTAGTATCTTCGCCGATACTCCACAAGTTATGGGAGATGGCGCTCTCATCAACAGATGTCAAGCCCTCGTTGGCATCTGCGATGCTCCCATTCTTGTACAGAATGAGTTTCTTCGCGGGGTTTCAAGATCAGTGATCCCCAGCTTTCTGAATTCGCTTGGTATTCTGGTATGTTTTCATTTCTTTACTTCTTCCTTATATTTTAAACTCTTGTTATGATTGTTTTTACAATTTTTCCCTTCTTCGCAGGCTGGAAGAGCCTATTTTGTTGTTGCTTCAGATTTGGAAATAGGCGTGCTGCCTTTGAAAAGAAGAATAATGTTCTTCGCAAGAAGAATGAAGAATTATTCTCTGAATCTGCTAAACTTCGGAAGAAGAATGAAGAAGTAGAAGCTGAATTTGATGTTCTTCGCAAGAAGTATGAAGATCTAGAAGCTGAATTTGCTGTACTTCGCAATAAGAATACACAGCTAGAAATTGACTCTTCCAGTCAGCAACTGAAGATATCCAATCTTGAAAATGCTGGTAAACAACTTTATGGTATGTAAATTTTCTTCCTTTCTATTATATTTCTATTTTTCATTATGCTTTCTTATTTGATTTATCATTTTCGCAGAAATTTATGGTCTTTCTGATGAGGCTACTCTTCTTCATTCTTTCCCTGATCCAATAGATGATGATATTCTTCTTGAGCGTCTCAATAATTCTTTGAATAACACCTCTAATGATAGGATAAATTCTCTTCCAATAGACGAACTCAGGTCTAAACTTCAGCTTTTAGAAATTGACCACAGGTCTTGTCTTCATATGGCCAACAAATTTAAACAATTTTATCACAATTCTAAGAAAGAAATCAAACTTTTGCAAGCCAGGAATAATAATCTTATAGACGATAAAGATCGTATCACCAAGCAAGGTGCCCAGTCTTTAGCGGATTTCCATAAGATTCTAGTTGATGTTCAAATTGAGAGAGATCGACTTGTTCGTGAAAATAACGTTCTTGTTGAAAGGGAGAACCAAGTTCGTTCCCATCTTCTTGTTAGTAATGAGGATGAATTTTCCTGGGCTGCGAAGGTTCTTGATGATGCCAGGAATAATTTAAGTGTAGATGTTAGCCTTCATACCGAACAAACAACCCTGATTAAAGACATACTTTTTGAAAGAGAAGGTCATTACTCTTAAATTTCTATTAGTTTTCCTGAATTAAATTCCTATTTCATTGCTGAATAATTTTCTTTTACTCGCAGAGTCTGAAGGAAAGCTTTGCCAGAGAATTGAAGAACTGGAAACCGAGAAGAAAGAACTCGCAAAGAATCTTTCTTCTCGCAATGAGAAATGCTCCCGACTGAAGACTCAGCTGAAGATCACTGTTGCGAACTTTAATAATGACATTATTGGTTTTCGCAACGACACCATTAAGATGGTTTTTGATGACCATAAAATTCCTCATTCTACATATTCTTGCATTTCAGAAGAAGTTCCAAGGAATACTCCTAACTTAGTCATCTCTGATAGTGAAGCCGAAGATTCTGAGGATGATGAAGAATATGATGAAGATAAAGAATTAGAGCAATCTAGTGATGAATCCATCGAGAAATAGTTGTTTCTTTTCTTTGTCTTCTTGTAATATTTGTATCTTTACTTCGTTCTTTTGTAATATATTACTTCGAATTTTTCTTGCTTATATTACTTATTAATATACCTATTTTTCATATCTCTTACTTTGTCATTCAATCTTCTGCGAAATCCTTAATAATCTTGCGAATTTCTCAATACTCCGCGAATTTTCAGATAAATCCAAAAAATCCTGACTAATTAAAGAAACTCTGAATAATTCTTGAGATATTTTATATACTCATGTATATACTTGCAGTTTTTCCCTTCATTTAAGAGAAGATAATAAATGGGTGAGATTATTCTGATAGTCTTATTTTTCTCTGCGAACATTCTGAATAATTCTTTGAACTTCTGAATAACCGTCAAAATTCAGTACCATTCTTGAAATACGTTATATACTGACGTATATATATTCACAAATTTTGCACCCATTATTAAAAGAAGACAATTAATTTGTGAGATTATTCTGTTGGTCTTATTTTTCCTTCCTAGTTAAAGGTCTTATTCTGCCAATAATTTTATCTTTGCGACAATATGACAGATTTAAATTTCTTGCGAAAATATAGATCCATGACATTGCCGTCTTTGCGACGAAATCACAGGACGTTCGTACACTTTCATGTAAAAACCCCTTGACCTCGTCTTATCTTTTGTTTTGGATTTTTGCCTCTTTTAAAGTCACGCACAAATATGACAAGCCAAAATATTCTTGCGAACATAAAGCCTCATGACATTTGTTTCTTACGACGAAATCGCAGGACGTTTGTACACTTTCATGCACAAACCCATTGATCTCGTCTTATCTTATTTTTTTGGCTTTTTGCCTCTTCAAAAGTCACGCACAAATATGACAAGCCTAAATATTCTTGCGAATATAAAGCCTCATGACATTTGCGTCTTAAGACACTTATCATCTCCCTAATGGAGGGTGCCGCCCTTATCATCCCCCTGGTTGCCCCTTCAAGGAGGCGTACTTCTGCCATACAAGGCTAGCTCCTCCCATCCAGTTCTGACAACAACCAATTGTTTTCGCATCCTCTTATCCCTTTTGCCTATAGGGATTATGGTTACGAGACTGCACCCTAGGTGGAGTTTTCTTCTGGCTGAGCGCATTATAGTCAGGACTTGCCAAGAATGGACAGGGTAGTTTCATACTCCCCGGGCACCCTTGGCTCAACCGTGTACCTCGGCGCCTTGATCATACTCTGCACTCCTTGAAAGAGACCCTCAGTCGTCCAATCTAAATCATAATTTAGATTGAAAATCCAAGGTACCTCTCCCGGATGGGTGTTATTTACCCCCAATCTTCATAACTCGGGTTCCAGCAGCGGTATGACCTTATCCCTGAGCCATTTAAAGAGATGCCCCCTTATATGACGTACTTTAGGTCTTACATTTGCCTCTTGCGAAATTGTATCCGCGAACTAGGGTGTACGCCATAAAGGTTCGTCCCATATATTCTTATGTCTCTACGAAATTTAATTCGTTTCTTTCTGCGAAATTTTATTCGCTTAATCTCTGCGAAATTTTATTCGCTTAATCTTTGTGATATCTGAACTTTCTGCCAATTCTTTTGATTTTCTGTCAATTCTTTGGAGAGACAATAAAATTTTCTCCTTTTGACTTCTCAATATCTCTTGATTTTCATAACAAAAAGAAAATAAAAAGAATAATCGATCAAGCTTTCTTCAACTCACTCCATTTATTTCGTTCACTTTTTTCTTTTGCAGTCTTTAACTTCATTCTCTCCTTCTGCGAAATATTCACCTGTTTCTTCTTTTTGCTCTATTTCTTCAACCATTAGCCTCTCACTCATTTGTTTTTGTTTGATATTATATTTTTAATTTTTATCCTTCGCAGATCTTTCCTCGCGGAATTCTACATCAATTTCATAGCACTTTTTCCCGTCAATCCAATCTCCCTCGATAACTGCAACGCCGCTGGGATGAGGGAACTTTATGCACTGATGGAAAGTTGATGCTACACCCAAGATTCCATGCAAACAAGGACGGCCAATTAAAGCATTATATGGTGATTCTATATCAACAACACAAAATAATATATTGGAAGATATTCCTCTTAGTGGAATTCGCATGTTAATCTCCCCTTTTGGTTTATTGGTTGTACCATTGAATCCATAAATCTTGTAGGTTGACGGTATTAGATCTTCATCCATTCCTCCCATGGTTTTATATGTATGATAAAATAAGATATCCACAGAACTCCCAGTATCAATCAAAATTATATTTATTGCCCACGAATCTTCTTCATCTTCAGTATCTCCTTCCTCATCTTCTTCCTCTTTTTGTTTAGGGTTTATCTCTAATCTCACCACTAGTGGATTATCATGCATTTCTCCAGGTTCAGGTACTTCTTGTGCAGTGAAAGAAATAACCTGTTTTCGCCATTCTTCTAATTGCGAAGCTTTCGCAATATTCATTACCTCTTTCCCATCCATATCCCTTGCAAACATTCTGCTTAGAACATTGTCATGGAAATATTCGACTGTCTTGTATGAATGTACAATAGAATTACAAAACAGATTCTTGGCATTTGCTCCAACTTCTACCATAAATGTCTCTCCTCCTCTCGCTGTATTTACTCTGCGAGCTTCTGGAGGGGGTGGTAATATCTGAGGTTGTTGTTGCCTTATCAGAAAATGATTTAATTTCCCCTGATCTATCATTCTTAAAATAATTCTTTTTACATTCCTACACTCATTTATTGTGTGACCATGAAAATGATGGTAAATGAAAAATTCTTGACTTCGATTATTTGGGTGTGGTTCTCTCCCCATATTCCATGGTGTTGTTATGTTCTCCATCAGAATTATAGACTCCCAGATTTTTTCTATACTAGCATTTAAAGGTGCCATCCTGATTTCTTCCCATACCATCTTATGGCTTCCTTCTTCTTTGTAGTAACTTTGTCTCTGTCCACCATAATTTTCTCGTGGCTGATCAAGTCTTTGAATTTTATTACTCCCAGCACGATTATAGAAATTCCTCTCTCTTTCAAATTTTTCTTGATCTCGGCTTCCCACAGCTACTATCTTCTGTTGATTATTAGCTATCATTTTCTCTTGCTGTGGTTGCGAAGCGTTCGCAATGATATTGATCATTTTAGGAAGTAAACTTGCATTCGCTGTTATTGAACTAGTATTCGCGACTGGGTATGATTCCATTTTATTCTGTTTCTCCTCCAGAGCAACATATTCTTCTTGTAGTTCTCGCAGCTCAGTCATTATAATTGTGTTTTTGATCCTGAAAATTTGGACGTACAATAGGTTGGTTGCGAACATAGCATTGATAAAAGATAAAATGAGATATCTTTCATATACTCTTCCCGCCATTTCACTGCACATTGTCTTCCACCTTTGTATCAAATGTTTCAAACTTTCACCAATTCTTTGTTTTAATCTAAATACATCTTCAATTCCAGGACTTGAAGAATTATTGCTTATGTAAGCTCCCAAGAATGTAGTCTGTAGATGGGAGAAAGATGATATAGTATTTTTGGGAAAACTCTCAAACCATTTTAACGCTTCTCCAGTTGGACTTGATGCAAAATATTTACATAATACTGCATCATGATTTTCCCACTGTAACATGCATCTCAGATAAGCTTTAATATGTTGTACTGCGCATGTGCTCCCATCAAAAATGATGGTTAATGCAGGCAAATTGCATTTTGGGGGTATTCCTCCCAACTGTACTTCTTGAGTGAATGGAGTTTTCGCAGCTTCTTCTATTTCTTCGTCTAATTGTCTCCTCCCTCCTTCTTTTCTGCTATTTAGCAATCCTCTTACTTCTGCCAGTTCTCTTAAGATTTGATCGTTTACACCAAAATTTTGTTCCATTGGATTTTTTAATTCAGCTCTTCTCCTTCTTTGCTCGTGCCTGTTTTGTGCTGCGAAATCTTGAAATTCATCTTCGTCACCCTCCTTTTGTCTTTCTCTGCGAATTTGGTTATGTCTTTTATCTTCTTCTCTATGATTTTGTTCATTCCTCCTTCTTTCTCTTTGCTGTCTATTTATTCTTCTTTGTATTCTATCGTGCTCTTCATGAATATTAACATTGTTGCGATGTTCGCGGCTTCTTTCCCGGTTACCCTGATTACTTTGATACATTCCTTCTTGATATTCTTGTTCCTCTACTTCCGCTCTTAACATCTGTCTTTCACGAGATAAACGTGTTTGTTCAATGCATTCCCTCTCAATTTCAGCTTCAACAGTTTGTTGATTTCTGCGAGCTTCTCTCCCTCGCAACATTCTCCTTTCTTCTTCTGGATCTTCTTCGCCATTTTGGTAATTTTGTTCATGAAATTGTTCATTCCCTTGATTTCTATTGTCCTGCTCATTGTAAAAAATTTCACCTCGAGGAATATAG
This sequence comes from Papaver somniferum, assembly GCF_003573695.1. Classification (NCBI taxonomy): domain Eukaryota; kingdom Viridiplantae; phylum Streptophyta; class Magnoliopsida; order Ranunculales; family Papaveraceae; genus Papaver; species Papaver somniferum. Next base: position 27,795,781 of record NC_039367.1, on the reverse strand, counting down.
CGATTTTCAATTATCTCTCCTCCTTCGCGACACTCTTGATTTAGATTTTGCATTTCCCCTCGAATATCTTCATCAATTTCCATTACAGGTGATTTTCGTCTTATTTCTCTCCTAATCGACCTTGAGTTTGATCTAGTAGTACTTCTGGACCTTCTATGCTGCAGTCTCATATTCTCCATTCTCAATTCCTGGTTTTGCCTTGTTAAATTTGCTCGTTCTTCTGCTTCTAACCTTCTTTCTTCATGTATTATTTGCCTCAATTCTTCTAGTGCCTCAATTTCTTCATTTCCTCGTATTACGCCTCTAACTTCTTCTTCGTCCTGCTCTTCCGTTGAGTTTTTCTTCCAAGTGTGTACACTTACTCTATCATGTTCAGTTGATATATTTTGCATCGGAATTTGTTGATCGGTTGTTTGAATTTGATTTTCCCCGTTATTTCTTGATCTGCCATTTCTTATTCTTTCCATTCTAAAGGATTCTCCCATTTCTTCTCTTCCTCTACTAGCAAGCCTCTCACTTCTTCTAATGGTTGTTGGTTGTTCTGAGATATTTCTCCTTCTTTCCATTCTTTCAATCTTAATGAATAGTTAAAATTTATACGTAAAAACTTTTACCGCTTCTTCAAGATCACAATATCGATTCTTAATCTTCACTCCCTGTTTCTAGCGCCATTATGTAGTTACAGGAAATCCCGTACTACACCATATATAAAAATTTGAATGATTATGATCTTTTATAAGAAGAACAACACTTTTCTTTTTATTGAATTACTGAAGCTTTTTCAAGATACTCAAAAAATTGAGAACAGAAATTAAAAACTTAAACTCTCTTTTAAGACTTTCTCTCTCCTCAAAACTTTCTTCCCACTCCAAAGAACCAATCCCTCCTTTGGACTTATTTAATCTCTTTATATAGGTTAATTAGATGGTGGATGACAGCTAGACTACGCTTCATTTTCGGATCTGGCTTGCGAGTATTTTCGCGAAGGTTGTACTGTAACTTCTCGCCAACATTCTGAGCTTCGCAGAATCGTCACACTTTCTTCATGTTTCAACCACCTTCATCTGTTACGTCATTCTCTGCGACGCTCGCAAGATGTTGTTAACGAAACTGTCACAAATGTAATTATCTTACGATATTCTGATCCTACAGTTGGCATGCCTTGGCGCGGAGGTGAGGCTGGCATGGTATGTCATTGTCTCAGTGGTGCGTTCGGCATGGTTGGCATTCCTTTGCGCGGAAGTGAGGCGGGCATGGTATGCCATTGGCTCAGTGGTGCGGCTGGCATGGTTGGCATGCCTTGGCGCGGAGGTGAGGCGGGCATGGTATGCCTTTGGCTCGGTGGTGCGGCTGGCATAGTTGGCATGCCTTGGTGCGGAGGTGAGGCTGGCGTGGTATGCCATTGGCTCTGTGGTGCGGATGACATGGTTGGCATGCCTTGGCGTGGAGGTAAGGCTGGTGTGGTATACCATTGGCTCGGTGGTGCGACTGTCATGGTTGGCATGCCTTGGCGCGGAGGTGAGGCTGGCATGATATGCCATTTGCTTAGTGGTGCAGCTGGCATGGTTGGCATGCCTTGGCGCGGAGGTGAGGCTGGCATGGTATGCCATTGGCTCAGGGGTGCGGCTGGCATGGTTGGCATGCCTTGGCGCGGAGGTGAGGCTTGCATGGTATGCCGTTGGATCGGTGGTGCGGCTGGCATGGTTGGCATGCCTTGGCGCGGAGATGTGTCTGGCATGATATGCAATTGACACGATTAGCTAGCATGTGTGGTTTGCATGTGTAGAGACGATGACAGTCAGTACCGAGGGGTCTGTTGTGGAGCATGGCACAAAAAAAAGGTACCCCGGTAATTTTACGCAGATATGTTAAATGATTCAATAAATGCGCTAGTGGAGACATTATTACTCAAATTTTGTTTCTTTTAGAGTGATGTCGTTGTTGACTAAGGTTTTACGATTTTAACCCTAAGCTAAAAAACATCATCAACATTGATTCCCCTTCTTAGCTCGGAACAGGGGCCTTGTTGTGAGGTAAGCATGAGATGGTGACAGACAATGGCAAAATCGAAACGGAAAGTCATGAAAAAGATGGTCAGGAAGATCCGACTAACCTTTTTCTGGGAGATAAAGAAAATCCATGACTCTTGCATTGGCGGATTTGCGCAAATTCGGCTCGTGATGCTGGGCCGCGGAGTGCTAGAGGTGGATGCTGGATGAGATGCAGACTTTTGGCATCAGCTTGGAAGGGAGCCGCTGGCATAGACTTGGTGTGAAATGGAGCCATCGGCGTTGGTCGTTTTGGAATGGAGCCGTTAGCATTGGTCGGCTTGGAAAGGAGCCGACAGCATTGGTCGGATTGGAATGGATCCGTCGGCATTGGTCGATTTGGAATGGACCCGTCCGCATTGGTCGTCTTGGAATGGAGCCGTCCACATTAGTCGTCTTGGGAAGGAGCCGTCAGCATTGGTCGGCTTGGAAAGGAGCCATCAGCATTGGTCGGCTTGGAAAGGAGTCGTTATCTTAAACTTGGCGCGAGTGTTGGCTTGAGTGCTGACTTTAGTTATGTGGAATGATGACAAATGGCTTCAGTTCCATGGAAGGATGATGACTGGCTTCAGTTCCGTGCTTTCTTCTGAAGTGCCTCTCTAGAGGATTCAAAAATTTACCAAACTCCATTGGACTCTTGGGACGGATGGATGAAATATATGCTTGACAACGATCATTTCAGGGCTTATCTTGGAGATTGTGGTTGCATTGTTGGTCCGTCCTCGACTTTAGGTTGTTCAGTTCCTGAACCTTCTAATCGCGTTGATGATATGTAGTGGATGTTTGTATGGTCAAAAATCTTTCGGAGCCATTGGATGAAATAGATAATTTGGGAGACGTTCCGTTGCCGATGTGCTGCTATCAAGTCTTCAAGGACTTTGTTCCAAGCGACATTCTTCGAACCATCCTATGAATCTTGGACTATCGTATGGAATGGGATATGGTGAGCAGTCCCCAGTTATACTTCTGTTAGATCTGATGGCATGGACGAGTATGTAAATGCATCTATGTGGCGTGCTTTTGGGGTCTTTGACGCACGGTTTCATGTTGATAAATTCTTGCGGCTCGCAAAACTTCGACAGTGATGATGTTGAAATCGGAAATAACCTGGTTGAGGGCAGTGAAGGCACCCATTCTGGTAGTCCTCATGTATAATTACCATGAGCCTATTTTCTTGTGGAACATGTGCTTCGGATGCATTCACTGGTAAGGTGGTGACTGCGTTTAATATTCTAAAAATGAAGGAGGCTTCATTCCCCAGTTGTAGCCTACTTTAATTGCATCGCCTTGAATCCACGCCTATGGGATTTGATACAATCTTATCATACACTCCTGTTGGGATGCTTGGAATATCACGTGGAAGAAACATTCTGGACAACGAAGAAGTAGAAGTGAGAGATTCATGTCGTTAATCGTGGCTCCCTTTGTCTCTTCAAGAAAATGTTTCAGCTGCGTCTCTGGAGTTATCTCATGAATGCTTGATTGTTTTCAGGGATGGACCGTGATGAGCAGTCCCCAGTCGCACTTATCTTTGGTTACTGAAGTTGCTTTCTCTAAGTAGGCTTGGGACCCGCCACGACCTCGTAAAATGTCGCAGGAGCCTTCTAGACAGAGAGGTGATGATATTCTTACGCTACACCTTCGAAGGGTGGATGACCTTATCGTGGATATGACTTTTGGGTTGACCAGACAGTTGTAGATGGTGGATTTTCGATAAAGGGTAAAATCGTAAACCCATAATTATACGAACTTCTGATCCATCAATTAGACGAGAGTATTGAGGCTCATGTCTCTCATCAAATCTCTAACTGAGAATACTGTCTCTCAGAGTAAATGCAGATATGTAATCTCTCAAATGAGGCAACGACATATCTCATGAATACCGAGAAATTTCAGTAATTACTTCTATATATAATCACGAGATTGGACGGCTCCTAGACAGCTTGCCTGCTAGTATAGAGAAATAACGTCTTCAGGGTGCAAAAACAGTTTTCCCTGACTATATAAAGGATATGACGCTTCAACAAGCTCATATCACTCAGAATAATTAATGCTACTAGACGATCGTACTTGTATAGAGCCATCAATTAATTATTCCTAAATTATTAGATTCATCCACTGAATCTCTAGAAAATATTCAAATATTTTCGTAATATTTCGTTACTTCAATTCGTGGTTCTTCTTAACATAATTCCATGGGTTAGTAATAAATATTCAACACATGGGCTTCTGAGATAACTTCGAGTAATCCCTGACTCAAAAGGTGCAAGTGTACTCGACGATGCTGCACTAAAAATCACATGAATGCACGAACGAGTATTTCAAAATACGACGAGACTATGAACCTATGCAAAATAGGAAAGAAAATAATAAAATATTGACCAAGGTGTTGGGGGACTGGGCTCACCGGCCGGCCGTCTGTGCCGTGGCCCGTCTCACACCCAGTTTTATATTTTATCATATTTTTTTTATTTTCCTTGATCTTATGAAAATTCTTTCATTTAAACAAATATCTTTCATTTTAAAGGAACTCCTCAGTTTCATGGTGTATCCTTCGCACCAAAGAAATAATATAAAATTGGGAAAAATGTCGTGGGACCATGCTCATTGGCTAACCGGCCATGCCTTGCTCCTGGACAGCCCCACACCTCATGGTTTCTCATTATTTTATTAATATTTCCCTAATATCATGAAAACTCCTTAATCTCATGGTATTTTCATCAAACCATGAAAAATATAATATAAAATTAGGAAAACTCGTGGGACCGGGCCCTAGCCGGCCGACCATGCCTTGGCCGATCCCACACGCTTCTTTATTTTATTATTATTATTTTAAGTTTCCTTGATCCCACAAAATTCCTTGATTTCATGGTATTTCTTTCAAATTATAAAAATTCCTTCAAATCATTGAAATAATACATAAAATTAGGGAAAACACACGAGACCGTACCATAGCCGGCCGACCATGCTCAAAAACGGTCCCACATGCTCTTATTTTATTATTTTTAATATTATTTGTTTCCTTGATACCATGGAAACTCCTTCACTTCAAGGAAACTCCTTAATTTCAACAAACTCCTTGATTTCATGATATTTTCATAAAATCATGAAAAATAATATAAAATAGGAAATGCACCATAGGACCGTGGTCATTTGCCGATGGGCCATGTCTTGGCCTCAGCGGTCCCACGCTTCATGATTCCTTCATTTTATAATTATTTTCCTTCATCTCATGAAGTTTCCTCAGTTTCAGCAAAACCCTGATTTCGTCATATTTTCCCAAATGGTTGCTCAAACGCACGCCAGAAAATATCAAAATTCTCAGAACTGAAACATGGACATTTTGAGAACGTGAGCATGTTACCTTGACCGACCAAGGTTGTCTCTTTGTCTTGCAAGGAGCCGGTCCCACGTATTTTCATGATTTGACATAATTTGCGCAATTGCACGTATTAGGTCCAAAACACTTCCAAATTATTTTGGAATTTCATAGAGTGATCGTCATTCGATCCCGTGACCATCCAGGTCTGGTTTCATGATCCCTTGGTTGGTCTCTCACCTCTTCACAATTAATTAGGTTTTATCATATAAGGCTCAGACGAGCATTATTTTAATAAATGATTAAACCAGTATTTGATCATCCTTTCACCAACTCTTCAAGGGGTCTTGGTATTTGCTCACTCGAGCATATGGGAGCTACATGGTCGACCCATGATCCTATGTAACCGGTCCCTTCTTCATTCCATGGTTAATTTTCAATAAACCATCAATTGGTCATCAATTGATCAAATTAGGGTTTCTGAGTCCAAGGATCATAATTCCATACTCGGACGAACGCTAATGATCTTATGACGATCTCATGATCAACATTTTATTAGTTATACTTGATCCAGTTTCCAGTATCATAATTTAATATTTTATTTGGTCACGCTACCAGTTATTCATCAGATGAGAAACATTTGCTCAAACCAAGGAATATTGGTTCAACAATTCATCGAGTGAGAAATATTTGCTTACCTTAACTATCAGCGTTTACTTGAGAATCATACCTCTATATCAACAGACATGTTCGATTCATGAGTTTTAGAACATTTTGCAAAATCATGTTCAACTCAGCAATACATGGACTCATCGTCCCATGAAGTCAGCAACTGACTAGCTAAATACACGTCTGCCTTGCAAACTCCACAATCACGAGACATCAATCGTGTCACATGGGGGGATATTAACTAGGGTTTTGGTCTGGCGGTCTATGTCACGTGTGTTCATACACACGATGAGAATGTGAGAAAGTAGTGCAATCAGTTGAAGGATTTAACAAAGTAGTGGATGGAAAATCGACCAAGTCTCCGCACGATGAGCAACTGTCACACTTCATGGGATCATGGTGTTTATAATTCCAGCAATATAAATAGGTCTCTGAATCATGATTGAATATAGAACAATCACACGTCAAACAGACAACACGAGATTAACAATTCAATATCTGAGAAATTACTCTCAACAGAGAAAATTCAATCATTCAGAACTTATCCTATTCAGAATACACAACACACCTACAATCTTTGATTACCATTGATTCCACACATTGCCCAGCTTCCCTCCTACAGATCGACCCATCCTCTCTTGTGACCGAAATTACTCTGGAACGACCATTGTCTTGGTTTAGGCCGGACTAATACAGATTGAGCTCTCGAATTCAAAGCACTCCCTTCTTGCAGTGCATCTGTGTAAGGTTGAAAATTTATCTCAGTTCAAGGAGTCTCCTCCGTACGGTCGTCTCCTCAATTTCGTAAAAACCAGCAAATCATTTTTCCCCATCTACAGATTGGAAACCACAGTGGGAGGTCATTCTCTCGGTTGCAATCTCAACTTACACAAGATGGTCGGTCTTAGGTCTAACTCAACTGCTCAAAACCCCTAGTCTGAGTCTTTCAAATGGTAACGTTCCTCTGGCTCATTCGAATGACTCCGGTAATATTTGTTATCCCTACTTTACTACTCCTTTTCAATCCATCGACGCATTTGATGGAGAAATTCCATCACTGGCATGAAGATAGGAAATTTTGGAAAGGAACATAGATCGATTTAAGGGAGCAATCGATAATTTGTTCAACTACATGGTGGACCTGGCAAGAATTTTGGGAGCTTGAGATGTGGAACGCTCATCTCTTGACGCCACTGATTCTAGCCCTCGTTCCTGGATTGGCTCAACTCATTCCTTCGTTCACCCCTCTACTAAATAAAGGAGCAAGTTTTATATGGACAACCATTCAAAAAGAAGCATCCCAGAAAACACAGCAGATACTATTATCACCTGTTGTCATGAAATCTCAGGTGCAAGGGCGACCACTAATACTTTACACAGCTTCCAGTGATGTCGCTATCAGAGTACTCCTTGCTCAAGAAGACGAAGAAGGCATCGAACGACCAATCTACTATTTCAGCCGAACGATGAGAGACGCTCAACTACGATACCCAAAGGCTGAAAGAGCATGTCTAGCAATAGTACATGCAATCCAGAAGTTCAAGAACTATTTACTATCTAACATGGTCGTACTCGTCTCCAAAGATGATCCTATAAAGTTCCTACTATCAAAGCCAGCCTTGATAGGGAGACCAACGAAGTGGCTACTCAAGATGTCAGAATTGGACATAGCGTGCACGCCACCTAAAGAAATCAAGGGACAAGAAGTCGCAGACTTGCTCGCTGCTTTTCCAGGAGAAGATGCGACAACGTTACACGAAGATGTACCCGGTGAGTTTCTAGATATCTTAGTTATCAAAGAAGAAACATGACTTCTATACTTTGATGGATCCGTTTCCCCTAGCAACGACACCGGAGGAGCGGGCCTAGTGCTAGTGTCTCCCTCTGGTGAAGTTTTCTCACATTCGTTCAAGTTGGATTTCTACTGCACCAACAATTCAGCAGAATATGAAGCTTTCTTACTAGGATTGTCCCTGGCCAAGCAAGCAGGAGAAACACACCTTGAAATAAGAAGGGATTCAAAATTATTGGTCAATCAAATGAATGGAACATACTCTCTCAATGAAATCACACTCTCTCCATTCAGAACCGAAGCTCAGTGGCTATTAACCCATTTTGTTGATGCCACGGTCGTCCATACTGGACGAACTAACAACATGCATTCGACTGCCTTGCAACTCTCGCTTCTAAGCTGCAATTCGAAGGGGTAGAGAAAACAATTACCATACAGAGACGTATTGTGTCGTCTACCTGGCTCACTCAAGTCGAAGACATTCCAGCAGACGATTGGCGAGCGCCCATCATTCATGAATTTAGCAACTCTATTTCAGAAGGGAAAGCCAGCCTCAAAGAATTAAAAAATTACTTCTTGCTTCACGGGGCGTTGTACTATCGAAATCCTGATGGATATTTATCACGGTGCCTTGGAAACGATGAAGCGGAAGAACAACTCAAGCGCATACATGAAGAAATCTGCGGACAAACGTTGGTGGTAACACTTTACAGAAAGCTTCAAAGGGTGGGATACTACTGGCCTTCCATGGAGGCTCAGTCAAGAGATCTATGAAGATCTTTTCCTAATTTTCAGACACCTCCTCATCACTTAGAGGTTTTGACAGTCCACCACACTGGGGACTGGAGGGAACCTTACATAAAATACCTCCGGGACAATGAACTACCACTGGAAAAGAAGAAAACAGTCAAACTCATTCAGAGAGCTAAGAGATTTATCTTTCTTGACGAGATCTTATACCGCAAAAGTTTTGGCGGGAATTTACTAAGATGCTTAGCTGAGCATGAAATCCCAACAATTCTGAAGGAAAGGCACGATGGAGAACATCAAGGAAAGAGAAAATTATTTCTCCATATTCATGAGAGATATTATTGGCCGACCATGGAAGACAATGCTGATGCACACGTTCAGAGGTGTCACCAATGCCAAATCCATGGTAATCTCATCCACACTCCTTGTCTCCCATTGAATTCTATGAATAGTCAATGGCCTTTCTACAGCTGGGAACTAGATATCGTTGGGAAGATTAATACATCCTCTTCAAAGCATCACGAATACATCATCACCGCAACTGAGTATTTCACCAAATGGGTCAAAGTTATTCCTCTTCGAAGCACCTTTGGAGTCAAGATTGCAGCCTTCATCAAATAGCACATAATATGTAGATTCGGTGTTCCTAAGCATATTGTTACAGCTAACGGAACTCCTTTCGCCAACAAGCATGTGACGGAATTACTCAGAATATGGCATCAAATAAATCTTCTCCACACCGTATTATCCCCAAGGAAACGGACAAGCAGAGAGCACCAACAAAAATTTGATCTGAATTCTCAGTCAGACAATTCATGACAATCCTAGAACGTGGCATGAAAATTTGCCTATGGATTTATGGGCTTATCGAACCGCATCGGGGAGCTCAATCGGGACTTCACCAAATTCCCTCATCTACGGAGCCGATGCCATACTTCCGGCAGAAATCAAAATTCCTTCAGCAAGGATTGCAACATCCGATGGAGTACAATGGGATGAAGCCAAAGTGTCCAAATCGAGAATCGATGAACTAGACATGCTCGAGTCAAGGAGGGCTAAGGTGGAAAAATATGTATAAACCTACAAACAAAGGATGTCCAGAGCCTACAACAAAATGGTAATACCTCAAACATTTCAAGTAGGAGATCTGGTATTAAAGACAACAAAGCAAATTCAAAAAGACATGTCCGCTCACAAGTTCTCTCCGAAATGGGAAGGACCATATGTAGTCATCAAGGCAGTATCCAGTGGATATTACAAGATCTTAGCTATTCATGGAGGAGTGGAAGGAAATATAATCAACGACAAATGGATCAAAGCATATTACGCCTGATCCATAAAAAAAAATTACCTTTTCGTCATTTCAAGCATTTTCAAAAATGTAATTTTCATTCCTCCAAAGAGCGTGCAAAATTCTCATTTGTTCATTAACGTTTCATAACTGAACAAAATTCCTTCATATCGTGATCAATTATTCCACCTAACCAAAATCTTAAACCTACTCAAAAACAACAATCATAAATGCCCCTCAGAGCAAACCGTCCAACAATGGATAATCTCTATAAAAAAACCTGTCAAGTTTCTTTTAGAAACTTTTGGTCTTCGTCTTCAACTCTTGTACCACTCTCTCAACCCTGTCCGACTCCAAAGAGAGTATCTTCTACTCCTCCTGTAAAGCGGTTTTCATAGAAATTGCATCAACAGCCTCCGCCTCCTTATGAATCTTGATTATTCGAGCCGATGACGAATCCATCCTACATTAAACCGCAAGGTCTCGCAGTTCGAAATCATCTCATCCCACCGATGCAATTCCTAATTCTTGACATCTCCAAGGCGCATCTGGTCCATCTCCTCAATGATTGGTAATAGCCCTGCAACTGTAGTCAAGAGGGTTGGTAGAAAACCTTTCCACACTTCGGTCGTAGCAATATGCCCATATCTTTTCCATATTTTAGTATAGAGGGGCGTGTGACACTTGGGAATGACGAATCCACCGACCACCTCATTTTCCGGGAAAGTATTGATCAAAGGAACTTCAAACAAGAGTCCAGTTGTTTGATATTCACAAGCATGAACCCTGTCTCCAGCCTCCACAGATTCTGCAGAGTCTTCACCAACTCGGTTGCTGCTGTCTTCAACCTCAACCACATACATAGACTTTCCATTCCTTCTCCTCCTAGCATCAAAAACGATACGAACATCCGCCTGCGACGAAATAAAAAGTATTTAATTTCGTCGAATTGATCATAGTAAAGCTTCAAAATTATAAGATTGCTTAAGGATGATCCAGCCTCAGCATGAGCCGACCTGTACCGGGTGGGGGCTCTAACAGTCCGTTTGGGCCTCGAATTATGAGAACAAGGATTCTTCTGATTATCCTGTAACAAGTTGTTTTCCTATCATCAATAATCTCGATCAAATAGAGACGAAAAAGGTATACAACTTACCGAGATGGACGCTTCTATTTCACGCTTCGATTGAGTTTCATTTTGACAATAAATACTACTGCTCGACATACTGATAACAAGGTATGATGATCAAAATTTATCTACACGATGAAACTGACTCAGGAATGGAACAAATATTCACGTAGATGATAGACCCAAAGTCTTGAATATATATATTAGACACGGTGGATATTTATCTTCTGCAAACAGTCAATTCAGTTGCGAGTTTCACTAAAACCCTAAGTTTCAAACAAGATCAATACTGAAGACGCGGAGGAAAATAACGTGTTGGGACTGACAATGACATAGTCAGAAAATAACCACACGGCTTTGTACACGTCATGTATCTCTCAACCGGCGTATTCCGGTACTTCTCACAAGACGGAAATCATCAAAAGAGATCATGATGGATTTTGGCGCATGGACATTGGTCCATTTAATTTGGTAGAAGGAATCAACATTAATAAAATGTTTGTTATTTAGAAAAGATCCCTAACTCTGAAGAAAAGTCATTCAAATAATCGAAGAGATGTCTACTACGAAGCCTAAAAAACATTCAAATGTTCAAAAAGGATCAGAAGTAAATCTACTCGTCAGATTCATCCGAGTTGTCAGATTCGTCATCACTGTCTTTCTCAGAATCCTCTTCTTCATCAGAATCGCTGTCGGAACCATTGATGAAGTTCAGATGGGTGTAAGGATCTTCTGAATCCGAGTCCTCTTCTTCTTCAGCCTCATCTTCAATTTGTTTCATAGTCTTCCGGAAATCTCTGGCATGTCGGTCAAGCTTGATCTTGCGCTCTGTAAACACCCGTGTAGTTTCCTCTTCAGAAGCGTCAGCATCAGAGTCAGAGGGTACCCCATCGAAGAACCGACGTCTCTCCTCAGCTGCTTGAATTCTACGCCGGATTCGATCCTTTCTGCGCTAACGACTCTCTGCTTCATCATCTTCAGCCTTTCTCTTCATAAGTTCAGCATAAGTGACCCTACGATCATTCAGGGGTATGCGAGGCTTCCCTCCCTCATCAAGGGTTATCTTGTCTTTCTATTTGGCTACAAGACCTTTGGAATCCTCGTCGGAAGAGCCGGAGGAAGAAGAGAAATAGCTATAATCGTAATTGCTGCTGCTGGAAGTTGACGTTTTCTGGAACCAGGAGCACAAAATTATCAACATGCAAATAAATCCATCTGCAAAAATGGTAATTCTTAACTCTTACCTTTTTAAGATTTCACTAATAGTAGTGATAGTAATACAAGAGTTGACACCTCAAAATCGTTCGTTTCTTCGAAACCTACAAAAGACGAACGAAACTCAGATTTTTTTCTTCATAAAGTCATTGACACAATTTTCATAGTATAAACATCCACAACTGAACTATGAAATTTACACCAAGACAATATTTTATCACAAATAAGTTATTTAATTTCGAAGGTTACTCAGAGCCCACGTTTTGATTTTACAAAGCAATAATTACATGAAAACTACTCACGTAAATTTCCAATAATTTTATCTAATGAGAAAAAACTCATGTGAATAAAATATGTCATCATATTTTGCATAATATGTCACGGCTACATATAAAAAAATTAATTTCCTTCGTATGAGCGTGTTTCTTTAAAACAAAGGTTTATGTTAGTTTTTTAAAAGCTCACGTATTTTATGATAAAATCTTGGTTCCCATGAAATCTCATAAACAAAGTTTTATCACTGGACACGAGTCTATATATATATATATATATATAAAAAAAAAAAACTCTTTCCTTCGTACTATCGTCATTCTTTAAAACGGAGGTTTATTTCGGTGTTGTGAAAATTCACACCTTTTATGATAAAAAATTGGTTCTCATGAAAGCTCACAAACAAAGTTGTATCACTGGACCTAGGTCTATACAAAAATCTCTCCTAAATCAGGGATTATTTTTAATTTCTCAAACTAACGAACATACGTTTTCAAAAGCAAGGGTTTTCAACAAAACTCACACTCATATATATGCACATGTATATAAAACTCAAATATGATCACTTCATGAAACTCATAAACATCAGCAAACCAAAAAAAAAAAAAACTTACGTGGTCGGTGGTGGCCAAATGGTAGTCGGACGGCGCCGGCGATTGACGACGGCAACAACTCCGACGAATTTTCCTCCTACTACTGTTGACGTGAGGGAGATGAAGAAGTTATGAAGGTGGTGGCCGGTAGTGAGGGATAAATAAAATAAAAAAGTGGAGATTAATTCCCTTTTTATATCAAATTTTATTTCCAAAACCTAATTCCACAAGGATTTCCTTATTGGGCCCGGCCCGGGATCCTAAACGACCAAGGTCTCGTCGTCAAAATCAGCGGTTGAACACCAATTTATGCTCATTAGACAATGCTCTATTATGCCACTGGGATCTTCATTAAGGTCGTGGTTTGCTCGTACTATCAAAAATCCGGTAACGTCTTAACTTACGACTAAGTTCAATTACTTATATTGTTTATAACCGGAAAATCACCATTCATTGCTGACTGAGGAACACGACTGTTCCTCACTAAGCAGGGGACTTAGTGTAGATGGTGGATTTTTGACAAAGGGTAAAATCGTAATTATACGAACTTTTGATCCAACAATCAGACGAGAGTATTGAGGCTCATGTCTCTCATCAAATCTCTGAATGAGAATACTGTCTCTCAGAGTATATGCAGATATGTAGTCTCTCAACTTAGGCAACGACATATCTCATGAATACTGAGCAATTTCAGTAATTACTTCTATATATAATCACGAGATTGGACGGCTCCTAGACAGCTTGCCTGCTAGTATAAAGCAATAACGTCTTCAGGGTGCAACAACAATTTTCCCTGACTATATAAAGGATATGACGCTTCAACAAGATCATAGCACTCAGAATAATTAATGCTCCTAGAGGATCGTACTAGTATAGAGCCATCAATTAATTATTCCTAAATTATTATATTCATCCACTGAATCTCTGGAAAATATTCAAATATTTTCGTAATATTTCGTTACTTCAATTCATGGTTCTTCTCGACAGAATGCCAAGGGTTAGTAATTAATATTCAACACATGGGCGTCTTACCTTCGAGTAAGCCCCGACTCAAAAGGTGCAAGTGTACTCGACGATGATGCACTAACAATCACCTGAATGCACGAACGAGTATTTCAAAATACGACGAGACGATGAACCTATGAAAAATAGAAAAGAAAATAATAAATAATAAAATATTGACCAAGGCGCTGAGAGACTGAGCTCAACGGCCAGCCGTCCGTTCCACGGCCAGTCCCACACCCAGTTTTATATTTTATCATATTTTTGTTATTTCCCTTGATCTTATGAAAATCCTTTCATTTGAAAAAATATCTTTCGTTTTAAAGGAACTCCTCAGTTTCACGGTGTATCCTTCGCACCAAAGAAATAATATAAAATTGGGAAAAATATCGTGGAACCGTGCTCATTGGCCAACCGGCCATGCCTTGCTCCTGGTCGGCCCCACACTTCATGGTTTCTCATTATTTTATTAATATTTCCCTAATCTCATGAAAACTCCTTTATCTCATGGTATTTTCATCAAATCATGAAAAATATAATATAAAATTAAGGAAACTCGTGGGACCAGGCTCTACCGACCGGCCATGCCTTAGCCGGTCCCACACGCCCCTTTATTTTATTATTATAATTTTAAGTTTCCTTGATCCCATGAAATTCCTTGCATGGTATTTCTTTCAAATTATGAAAATTCCTTCAAATCATGGAAATAATACATATTAGGGAAGACACACGGACCGGGCCCCAGTTGGCCGACCATGCTCAAAGCCAGTCCCACATGCCCTTATTTTATTATTCTTAATATTATTTGTTTCCTTGATCCCATAAAAACTCCTTCACTTCAAGGAAACTCCTTAATTTCAACACTCCTTGATTTCATGATATTTTCATAAAATCATGAAAAATAATATAACATTAGAAAAACACCATGGGACCGTGATCATTGGCTGGACGACTATGTCTTTTCCTCAGCGGTCCCACGCTTCATAATTCCTTTATTTTATAATTATTTTCCTTCATCTCATGAAGTTTCCTCAGTTTCAGCAAAACCCTGATTTCGTCATATTTTCCCAAATGGTTGCTCAAACGCACGCCAGAAAATATCAAAATTCTCAAAACTGAAACACAGATATTTTGACGATGTAAGCATGTTACCTTGACCGACCAAGGTTGTATCTTTGGCTTTCAAGGATCCGGTCCCATGTATTTTCATGATTTGACCTAATTTGCGCAATTGCACGTATTAGGTCCAAAACTCTTCCAAAAAAAATTGGAATTTCATAGAGTGACTTCATTCCATCCCATGACCATCCAAGGCTGGTTTCATGACCCCTTGGTCGGTCTCTCACCTATTCACAATTAATTAGGTTTTATCACCTAAGGCTCAGACGAGCATTATTTTAATAAATGATTAAACCAGTATTTGATCATCCTTTCACCAACTCTTCAAGGAGTCTTGGTATTTTCTCACTCGAGGATATGGGCGCTACATGGTCAACCCATGATCCATGTAACCGTTTCCTCCTTCATTTCATGGTTCATTTTCAATAAACCATCAATTGGTCATCAACTGATTGAATTAGAGTTTCTGAGTCCAAGGATCATAATTCCATACTCGGACGAACGCTAATGATCTTACAACGATCTTATGATCAAAATTTTATTAATTATAGTTGGTCCAGTTGCCAGTATCATAATTTAATATTTTATTTGGTCACGCTGCCAGTTATTCATTAGATGAGAAATATTTGCTCAAACCAATGAATATTGGTTCAACAATTCATCGAGTGAGCAATATTTGCTCACCTTAACTATCAGTGTTTACTTGAGAATTATACCTCTGTCTCAACAAACATGTTCGATTCATGAGTTGCAGAATATTTTGCAAAATCATGTTCAACTCAGCAATACATGGACTCATCACCCCATGAAGTCATGAAATCAACAACTGACTAACCAAATACACGCCTGCCTTACAGACTCCAAAATCACGAGACATCAATCGTGTCACATGGGGGGATATTAACTAGGGTTTTTATCTGACGGTCTATGGCACGTGTGTTCATACACACGATGAGAATATGAACAAGTCGTGCAATCAGTTGAAGGAGTTAACAAAGTAGTGGATGGAAAATCGACCAAGTATCCGCACGATGAGCAACTGGTTTAAAAAACGATTTTCATTTCCCAACTCTTTGATTCTATCAACTGTCACACTTCATGGGATCATGGTGTTTACAATACCATCAATATAAATAAGTCTTTGAATCATGATTGAATATAAAACAATCTCACGTCAAACAGACAAAACGAGATTAACAATTCAATATCTGAGCAATTACTTTCAACATAGCAAATTCAATCATTCAGAACTTATTTTATTCAGAATACACAACACACCTATAATCTTTGATTACCATTGATTCCACACATTTCTCAGCTTCCCTCATACAGATCGACTCATCCTCTCTTGTGACCGAATTTACTCTGGAACGACCATTGTCTTGGTTTAGGCCGAAGTACTACAGATTGATCTCTCGAATTCAAAGCACTCCCTTATTGCAGTGCATCTGTGTAAGGTTGAACAATTCGTTCGGTTCAAGGAGTCTCCTCCGTAAGGTCGTCTCCTCAATTCCGTAAAACAAGCAAATCGTTTTTCCCCATCTACAACAGTGAAGGGGTCCCGTGAGCCTCAGTCCCCAAGTATGGTTTACATGTTTATATCTGGTATGGTAAGCGGGTTGACCATGATAAAGATATCACCATCTTGCAGCTGTACTGGTGACTCTATTACTTCTTCCATGTGAAACTAAAATATGGAGAAGTACGGATAACCCTTGTAGCAGTTGTTGTTGTGGTGAAGCTCTGGTTGGTATCAACAAACGAGCAGCAACGGTTTTTGGAAGCAGCTGTGATCGTAGAGACTAGATTGTCGTAGAAAAAAAATAGGTTGAATAGATGCGCAAGCGAGCGAATTGTCCATTATTAGGAGCCTTGGCGGGATGGATCAAAAGGTGTCCACGACTACGAAGATTGGATGGTTGCGATCATGATCCTTGAAATGGGGAGTGTGGTGGCACGGCCCTTGGAAGGAAGGAGTGACGGCTACGACACGATCCTCGGCAAGGGAGAGCGGCGGCTACGACACGATCCTTGGAAATAAAGAGTTGCGGCTACAACATGATCCTTGGCAGGAGGGAGCAGCGGCCACGGGCACGAACCTTGGCTGGAAGGAGGCATTTAAGCGTCTTCGGCTCTTTGAGAGGACGTTGAAACTTTATGGAGCAAAAAGATAAAATTTCATTTCGGATCCTGGAGCGGCTTATGGAGAGAATGCTGAAGCTTCGGTTTCGGGTCCTTGAGAAGTTTATGGAGAGAATGCTGAAGCGGACGTTGAAGCGGAGCGGCTTCTGGAGAGAACGTTGAAGCAGAGCCTTACAAATCTCAGAGACTTGACGGTCAAGTTGGAGACCGCGTAACTCAGCGTTCTGTCAAACTCGACATCCTTCAGGTGAACATTGGTTAGGGGTCCCCAGTTTCATCAATTAATCGTGCTTTCCAGGAGAGGTTGGGGTTGGGAACAACTTTCCTGGATGGAGACTGCTGCTTTCCTGATGTAGTGCGGTTGAGGGCTACAAATACATCTTGACGTTGCGCCTTGGAGAAATATGGAATCTCACATAAATGTTTCATTATAGACTGCACGATTTTGTGGGCGAAGTCTCCAGAAACCATGCATCTTCTGACGGGAAGATGTTCTTTGTGAACTCATGAGGGTTGCTGATTTCCCTTGCTTCGATTTAGGAGAAGTCATTCCGGATCTTTACGTATGATGAAATTGGATTGCTCATTCCCTTCTACTAGGCGTTCAAGATCAACACGAGCCTATTCATCTATAAACGCACGTCCTGATGAAGTGCCTGTGCCGGATGTTAAAAGTATTCCTTGTCAGCTCCCTCTTGGGTTGACGTGAGTCTTATGGTGTCCGCTCTGTTAGTGTCTTGAGGAAAATAGGTATCTCTTTCTGAGTTATAGCCACGTCTGTCTGAGCCTTACGAGAATCTTTTGTCTTTCCATTAAATCTACAGTGGTAGAAGGAGGTCGGCTTCTTCTGACTCCTCCAGTCTCTCGTCCTGATGATGGAGTAGAATCGAATTTGGTGAAGGTTGGAGCTGTCATACTTGAAGAAACGTTGGTGGTGGCGGAAGCGGCTCTGGCTCTGGTGATCAGAGGTGTAACGTGCAGATATGGAGCGGTTTTGATTGCGGATTACAGGAGCCATGACGTTGTTTCTAAGAGTGAGGATGAAGATGCTTTGGCTGGTTTTGGAGTGGAGAAGATGGCGCTGGACTTTGGCTGGTTATGGAGCGGAAATATGGCGTTGGCTAGATCATGGAGTGGCATGGACGGATGCTATATATGACATGGATTGTTGGTGCTGGTAGTGCCTGTTTGCATCGGTCGTGGTGCTATGTGGGACGTGAATCGTTGGCGTTAGCTTGGCCACGACCTGTTGGCGCCATGGAGCTTTGCCAGCGCGGTTCCGACTGCCTCTTTCTGTGTCTAGACCAAAACAAAAAACCTTCCTCCATGTGAACTCCAAAAAGTTATATGCCTATGAAAGGCGTCACCTATCCTCTTTACCTTGTATTATTGGCTATATTTCCATGTCTTGGTGCTAGCGACAGAGTGGTAGCAATAAAGCAGGCGAACATATTTCAAGTACGTATCTTCGTGTTTCTTCTTTCTGTTTGCTCTTATATTTTTGGTGCAAACCCTAGCCATAGGCATGTCCACCATAGTTTTATAGGCGACACCGCGATAAGTCCCCAGTCACTCCTTGTCGTGTGATAACTCTGTAACTGAGCCATTTGGTGACTGGGATCGATCCCCGAGCAGATCGTTCGCTTCCACCATCTTGGAAGTCCCCAGTCATCCCTTGTCGTGTGATAATTGGTAATTGAGTCGTATGGTGACTGAGTTGTTGATCCCTGAGCAGATCGGTTACTTCTACCATCTTGAGATCGGAGTTGAAAGATAAAATCAGGAATTGAGGAATTGATATTGTAACCGAGAGATTAATCTCCCACTATGGTCGCTAATTGTTTGGGAGTGAACGGTTTCTGCTGATTTCGGTAATTTCGCGTAAGTGGGTGAAAAACGAGTCTAAACCCTAAATAATGTACTACAAGGGAGTACTTTGATTCGAGAGATCAATCTGTACAAATCCGGCCTAAACCAAGAAATGGCCGTTCCAGACCTTCTTCGGTCACAAAGTGAAGGAGAATGGTTGGTCGTAGGGAGGGAAACGAAGAGAGTGTTGAGACCAGAATAGTTGATTCTGGAAGAGTAGTTGTTCGACGACTTGTATCATAAAGTGAAACGCTAGCATATTGGAAAGCTAAAAGTGATTTTTGAGTGTTGTATGTTCCTGACCAAAACTTGTTCTTTGGTGGAAATATGTGAGACCTATTTATACAATTTGCAGCGAAACATACCCTAGTCTCGTAAGAATTGGAAACGGTTGAGTAAATGAAAGAAAGCGGTAATGGGTAATGCCTGGAATTGATGTTTCCATAATGATGGAAACGTTTCACCATTACTTCTTGTGTTTACTAACCGCCTAACTCTTATGACACTTTATTGTAACAGGCGTAGTGTACTCCGCACGCTGTAAACCGCCATACCAATACACTGATGAGCATCCCTGACATGTTTTGATCTTGAGTGTTTTCGTGAAAAACGTGAAGCATGTTGTTGCTGTTTGGAAATTTAAGCTCGGAAGGCTTTCCGGCTCGGTGGTGACCTTCGACGGTCAAGATTTTGCATCTTGAGAGTAAAGTAGTTGTTGATGGTTGCAACCTTCCGTTTGGCAGCCAGTGCCATGGAGGTGTGGCTGGCATGCTCTTGCATGCTTTAGGCGCCGCAACAAATTAGGGTTTGGTACAAACCGTGTAGTTTTGGCATTAGGCCAGAAGTTGCCACGCGTTTGGTGGCGAACTTGGACATCTGAGATTTGCATCTCAGAAGGAAGGGTGGCCATTGATTGTTGAAACCCTTCGTTTGGCAGCCAACGGCATGTAGGCATGACCTGTTTGGCTTTGGCATGGTTTAGGCGCGGCCAAGCCAGGATTTTGGCATATTTTTGGCGCGACCAAAATTAAGGTTTTGGCATAGTTTAGGCACGGCCAAAATTAGGGCTTGTCTTGGGGCCAAAAGTTGCCACGCGTTTGATGGCGAACTTGGAAGGCTAAGATTTGCATCTCAGAAGGAAGGGTGGTCATTGATTGTTGTAACCCTTCGTTTGGCAGCCAGCGGCATGGAGGCATGACCGGTCTGGCTTTCGAATAGTTTAGGCGCGGCCAAGCCAGGATAGTTTTATGCGCGAACAAAATTATGGTTTTGACATAGTTTAGGAGCGACCAAAATTAGGGCTTGGCAATGGGACAAAGTTGCCACGCGTTTGGTGGAGAACTTGGACGCTAAGAATTTGCATCTCAGAAAGAAAGGTGGTCGTGGATCGTCGCAACCTTCGTTTGGTAGCCAGCGGCATGACCAGCATGTATTTGGCGTGGATTGGAGCCACTGGCAGTGTGCGTCTTGGAAAGGAAGTGCTTGCGGCTTTGTATAAATTAGGGTTTGGTATTCTTAAACCCTAATTAGCGCCCTTTACTAAAATCGTAGTAGAATTATCGTACGGACTCGTACTTTGATGGTTCACCCCTCTATTATATACATAAAAGGATTTCATATCTCCCTACGTGAGAATACTTAGGTTTTGAACTCGTTTGGGAGGTGAAAACAACCTGAAAGTAAAACTCAGGAAGAATTCAGGAGGGATGTTGCTAGCCAGCGGCATGGAGGCATGACCCGCATGGCTTTGGCACGGAAGTGTGGATGGAATATATGCCATTGACAAGATGGTGTGGCAGGCATGGTTTGGCATGCCTTTGGCGCAGAGATGTGGCTGGCATGGTATGCCATTGGCACGATGGTGCAGCTGGCATGGTTGGCATGCCTTGGTGCGGAGGTGAGGCTGGCATGGTATGCCATTGGCTCAGTGGTGCGGCTGGCATGGTTTGAATGCATTGGCGCGGAGGTGAGTCTGGCATGGTATGCCATTGTCTTAGTGATGCAGATGGCATAGTTGGCATGCCTTAGCGTGGAGGTGAGGCTGGCATGGATGCCATTGGCTCGGTGGTACGACTGGCATGCCTTGGCGCGAAGATGAGGCTGGCATGGTAGGCCATTGGCTCAGTGGTGCGGTTGGCATGGTTGGCATTCCTTGAAACAGAAGGTGAGGCGAGCATGGTAATGCCATTGGCTCAGTGGTGCGGCTGGCATGGTTGGAATGCCTTGGCGCGGAGGTGAGGCTAACATGGTTTTCCATTGGCTCGATGGTGCAGCTGGCATGGTTGGCATGCCTTGGCGCGGAGGTGAGGCTGACATGGTATGTCATTGGCTTAGTGGTGCCGCTGGCATGGTTTGCATACCTTGGCGCGGAGGTGAGGCTGGCATGGTATGCCATTGGCTCATTGGTGCGGCTGGCATGGTTGGCATGCTTTGGCGCGAAGGTGAGGCTGGCATGGTATTCCATTGTCTTGATGGTGCGGCTGGCATGGTATGCTATTGGATCGGTGGTGTGGCTGGCATGGTTGGCATGCCTTGGCGCGGAGGTGAGGCTGGCATGATATGCCATTGGATCGGTGATGCGGCTGGCAAACGTTGGCGCGGAGGTGTGGCTGGCATGGTATGTCATTCGCTCGGTGGTGTGGCTGGCATGGTTTGCATGCCTTGGCGTGGAGGTGAGGCTGGCATGGTATGCCATTGGCTCGGTGGTTCGGCTGGCATGGTTGGCATGCCTTGACGCGGAGGTGAGGCTGGCGTGGTATGCCATCAGCTCGGTGGTGCGGCTGGCATGGTTGGCATGCCTTGGCGCGGAGATGTGGCTGGCATGGTATGCCATTGGGACATTTTCCATGTGTAGAGACGACGCCAGTACCGAGGTCTTTGTCGTGGAGCATGGTAGAAAAAAGGTACCCCGGTAATTTTACGCGGACATGTTAAATGGTTCAATAAATGCGCTAGTGGAGACATTATTACTCAAGTTCTGTTTCCTTTTAGCGTGATGTCACTGTTTGACTAAGGTTTTACGATTTTAAATATAAGTTAAAAACCATCATAAATAACTGGTTTAGGATGCCTGGAGCTAAGTCCGCGTACCTGTACGCATATTCTTAGAAGTTCACATCCCATGAATTTCTGCCTGAGTTTGTGAACTAAAAAAAAAAAGCTCAATCCGGGTACTTAAGTATGCGTACCGGTACGCGTACTTAAGTGGGTTGTTTTCTGAACGGTTTATTCGTGAACTAAGACATTAATGCAATCTTTTCAAACCGTGGCTGTAATGTTCACGAATCGATTTGAGTGAATCCAAATCGTTTTTTCTTCGATTGTGTCTTGTATACTTATATGAGATCTAGGCAATTGAACAACTCTCTAACTAGTTCTTTTGAGTCATTTGAAGTAGTTATGTTGAAGATGAATAAGGTTGATATGAAAGTGCTTAAATGGGTAACCATTGGTTAGCTATTGTTCAACCAACTAAGTGTACACGTTTAGGTATGGTTACTAATACCTAAATAAAGTTACATTTCATTTGTGTATAACAATCTAAGTTCGATATAACGGTTGAAAGATATTATCTTGAATATAATCAGTTTTTCATCTAACGGTGGATATTGATTGCTTTGTTACCAAGGAAAAACCTTGATTTGAAAGACTATATAAGGGAACATATAGTAACTCTGCAAAACTAATACCCACACCTTACACGTGATACTAGATTCGGTTCTCCTTTAACCTTTGGTTTTCTTCTTCTAAAACCAGGTTAAATGAATTAACCTTTGAATGCTTTGTTATCAAGGTAACTTAGACTGCAAACCCTGATTTGGAGACTGCGTAAAGGAGAACTCTAGCAACTAGGAAACTTAATCCCCACACCTCTTGTGTGATACGTGTTGTGTAAGCTAGAGTCGATTCACCTTTAACCTTAGGTTTCTCTTGAGACCCTGTAGGTTAACGACTTGAAGACTTCATTGGGATTGTGAAGCCAGACCCAACTATTTTCTCTGTAGTTGTGTGATCTGATCTTGATGTTTCTCTCTTATTTGAGTACAATCGTAAGATTGGATTGAGATTAATTTCTCTGATAGGAAAAATAGAAATGTATTCAAAAACACCTTTGTCTCATTGTTTATGATTCCACAATATCTTGTTTCGTTAGTCGATTAAGATTATTGTTAGGTAATTGATATTTCTAGGATGTTCTTCGGGAATAAAAGTTCGGTATATCAATTGGTTCCTATTCACCTTGATTTATCAAAAGACAAAACAAAACTCGTAGGAATTTCTGTGGGAGACAAATTTATCTATTCCTATAAAAAAAATATGTGAGACAAATATTTTTATTAATGTCTTCGACTTTGGGTCGTAGCAACTCTTAGTTGTGGGTGAGATCAGCTAAGGGAATCAAGTGCGTAGTATCCTGCTGGGATCAGAGACGTAAAGAGTGTAATTGTACCTTAGATAAGTGTGAGATTGATTGAGGTTTAACTACATTCCATACCGAAGTTAGTTTGTAGTAGGCTAGTGTCTATAACGTCTTAAGACAGTGTGTCTTCAATCTAGACTAGGTCCCAAGGTTTTTCTGCATCTGCGGTTTCCCCGTTATCAAAACTTCTGGTGTCTGTGTTATTTATTTTCCGCATTATATTCTGTTATATAATTGAAATATCACAGGTTGTGCATAGAATCGATTAATTGGTAAATCCAACCTTTTGTTGTTGATTGAAATTGATTGATCCTTGAACATTTGTCTTTGGTACCGTTTAAGTTATTTCTCTTGTATTCAATAAGGTTCGCAGATTTATATTTGTTTGAGTGAGGATTGAATCGAGAAATTGAGATAAAACTCTTTTATATAATTTTTATTAAGATTGAGTCTGACTGTCTAGTTGATTCTCTTAAAAGTATATTGGAGTTAGTCCATACAGATTCCTAAGCGAAATGTTGGGTGTGGTTGTTAGACCCCCGCTTTTTTCAATTGGTACCAGAGCAGGCAAACACGTTTAAGACATCATAAGTATGTGTTTGTAGAGATCTGACTCTATGGACAAAAAATTTATCTTCATAAACGTACCACCAGTCTTCGATGACTCAAACTACTTGTGGTGGAAAATCGCTATGCGTGCTTTTCTTCAAGCTCGTGAATTTCAAACATGGGTACGTGTTGTTAATGGCTCTACTCCTCTGGTTGATACAAAATGTGATGTGTCTATACCTAAGGATATTGGTAGATATAGTCTAGAATAAACCCTTGCTACAAAGCAAAATTATGGCGGCTTAAATGCTATCATACATGCCATTACCCCAGATCTTCAGCATCATGTGACTACGTGCACGAAGTATAAAGAAGCCTGAGATATGTTAGAAACTATATTTTAAGGGAATACCTGTGTAAAAAAAGCTAGGCTTCAACACCTAAATTCTGATTGGGAAAACCTTCGTATGGCAGATGGAGAATCATTTGATGAGTTTAATCACAAAGTGTCTGAAATTGTTAATGCATCTTTTGCATTGGGTAAGACTATTCCTAAAAAGGACATTGTGATGAATATTCTCAGATCTCTGCCATCCAGATACGATTCTAAGAAGCATGCCATCGTTGAAGGAAATAACCTTGATACACTTTGTTAGAGCATTGCTCGGTCGAACTCGCATGCATTGATATATCAAGAATGTTTGTCAAAGTTAGTGATCAAAACTATCTGTCTTGATTTCTTGTTTACTTATGACTAAGTCTCGGTATAGGATAGTTAGGAATAGTTGAGCTCCAGACTCCATGGAGATTATCTTATGAAGACGAAGAACTACTCAAGGAACCAGTGGAACTTCATCTGACCAAAAGGTATGTGGAGACTTGAACTCATCTGTCACTCAAAAGTCTATCTAATATATCTCCTAATCTTAAGACAAAAGTCGTATAAGTATGATAGTTTTCATACATACACATTTAAATTTTGATCCAAGTTTACTCGCCTATCTTTTTCTCGAAATACGTTTTGGTAAGCTTTTGTTTTAACCATTTTCATCTTTATTTGTGACAAAAGTCATGATGACGTTTCAATCTTGAAAATAGATGTGATGACGATAGTCGATTCTTTATATCTAACAACTATTATAACATTATAAAAGAATGTTTCAATGATTTAAATGTAGAGTTGAGATTATGTAACCAACAATGTATATAAGCATATATAGTGTGTTCGCACATTAGTGTATAAATCCATGTACCAGAAACCAAGTGTGTGCACATGTGTGCATGCGGTAGTGGTGAAGGAGACATGTTGGGTATGCGTACTGGCATAAGTTCACGTCCGTGAATTTCTGCTGAGTTTGAAGTTTATGAACTCATAAACCAGTCACCTTAAGGATGCGTACCCGTACGCGTACTGGCAGAACTTTTATACCCGAAAATTTTTGTTGAGTTTGGAAACTAAAACCAACTCAAAATCCGGTATTTAAGGTACGCATACTCGTACGCGTACCCAAGCTGGTTATTTCTCAAATCAGTAGTTTATGGACTTAAAACAATAAATTATAAGGTATGCAATTTTCACAAACCGTGGCTATGTTGTTCATGAATTGATTCACATGAATCAAACCGGTTTGGTTTCAATTATGTTTATGTATAAAGACCTAAGAAATTGAACAACTCTTGAACTAGATCTTATGAGTCATTTGAACTAGTTATGAGAAAGATGAATACGGTTAATATGAAAGTGCTCATATGGATAACCATTGGTTAACTATTTGTGAACCAAACAAGTTTACACGTTTAGGTACGGTTACTCAAACCTAAATGAATACATTTAATTTGTGTGTGTGACAAGCTAAGTGTTGATCTAACGGTTGAAAGATATTAGCTTGGGTAAATCAGGTTTTTCATCTAACAGTGATTATTGAATGCTTTGTTACCAAGGTAAATTAGATTGCAAACCCTGATTTGAAAACTATATAAGGGAGACTTCTAGCAACCGGAAAAAACTAATCCACACACCTCTTGTGTGATACTAGTTGGTTTTCTAGAGTCCATTCTCCTTTAATCGTAGGTTTATTCTCGAGACCCTGTCGATTAACGACTTAAACACTTCATTGGGATTGTGAAGCCAGACGAAACTACTTCTCTCGTAGTTGAGCGATATGATCTTGTCATTTTCTATCATACAAGTTCAATTGAATAGTTGGCTTGAGATTATATCTCCTATAGGGAAAGATAAAAGTAAATCACAAACATCTTCGTCTCATCGTTTTCGATTCCGCAATATCTAGTTTCGTTACCATACGATTTAGATTATTGTGAGGTGATTGATAATACTAGGTTTTTCTCCGGGAATATAAGTCCGGTTTATCAATTGGTTCATGTTCACCTTGATTTCTATCAAAATACAGAACAAACTTATAGGTTTATCCGTGGGTGACAGATTTATCTATCCTTGTAGACTTTTCTGTGTGATACAGATTTCTTTATTAAAGTCTTAAACTTTGGGTCGTAACAACTCTTGGTTGAGGGTGAGATCAGCTAAGGGAATCAAGTGCGTAGTATCCTGCTGGGATCAGAGACATAAGGAGCGCAACTGTACTTTGAATCAGTGTGAGATGTATTAGGGTTCAACTACAGTCCAGACCGAAGTTAGTTTGTAGTAGTCTAGTGTCTGTAGCGGCTTAATACAGTGTGGTGTTCAATCAGGAATAGGTACCAGGGTTTTTCTACATTTGCAGTTTCCACGTTAACACAATTTTTGGTGTCTGTGTTATTTCTATTCCGCATTATATTTTTTTATATAATTGAAATATCACAAGTTGTGCGTTGTATCGATTAATTATGAAATCCAACCTTTGTTTGTTGATTGGAAATTGACTGATCCTTGGATATTGGTCTTTGGTACCATCCAAGTTTATTATCCTTGTATTTTATAAGGACTCGCGAATTCTTATTTGCTTGAGTAAATAAAAAATCAAGTGAGAGAGATATTAACTCCTCGATATACTTTTCTCTAGATTGAGTTTGACTGTCTAGTTGATTCTCTAGAAAGTATATTAGAGTTCGTCCATACAGATTTCTAGTCCATATATTGGGTGTGGTTGTTAAACCCCCGCATTTTCAATTGGTATATGAGCAGGAAACAATGTTTAAGACCTCAAAAGGCTGTGTTTGTAGCAATATGACTCTATGGACAGAGGTGCTATCTCTAGTAACGTACCACCAGTCTTCGATGGCTCTAGTTACTTATGGTGGAAAAAATTTATGCGAGCTTTTCTTCAAGCGTGTGATTTTCAATCATGGATATATGTTGTTAATGGCTATGATGCTCCCGCTGTTGCAGTAGGAAATGTTATTGTTCCAAAAAATATTGGCGAATACGATGCTGCTGAGATACTTGCTGTAAAGCAAAACTCCGATGGTTTGAATGCCATCATACATGCCATTACCCAAATCTTCAACACCATGTGTCAAATTAAACTAGGTCTAAAGATGCATGTGATATCTTAGAAACCGTATTCGAAGGTAATACCTATGAAAAGGAAGCTAGGCTTCAAAACCTTAATTCCGATTGGGAAAACCTTTGTATGGCAGATGAAGATTCATTTGATGAGTTTAATCACAAAGTGTTTGAAATTGTTAATGCATCCTTTGAATGGGTAAGATTACCCTCAAAAGGACATTGTGATGAAAATTATCAGATCGCTGCCATCTAGATACGATTCTAAGAAGCATGCCATCGTTGAGGGAAATAACCTTGATAAACTCTCCAGAAATATGCTGGTTGGGAAGCTTAAGATATTTGATCACGAAAATTCGTCCAAATCAAAGGATGTTGCGTTCAAAGCACTGAAAGACACAAAATTACTTGATAAAAGTAAAAATGTGTATATCTCTGAAGATGATCACTCTGAGACGGATTCATCAGATGAAGATCTTGACAAATCAGTCTCGATGATCACTAGACAGTTTAGAGATCTTCTGTTGAAGATAAGTAAACGGTTCTCCAGAGATAAGCCTAAAGCATCAGTTAAACTTCATAATCGTATTCTTCCTAAAAATAGGGTCACAGATGAAACTGATGACGAGGATATGCCTCAGTGCTTTAAGTGTAAAGGATTTGGTCATTTTTCAAACGAGTGCCCAAATCATAGAAAGTACACTGGGAACAAAGGTCTTGCTGCGACACTTGATGAGATGTCTGACAATTATGATTCCGATGAAGACAAAAAATCAAGTGTTGCTCTTCTATGTGAAAATATTGATTTTGATAAATGTAGCAGTACATACATCAATCTTGATAATATTTTAGAAGATAACCCAATCAAGATGGAAGAATAATTTGACCCCTTTGTTGGAAACTCTATGTTTAATGTTTCAGGATCAACCATGTGCCTAGCAGCTTGCACATCTCGGGCGCTTGAACCATAGGATTTTCGCTTGGGAAAAGAAGAATCCCTCAGCAGTGGATCTCAGCTAAAACCGCAGGAGAAGGATTACCGCGACGGTTTTCTACCACATCATTCACGAATCCATGGAAAACGAGAAACTCATCCTG
This sequence comes from Papaver somniferum, assembly GCF_003573695.1. Taxonomy (NCBI): domain Eukaryota; kingdom Viridiplantae; phylum Streptophyta; class Magnoliopsida; order Ranunculales; family Papaveraceae; genus Papaver; species Papaver somniferum. The sequence goes on along the minus strand of NC_039367.1, from coordinate 27,767,043 downwards.
CCAAAATATGTTATATTTGGAGGTTGTTGATGGATTTCGTTCTGCAAGCAGGAAAGGGAGACTTTTACGCGACACAAGAACAGTAGCATCGAGAATAGTTGGTAATGGGACTTCTGGAAAAACCGGATGACGTACAAGTGGGAGCCCTTGGTCAAAACCCATATGTCGAGCCGCCCTATCGATATTATAAGAGACTTCTTTCCAAGATACTCGAAAGAAAGACGATACATGACCGAGCGTGCAGCTTCGCATGAACACCATCTCTCCAACACTCATATCCTCTTTATCAGAAGACAAAGACATGCTCGGAGCGGGAGAAAAATTGCTGATCTGAGTTAGGGACGCATGCACCGGAGCCCATGGATAAAAATTGAATGTATGCGAGTTTTCAAGGAATCCAACAAGGTTCGGACCAATCTTTGGGCGCATGTTTGACCATCACAGTATCCTAGAGCCACCCAAGACTCGGGAAGTACGACCAACGGTTTTGGAGCATACCTTTCGAAGTGCTCCCACAACTACGCTTGGAGAAAGGCGGCATGAACATACAAATCCATTTTCATGTAACCATTTGTAGCACACATGTCCACGACCAGATGATTCAAGTGTGTGCACAGAGACCCAAGAAACAAGACGCCAATAGGGAGAACGACACCTTTTGCCAATTTTCTGGCAAACTTGATAAGTTTATGTCTTATCTCCTTCTTACCCGAGCCGTCATCGAAAATATCTCTGGATAACCAAAGAGCCAAGAACGCCGTGACATGAAGCGTATTATTCTTCTGATTCGGCTCCAACTCATCGGGAAACCACTGAGACACCCACCAGCCATAGAAGTACCTCGTATCGTTTTCTTTACGAATGAATCCTTTTGATTTCGCAACCAGAGCAGCGCGTATTTCTTCTTCATCTGCAGACAATTCGACATCGAGGTTCCCTATTACGGGAAGGTTCAGCAACACGGCCACGCTCTCTAAGGAGATAGTCATTTCACCCCACCTGCATATGGCCGTGTAAGTGTTTGGACACCATCTGGAAATAAAAGCAACCAAGCTTGGAATATCTTTCCTAATTTGAAGCACTGCAGAAGCCGCGGCAGCATCAATGATCTGCGCCTTGGTCAAACTGGCTTCTACACATTCTTGTCTCATCATGAATCGCATCCATTTCTCAAAGGGATGCAACGGACTCATAGAAATTTTAAAGTAAATTGGAGAAGCATGATACTCTTTCCTCTGAAGACAAAACCTTATTACACCTCCTGGCCGAACCGACCAGGCCTCTCCTTCACTTTCCGGACCAGTCATAAGAATCGACATATACTTGGGATGATTTTTCCTAATCGTGGCGGATGTTGTAAAGAACTCATCATCTATGTTTGGATTGGAATTTCCAACTTCTTTCGGTATGGCATAACTTTTCTCAAATGACATCATAACGAAAATTCTCTCACGCTACTTCCACCTTCGAAATAACTACAATGGAATAATACGAAGTTAAGTTATTACGGAAAGTTCATGGAAATTATTTTATCAGACACGGGAGATCCATCCTGGATGCAAGCCAATTTGTTTCAAAGTCATAATACGCATAGGCAAAGAAATAGGGACTGACAGACCCTGCATCACCGCCTCGTGCCAAGGTCGTACCTCACAGCAGGAAGTTTGTGCCCGGCCGAGGATGCGCACCCCACCATGGGACCATATACACGGACACGTCAGGAAAATGGAGGAAACCCTAGAAGCTAGGTTTTCACGATAAGAGGACGAAAACTACTAGCTCATGCATGCCTACTTTTCACAATAATTGAGGCGTCCAACATTACTACTGTAATCACACATAAATGTTACTACAAGTTCATGCAAATCATACCTACGGCTAGGATTCATGCCGACACAGAAGAACAATATTTCTACAAGTTCATGAAAAGGCTAGGGTTTGCACTAACACGAAAAAAAAGACAAGAAAAGCAAGTTAAAGAGGAAGTGTTGGAAGACACACCTGGGATTCGCTCGTCCGCTTTATTGTCACCACACGGCCAGAAAAAAAATAGGTGTGAATAAAAGGAGAGGCCGACCCTCCTTTTATAGGCGTGATACTTGAGAGTTTGAATGAGGAAAGGGCTTCCTGTTCAAGTCAAGTAAGGAAAAGAGGCAATCGGTCCCGCGAAGACAAATCACCATGCCAAGACCGTCCGCGCCATTGCCTTGGCCCCACATGCCAAACCGTCCGCGCATGCTTTGCCTCACCAAACCGCGCCATTTTCTTGGCCCCACATGCCAATCCATCCACCATGCTTGCCTCGCCAAGACCGTTCCATGCCTTTCCCCCACATGCCAAGCCGTCCGCCATGCTTTGCCTTACCAAACCGCGCCTTTCCTGGGCCCCACCATGCCGAGTTGTCCGTTCCATTTCCTTGGCCCCACCATGCCAAGCCGTCATCTCCATGACTTGCCGCGCCAACACCAACAACTCGCCAAGCCAGCGTCATGATGTTCTCTAACCTAGCCAAGGTGATGCATGGCCAGACTAAGCCGACAATTTCATCTCACCACTCCACGGTATGCACCACTAGTACAATTTATGCAAGGCCGCCAACATGGGAAGTACAAACTCTATTTACCTCTCGAAAAAGGTTAGTCGGACCTTACTGACCATTTTCACGACTTTTTGTTTCGATTTTTGTCAAAGCCTGTCACCATCTTATGCTTACCTCGCAACGACGCTCCAGTTCCGAGATAAGCAAGGACTTAATGTTGATGGTGGTATTTAGCTTAGGGTTAAAATCGTAAAACCGCTCATCTGACATGAAGTCACTATGACCATTAACGCATTTATTGAATCGATCAGTATACCTACGTAAGAATTACCAGGGTACCTTTTTGTGTGTCATGTTCCACGACAGAACCCTTAACATTGACCGACATCTTATACGCCAAACCCTAATTCTCATGCTACCACGCCAAGGCATGCCAACCATGCCAGCCGCACCACTGTGCCAATGTCAAACCATGCCAGCCACATCTCTGTGCCAAAACATGCCAACCATGCCAGCCGCACCACTGTGCCAATGACAAACCATGCCAGCCACATCTCCGCGCCAAGGCATGCCAACCATGCCAGCCGCACCACTGTGCCAATGGAAAACCATGCCATACATATCTCCGCGCCAAGAAATTCCAACCATGCCATCCGCACCACTGTGCCAATGGAAAACCATGCCAGCCACATCTCCGCGCCAAGGTCTGCCAACCATGCCAGCCGCATCATTGTGCCAATGGAAAACCATGTCAGCCACATTTCCGCGCCAAAGCATGCCAGCCACATCTCCGCGCCAAGGCATGCCAAACCCTTGGCCCTAGCCATGCTAGCCGCACCATGCGCCAATGGCATGTTAAACCCTTGGCCCCACCATGCCAAGCCAACTGCACCTTGTCTTGGCCCTAGCCATGCTAGCCGCACCATGCTCCAATGGCATGCCAAACCCTTGGACCCACCATTCCAAGCCAACCGCACCTTTCCTTGTCCCTAGCCATGTTATCCGCACCGTGCGCCAATGGCATGCCAAACTCTTGGCCCCACTATGCCAAGCCGCCCCCACCATTCTGCCTTGGCCCCATTATGCTAAGACATCCGCTCCATTTTCCTTGGCCCTACCATGCCGGCCTTCCCTATGAGGCTACCAAAACGAAGGCGTGCGACGATCAACGACCACCCTTCAATCCTAGATGCAAATCCTAGTCGTCCAAGGTTGCCAGAAAACACATGGTAACCTTTGGCCCAAAACCTTAGTTTTGTCCACGCCAAACCGCGCCAAGGCATGCCATGCCACATGCGCCAATGGAATGCCAACAACCTTGTTGCGTCATACCATGTCCGTCTTCTCTATGCGGCTACAAAAACGAAATTGTGCGACGATCAACGACCACTATTCAATCTTAGATGCAAATCCTAGCCGTCCAAGGTCGCCAGACACGCATGGTAAACTTTGGCCCAAAACCCTAGTTTTGTCCATGCCAAACTGCGCCAATGGCATGCCAACCACCTTGTTGCGCCATACCATGCCGACCTTCCCTATGCGGATACCAAAACGAAGGCGTGCAACGATCAACTTCCACCTTTCAATCCTAGATGCAAATCCTATCCGTCCAAGGTCGCCAAACAACGCATGGTAACTTTTGGCCCAAAACCCTAGTTTTGGCCATGCCAAACCGCGCCAAGGCATGCCATGACACATGTGCCAATGGCATGCCAACTACCTTGTCGCGCCATACCATGCCGGCCTTCCCTATGCGGCTGCCAAAAAGAAGGCCTGCAACGATCAACGACCACGTTTTCATTTAAGATGCAAATATTAGGCGCCCAAGGTTACCAGCTAACACATGACAACTTTTATCCCTAGTTTGGTCACGCCTAAACAAAGCCAAAATCCTAACTTTTGGACTAACCTAAACCAGGCCATATTAAAGCCATACCGAGCATGCTTTCATGCCAATGGATACCAAACGGAGGGTTGCAATAATCAACGGCTGCGTTTCCTCTTAAGATGCAAAATCTCGACCGTCGAAGGTCACCGAGCTGGAAAGTCTCCCAAGCTCGACTTTCCAGACGACAACAACATGCTACATGTTTTCCACGAAAACACTCGATACATCAACGCATATCACAAACTGGGGGATTCTCATTTTGGTATTGGTTTGGCGGTTTACAACGTGCGGCGTACACTACGCCCGTTATAAGGATGAGGTGGTTAGTAAATAAGGAAGTAATGGTGGACGCTTTATTTTATGGAACATCAATTCCAGGCATTACCGGTTACCACCTCCTCCCATTTACTCACCCGTTTTTCATTTCTTAATGAGACCAGAGTACGTTTCACTTCGACTTGTATAAACATGCATTACCTATTTCTACCGAACAACAAGTTCAGGTTAGGAGCATACAACACTCAGAAAACATTTGCTATCTTTCCATCTGTTAGCTTCCCACTTTATAATACAAGTTGTAAAACAACTACTCTTCCAGAATCAACTATTCTGGTCTCAACACTTTCTTCACTTCCCTCCCAAAAACCAACCATTCTCCTTCACTTTGTGACCGAAGCAAGTCTGGAACGACCATTTCTTGGTTTAGGCCGGATTTGTACATATTGATCTCTCGAATATAAAGTACTCCCTTGCAGTATTCGTTTCTCACTCACACACCCGAAATAACCAAAATCAGCAGAAACCATTTTCACCCTCAAATAATAGCAAAACGACTTTTGTATCAAGATAGGAGATAGAGTATATAAACTTTTGAGTGATAGATAAGTTCAAGTCTCCACATACCTTTTAGTCGATGAAGTTCCACCGGTTCCTTGAGTAGTCCTTCGTCTTGTATGATGATTGCCATGAAGTTCTTGAATTCAACAACACTTTTCATCCTAGTCTGAGACTTTAGCTATAGTAGACTAGAAATCAAGACTTATAATTTTGATCACTAATATTGACAAAAATGCTTGAGATAGCAAGCATGCGAGTTCGACCGAGCAATGCTCTAATAATCTCCCCCTTTGTCCATTTTAGTGACAAAACTACCAATACATATGGAATACAAAAATAAATGAATAAACTTTTGTAGCTACTATTCCACATGCCTAATCTTCAACATTACTCGAAATATTCGTCACTTTCAAGTACTCCAATGATCCCAAAGGTTGTAAGTTCAGCATCATCGTTGTTGAAAATCCGTAGCTATAACAATGAGAAAACAAGAATTCTCAATGGTTGTTATACAGTGTCATAGTATTATTATATATCATCAAAGTTCAATTGTATCACAATTTCGACAACAATACTATGGTGATATGTGTCACTCCCTCTTAGTCAATACTCCATCTCACATGGAAACCACTCCCCCTTACATAATGAACCTAAAACCATATGTATTTTTAGTGTGAACTACATATTAATTTTCCCGCTTTTTGTTAATAAAATTGGCAAAGGTACGAAAACGGGATCCTAATGAAATTTCCGAAAGAGACATTTCATGACCAAAAGAAAGCACATATCGACTTATTTGGATGCAATCATATAGCCGAATCTAAATGCTTTTATCAAGGAGTTTATTAAGATACAAGATAACTCCTATAATTTTCTACACTCGCACTCCCCACAAAGATTTGGAAACTAAGAACAAGTTCAATTAAAAACTCTCCCCCATAAAACGTCATTCCCGAAAGAACAACAAGAGCGACCTTAATTTCAAAAAGAAAAGAATAATTTCTTTGGACATAACAAAACACATACGAGTATGAATTTGAATTCAAACAATAATTATCAATTAAATTAACCACGAGAAAACCAATGATTAACTTAATCGGAAATGCTCAACATAAGTGAACTTATAGAGTCTCAAAAATACTCAATTATATTAATCACAAGAGAACCCATAATTAATCTAATCGTTATACACAACCAAATTAACCATAAAAAGTAATCAATTTAATTGGTAATGCTCGACATAAGAGAACTGACGGAGCAATAAATAAATAACAAAAACGAGGATGATTAATTTAGTTTATCATGCTCGACATAAAGTTCCTCACGGAGCAACAACTAAGCTAATCATACGCGAATGAATAACTCAGTCGCTTGCGCTCAACATAAGACACCTTATGGAACAAAACAGTATATGCACAAAAATTGTAGACCGGAGGTTGACCAAATATTGTGGAATAATCAAGGATTCATTCTATTATCGATCACCATTTTCACAATGACATACAATAGATATAATCCTTGTGAACAAAATATTTTAACTTATCTTCCATCAAAATTGACATAATAGGCTTAACTTTTGTATTTTCAGAAGCTCATTCATCCTTTTATCAATACATGCACATCGACATATAAAAGACTTAACTTTTAACAAGGTATGGGACAATCATAGTTCATGTACGCAAACACACACATATCCCATAGCACATTGCAATGTATAAAACCATAAAGATTATACTGCAAAAATAATCTTTCAAACAATCTTTAGTATTTTAAACAAATAAATATAAAAACATGAAGATGAAAACTTTGGACATATCTATGTATAATCACAATAATGGATATTCCAAACTCTTGTTATTCTTATAAACAAAACAAGAAAATAGAAGATTTACTTGACAAATAATACAAAGGAATTAAAATTCATTGAGAGCCTCATATCTTTCAATGAATCCATCAAATAAGGTATCACTGATTTCCTTTATTCTCTTGACCGTACACACACCATGTTCGTGAGTTAGAACACTAAATTTTCGATCAACAACCCGAGCACGATGTGTACCCTGACAAAGTCCATGATGAGCTTCTTTTGATTCCATATCATAATATTCTGATTAGCAAGGATTTTGTCCTGACCATCTACGAGTTGGTTTATTTGTAGTTGAAGATTTGCAAACTCGACATTTGAATCATTCTGAAAACGATTTAAATCCTTGATAGAATCACCAATCCAGGATTTGTGATCCTTTCTTTCAAACATCTTCTTTAAAACCAGTTCTTGAATTGACTTACGTTCTTGATTGTCTTCCTTCATATCAAGATGTACAATCTCTTGAGATTTTGTTGAGTTCTCCATATATATTTTTTTTAGGGAAGGAGAAACACAATATAAAGTAAGTATATATGTGTTTGTAACCACGAGTACGAACCTCTGGTTATGAAACCCTAAGAACTCACAAAAGGAGGACGCGAACGTTTGTGGACCGCCAATACACACAAAAAAAACGGAAAGATATACAACATACTTGATCATTTCTCAATTATTCTCCTTGCACCTCTCAAGTTATACACAAGGAAAAGAATACATGGAATCAGGTAGTAGAGTGAGATATAATCCCACTATGATTATTGAGAAAGGAGTTGTACATATCATCTGACAATTTCTTTGTGATCTTTATCTTTCTTCGGTTGAAATTCATCCCAGAAGAGTAGACACAACTTGTTTAAGAAATCCATCATAAGGTTTTCTCTGAGGACTAAATCTAGGACCTATTGAAATTGGTTCGAGGGGATCAGAATAAAAAAGAATCCATTTTTTAGATTTAGATTTACCAGACTCATCCTTAAACGCACATGAAATGTGTTCATTAACGACACAAGAATTTATACCATTGAGATGGGCTTTTTCCCTGTGATGATTTCTAGAGTAGAGATCATTTTTATAAGGTTTATGGTTTTATATGGGTACAAGATCACTACATAAGTCGGTAGACTATTTACTCCATTGATGGTTGAAAGAAGCAAATTATGAAGATTCGAGATTTGTTTCCTTCTGGAAAAACAATGAAGAGCATAGTGATTCTTTTTCCCACACAAGGTACAGGTTCGTGGAGGAGAAACAAAAACTGGCACCTGTTTTAACTTCATAGCCATATGAGAGGATTGTAAGTCACGAAAATCCTTCTTGACACAATCCTTTTCTGGAGGAAATTTCTTCATGTGTTGTAATTCATGAGAATTATTTGATTCATAATAATTTATCCTTAAGACAGAGTTTTCATTTTCCAAGGATCTATACTGTTCCTGGGATAGAACAAGAGATGCACCAAGTTTCTGTTTTTCGACACGAGGTCTGCTTAGAGCTAATGAATGTATCTCGATCATCCGTTTTTCTCTAATTGGGTCTTCCTTGACAATATCCTCAAGAACACTAATCTTTTCACGTTGTAGAGTAGTTTGTTGGAGAAGTTTTTCAATATTGATAGAGAAGGATTCAATGATGTTATAGAGTTCGCGTTTTCGATCAAGATACTTTTCAAATTCATCAATAAGCTGAGCATGATCTTGAAAATCAATAGCCTCAGTGGAATTTTTTGAGATTCTGGTGAGCTCCATTTCAGCTTTTGCCATAGTGTCACATGTCTCATGGAAAGAAGAGATGTCAAAAACTGATGGAACAAACTTTCTACCTCGGGATTCGAAAAACTCAACTAAGGAGTAATCCTTCGAGGTATTTCCAAGATATTTGATATAGTTAAATCTTTAGGAGATATCTTGGTATGCGTAAATGCTAGAGAAGATATTATGTCCTCAGACTCAGATTTCCACAAACACAAACTTGTGAGGTCTTGAACGTGTTTGCCTTCTCTGATACCAATTGAAAAAGCGGGGGTCTAACAACCACACCCAATATTTCGATTAACAATCTGTATGGACTAACTCCAATATAATTTCAAGAGAATAAACTAGACTCAATCTTAATAAAGTATATCAAAGAGTTCTAATATCTGTATTTCAAATTATATTCAGCAAATCGAATATATAGAAATCCGTGACCCTGATTAGTATGTGAAATAACTTGAAAGGTACCAAAGACCAATGTTCAAGTGACAATCAATGTAAATCAACAACCAAAGGTTGGATATTCTAATTGATTGATCTTAACGTACAACCTGTGATATTTCAATTATATAAAAAAATATAATGTGGAATAGAAATAACACAGACACCAAAATTTTGTTAACGAGGAAACCGCAAATGCAGAAAAACCCCGGGACCTAGTCCAGATCAAACATACATTGTATTAAGCCGCTACAGACACTAGCCTACTACAAACTAACTTCGGTCTGTACTTTAGTTGAGCCCCAATCAATCTCACGCTGATCCAAGGTACAACTGCGCTCCTTACATCTCTAATCCCAGCAGGATACTATGTACCTGATTTCCTTAGATGATCTCACCCATAACTAAGAGTTGCTATGACCCAAAGTCGAAGACTTTAATAAAAAAAATTGTATCACACAAAAAAGTCTACATGAATAGATAAATCTGTCTCCCACAAAAACACCTACAAGTTTTATTTCGTATTTTGATAAATCAAGATGAATAGGAACCAATTGATAAACCATACTTATATTCCCGAAGAACAGATCAGTATTATCAATCACCTCACAATAATCTTAATCAACGCGGCGAAAGAAGATATTTTGGAATCACAAATGTTGAGACGAAGATGTTTGTGACTACTTTTATATCTTGCCTATCGGAGATATTAATCTTAAGCCAATCGTTACGATTGTATTCAACACGATAGAATCAGCAAGATCAGATCACACAACTACAAGAAAGTAGTATTGGCCTGGCTTCACAATCCTAATGAAGTCTTTAAGTCGTTAACCTACAGGGTCTTGAGAAGAAACCTAAGGTTAAAGAAGAATCGACTCTAGATAATACAACTAGTATCACACATGAGGTGTGGGGGTTAGGTTTCCAAGTTGCTAGAGTTATCCCTTATATATTCTTTCAAATTAGGGTTTGCAATCAATGTTAACTTAGTAACAAAGCATTCAATATTCACCGTTAGATGAAAACCTGATTAGATTCAAGGTAATATCTTTCAACCGTTGGGTTGAAAACTTATCTTGTTACACACAAATGAAATGCACGATTTTAGGTTTGTATAACCGTGCCCAAACATGTACATTTGTTGGTTCAATAATAGTTAACCAAATGGTTAGCCATATGAGCACTTTCATATCAACCATATTCTTCTTCACCATAACTAGTTCAAATTACTCAAATGAACTAGTTCGAGAGTTGTTGAATTGTATAAATCTTATAGAAGTATACAAGACACAGTTGAAGCAAAAACTATTTGATTCACTCGAATCGATTCATGAACTTTTATATCCACGGTTTGCAAATTGCATTCCTTAATTTATATAAATATAAGTTCACAAAAAATCTTCTTTAGATATAACCAACTCAAGTTCGAAGACTTAGTTCGCGGACTTAAGTTCCTGGAAGGAGTTCAAAAACTCCAGTAGATTTTCTCGGAATGAGAGCCTCCGCCAGTTTGCGTACTGGGTTCGCGGACTGAGCTCACATCTCTTGTTTCGGTTTTCCTGATCAACAATGTACGCATACTTTGGTTCAAGGAATAAGGACTTATACATATATGTGCTTCTACACAATGCTTATATCCATATGTTAGAGCATTGCTCGGTCGAACTCGTATGCGTTTCTATCTCAAGCATGTTTGTCAATGTTAGTGATCATAACTATAAGTCTTGATTACTAGCCTATTAGAGCTAAAGGTCTCGGACTAGGATAAAAAGTGTAGTTGAGCGCAAGACTCCATGGAAATCATCATACAAGATGAAGGACTACTCAAGGAACTGGTGGATCTTCATCAACTAAAAGGTATGTGGAGACTTGAACTTATTTGTCACTCAAAAGTCTATTTATCTCCTACTCTTGAGACAAAAGTCGTTTTGGTATATAGACTTTCATTATACATATTTTCTGTTTCGAGCGAGTTTACCTCGCCTATCTATTTCTTGAAATGTGTGTTGGTAAGCTTTCGATTTAGCCGAATTCATCTTTACCAAGTGACGAGAGTCATGTTATGTTTCAATCACTTTTGAAATTTCTCTGACGAAAAATGATCTGTGAATAACGGCTATATAACATTCTCTGATAATGTTTCAATGATTGAAATGAGAGTTTAGATTACATAACCATTGGTGGATATAAGAATTGTTATGGAAACATATATATGCATAACTCTTAACCAAAGTTTGCTAACTTTGTTGATCAATAGAAATTGGAAGTGGCGTGAGCCAAGTCCACGAACTTGCGGAACTTCTCGGCCCGATATTTTCTGCTGGAGTTTGTGTACTCCTTAAATGAGCTTAAGTCCGCGAAGCCAGTCCGCGAACTTGAGTAGGTTATATATAAAGTCGGTTGTTCTTGAACCGATTCGAGTGAATCAAACCGATTTTGCTTCAATTGTATCTTGTGTAGTACATAATATTTCCTCGCAATTGAACAACTATCTAACTAGTTAATTTGAGTCATTTGAACTAGTTATGGTGAAGAAAAATATGGTTGATATGAAAGTAATCATATGGATAACCATTTGGTTGACTTTTTGAACCAACAAATGTTAATGTTTGGGTACGGTTCATAAACCAAAAATTGGACATTTCATTTGTGTTTGACAAGCTAAGTTTTCGATCTGACGGTTGAGAAATATTAGCTTGAATCTAATCAAGTTTTCATCTAACGGTGAATATTGAATGCTTTGTTACTAATCTAACATTGATTGAAAACCCTGATTTGAAAGTGTATATAAGGGAGAACTCTAGCAACTGGGAAACCTAATCCCCACACCTTACGTGTAATACTAGTTGCATAGCTAGAGTTGATTCTCCTTCAACCTTTGCTTCCTTCTTCTAAACCAGGTTAACGACTTAAAGACTTCATTGGGATTGTGAAGCCAGACCGATACTACTTTTCTTTAGTTATGTGATTTGATATTGTTGTTTCTATCGTACGAGTACAATTATAATAATTTTCTTGAGATTTTTATATCCGATAGGAAAGATAAAAAGTAATCACAAATATCTTCGTCTCATCGTTTGTGATTCCGCAATATCTTTTTTTCGTTGTGTCAATTAAGATTATTGTGAGGTGATTGATAATACTTAGTGTTCTTCGGGAATATAAGTCTGGTATTATTGATTGGTTCATGTTCTCCTGGATTTATCAAAATATGGAACAAAACTCATAGGTATATTCGTGGGAGAAGGATTTATCTATTACCGTAGACTTTTCTATGTGATAAATATTTGTTTATTGAAGTCTTCGACTTTGGGTCATAGCAACTCTTAGTTGTGGGTGATACCAGCTAAGGGAATCAAGTGCGCAGTATCCTCTGGTATCAGAAGCGTATGAGCATAACTGTACCTTGGATCAGTGTGAGATTGATTGGGGTTCAACTACAGTCCATACCGAAGTTAGTTTGGAGTAGGATAGTGTCTGTAGCGGATAAATACAATGTGTGTTCAATATGGACTAGTTCCCGGGGTTTTCTCGTTAACAAAATTCTTGTGTGTGTTATTTGCATTCCGCATTATACTCCCTCCGTCCCTAATTAGATGAGCTATTTGGTTTTTAGTTTTGTCCAACAATAAATGAGCTATTTCACTAATCAAGGAGGTATTTCTTAAACTATCCTTTTAATTGATTATTGTTACTATATGAAATATGTATAATTTTATAGTCATGTTTATATTCGTTGCGTAGGTGTTTTAAAATTCTTTTCAAAGGTATAAAGTTTATAAAAAATCGTGGTATAGTTTAAGAGATAAATCGTTTCTAAATTTTACTAATTATTTCCCATAAGGGTATAATTGTAAAAAATACTTAAATATACTCCACTTTCCTCCTTGCCTTAAAATTTCTGCAAACTACAAATATCTCATCTAATTAGGGACGGAGGGAGTATTTGTTTATATAATTGAAATATCATAGGTTGTGCGTTATTCAATCGATTAGAATATCCGACATTTTCGGGTTGTTGATTTAAATTGATTGACACTTGGATATTGGTCTTTGGTACCATCCAAGTTATCTCTCTTTGATAAAGACTCGTAGATTTCTATTTGCTTGAGTAAAGATCAAATTGAGAGATTGAGATATAAACTCTTTGATGTACTTTCATCTGGATTGAGTCTGACTGTCTAGTTGATTCTCTAGAAGGTATATTGGAGTTTGTCCATACAAATTGCTAATTGAATTGTTGGGTGTGGTTGTTAGACCCCCGCTTTTTCAATTGGTATCAGAGCAGGAAAACACGTTTAAGACCTTATAAGTCTGTGTTTGTAGCGATCTGACTCCATGGACAGAGGTGTTATCTCAATAAACGTACCACCAGTCTTCGATGGCTCTAATTACTTATGGTGGCAAATTTCTATGCGAGATTTTCTTCAAGCGCGTGATTTTCAGTCATGGGTATATGTTGTTAATGGCTGTGATCCTCTCGTTGTGGCAGTTGGAAACGTAAACATTTCCAAGAACATTGGTGAATATACCCCTGCCGAGATACTTGCTGCAAAGCAAAATTCCGACGGTTTGAAGGCGATCATACATGCCATTATCCCAAATCTTCAGCACCATGTGACAAATTGCACTAAGTCGCAAGAAGATTGGGATATCTTAGAAACCATTTTTGAAGGTAATATCCGTGAAAAGGAAGCTAGGCTTCAAAACCTTAATTCCGACTGGGAAAACCTTCGTATGGCATATGAAGAAACATTTGATGAATTTAATCACAAAGTGTCTGAAATTGTTAATGCATATTTTGCATTGGGTAAGACTATTCCTAAAAAGGACATTGTGATGAAAATTCTTAGATCTCTGTCATCCAGATACGATTCTAAGAAGCATGCCATCGTTGAGGGAAATAACCTTGATAATCTCTCCAGAAATACTATAGTTGGAAAGTTGAAAATTTTCGATCTTGAACTTGAAGAAAGAGATAAACTTCATCTGTCTAGCAATCATGTTGATGCATCTGATCATAAGTCTCGACGTCATAAATTGGATGATAAAAGGGATGAGAATTGCATTAATCTGACTTTGTCACTGTTTATACAACAACTTAAGAAATCTCTTAGACAGAGAAAAAGAAAGTCTCAAAAGGAAGCTCAGTTGATCAATAAAAAAGTCCAGAAAAACTATGCTAACGGTTCCAAGTTCTATAGAAGTATTCACAATACTTTTAAATGTTCATCTACGGAAACGAGTGAGATAACTAAAGCATGGATGGATACTCTTGACTATTGTCCTGAGGATGATATCTATGATGGTTCTCTTAATCTCTTTGCTAATAATCACATATATCCTTCTAACAGTCATGATTATTCCATGATAAACAATCTTACTTCCTCAGATAATCTTCATCTTGAAAAGGAAGTCTTAATTAAAGGGATTGAAAATCTGGAACATCAACTGTCTAAGTTAAAATCGGAGTTGACCAATCATAATTCTTACAAAACATATCGAATCTCTTCGACTATGAATTGTCAGCAAATTCCTACTGACTCTATATCATCCTTAAGTCATTTTGACAACAAGGATCATATAGAAAATCACAAGAATTAATCTATTCATGTGATTTCCTCACACGTTCATCAGGATCATCTTAAAATCTGTGGCAGTTTGAAACATGAAAGGATTTCCTCTACCAAACATTGTTTGCATAAGAAGAAAAATAAATCTCATATAAAACCCCCTCATTTGTAATGCATAGTTTAGGAAATCAACAATCAAGGTATTCAAATCTGTGATAAAAGAAAGGAAGAATGATGAAGATAACTCTTCTTTCTTAAGACCAAAATAAGGCACAACGTAGACTTCATCCCCTCAAAAGAAGTTACCCAGCCCTATAGGGGATTGGAACAACTACAATTTGTAATACTATATTGATGGTTTTTGTTTATCCCTCTTAAACAAAAATCATAATCTTCAAGAGGGTTGTGATGGAAGTTTTCTGATTAGCCTAGTTTTTAAACGGTTTTCATAAAATCTTTTTCTGAGGATAATTTTTTTTAGGGTTTTGGTCAAAGGTCATTTTGGATATTTGTGATATCCTCATTTGTTTTTAAAATGAAGTTTTTATCCTTAGCATAAACATTTCTTCTATCTCCTCTATCATGTCTTCTTCAAGTCTTTCTAGCAAAGAAGATGATGTTTAGATTGTTCTCTTTCCTTCTAAGAAGATACGATTCGACTCTTATGATAATGTGATGAGTCCTGATATTCACAGTTCCTCTCTGGAAGGGAACGTCACTGTTTCTCAGTTTGATAAGCTCTCTTTAACCATGAATCTTGTTTTGGAACAAGTTTGTGCCCTATAAAGTGAACTTGAAGTTTCTTCCAAGAAACTCGAAGAAAAGATGGATCATCTGGAATTGAGGATTGATTTAATTGTGGATGAGCTTGATGAATACAGAGAGTATTAGAAGAATACTGAAAGTAAGTAAAATGCTTTATAGGACTTTTTATCTAGTAAATCTTCTATTTTTCTTATTTTTTTTAGAAGAATAACTAGAGGTTGGAATATCCATTATTGTGATTACGCATAGCTATGTCCAATGTTTCCATCTTCATGTTTTTAGATTTATTGGTTTAAATTCTAAATTGTTTGGAAGATGATTTTTGCAGTATTAATCTTTATGGTTTTATATATTGTAATATTGTTATTGGATATGTGTGTTTGCGTCCGTGAACTATGATTGTCCCATAACTTGTCAAAAGTAGAGTCGTTCATGAGTTGATATGCATGTATTGATGAAAGGATGAATGGACTTTTGGTAAATACAAAAATTAAGCCTATATTGTCAACTTATGATGGAAGATAGGTTAAAATCTTTTGTTTGCAAGGATTATGTCTAGTAAATGTCGTTATGCGAATAATGATGGAAAATAGAACGAATCCTTGTGTATTCCGCATTAACTGGTCTTCCCTGATCCATATTTTATGTATTACTGTGAGGCTCCGTAATGTGTCTTATGTTGAGCACCAAACAACCAATTTGATTATTCTTTTTGATTAGCTTTGTTTTTGTTCCATAAGATATTTTATGTCGAGCATTTTGGACTAAATTAATCATCTTGTTTGGTTATTTAGTTATGACTACATAAGTCTTATTATGTTTGAGCGTTCATGACTTGGTTGATTATTTTCGTGATTAACTTAGTCATTGATCCATAGACTCTCTTATGTGAGTATGGCCAATTAAATTGATTACTTTGGTGATTAGTTTGGTTGTGTATTTCGATTTGAAAAGGCGGGGGTCTAACAACACCATCCAATATTTCTCTTAGCAATCTCTATGGAATAACTCCGAAATACTTTCTAGAGAATCAACTAGACAGTCAGACTCAATCTAGATAAAAGTATATCAAGAAATTAATATCTCTCTCTTGTTTTGATATACTCAAAACACAAGGAATAACTTGGACGGTACCAAAGACCAATGTCCAAGGATCAATCAATGATTATCAACAACCAAAGGTTGGATTAATCCAATTGATGATCTAAACGCACAACCTGTATTATTTTAATTATAAACAAATATAATGCGGAAATAAAAATAACACAGACACCAGAATATTGTTAACGAGGAAACCACAAATGCAGAAAAAACCCGGGACCTAGTCCATATTGAACACACTGTATTAAGCCACTACAGACACTAGCCTACTCCAAGCTAACTTCGGACTGGACCGTAGTTTATCCCCAATCAGTCTCCCGCTGATTCAAGATACAGTTTCACTTCATATGCTTCAGATCCCAGCAAGCCATTGCGCGCTTGATTCCCTTAGATGATCTCACCCACAACTTAGAGTTGCTACGACCCAAAATCGCAGGCTTTGACAATAAACAAATCTTTCTCACACAGACAAGTCTATCAAATGATCTGTCGGTCTCCCACAGAAAAACCCTAAAGTTTTTGTTCTGTATTTTGATAATAATCAAGGTGAACAGGAACCAATTGATAATACGTCCTTGTATTCCCGAAGAACAAACTAGATAAATTAATCACCTCACGACAATCTTAATCGTATAGTAGCGAAACAAGATGTTGCTAAATTGTAGTTGCAGGAAATCCCACACTACACCACTCATAAGGATCCAAACAATTAAGTCATTTAATGAGAAGAACAACGCTTTTTTCTTTATTGAATCACAAAAACTTTTACAAGAAAATCAAGAAATTAAGAACAGAAATTAAGAACATAGACTCTCTTTTAGACTTTCTCTCTCCTCAAAACTTTCTCAACACTCCAAAAACTTCTTTCCTCCTTTCTCCTTTGAATTTATTCATTCTCTTTATATACGGTAATTACATAGTGGATGACAGCTAGACTACCCTTTATTTTCGGATCTGACTTGCGAGTTCATCGCGAAGGTTATGTTATAAATTCTCGCAAACATTCTGAGCTTCGCAGAACCATTCACACTTTTCTCATGTTTCTGCCACCGTCACATGTTACGTCATTCTTTGCGACACTATGATAGACACATTTTTTGTGTCCAATTTGTCCTCAATGTCTGTATTGTTGGAACTCTATTTTTGTACTAATATTGTGTTGTTGTTTTTTTGTATTTTTAGGAAATAAACATTTTTGGAAAATTCGGCTCGAAAAGTTGATTTTGGCACCCGGAGGACAAGTGTTATTCGGACTCTTGCTTTTGGATAAGGGGTAACCTAATTACTAAGGGGAATCCCAAAAAGGCAGCTGCTATTCGCACCCTACATCTGGTTAGGGGGACACCATCTTCTTCATTTGAAAATTAAATTTGGCGGGAAAAAGAAGCACCGAAACTGGATGAAGTTTCGATCGAAATTTGAAGGTGTTCTAGGCAGACTAAAGGGCTAAAAATTAATGGGTATACGTGATATGACCATAGAAATATATTGTGGGTGATTTTATCAACTAAATTTTGCTAGAATTGTCTAGGAATTCCACGAGCTCAAACAGGGAAAACACGTACAGGGAGAAGATATCCACGGGTTCTGGAAGAATCTGTACGTGTTCTGATGATGTGTACTGACTTGAACAACTTGTTGGAGCGTGACAAAGTTAAACAAGGGAAGAATCACAGCTGCAGACGCGTACAGGAGAAGAAAAAAAGAAAGAAAATATTTTCGAAATATTTTCTTTACTGTCGAGTTAAAGAAATTTTTATGGAGCGAATAAGAAGATTCGATGGGTCTGTTAGATATAAATAGGTTGTTGGGATATCATAGAAGAGTTAGAGAGAATAAGGAGAAGTTTATAGAACCACAGAGCTGAGAATCAATTTCCAGAAAAATCCAGTTCTGCTGCTGCTGCGAGGAGGAAGAACACGAAGAACAATAGACGAGGCAGGAAATTCGTTAAAAATTGTCGCTTAATTGCGACATTTTTCCTCCTTTCCGCGACTGAGTCATTATACCAACAACACTCTTTCTGTGTCGTTGATTCTGGACGCCTTCTGTGGGTCGCAGAATGTTGTTTTATAACATTTACTCATCTTTCTCCTCATTGTAAAACACTTTTGAGCATCAATGAATTCTTTTGAGAGGTTTTTCATCATGAGTAGCTAAACCCAATCCCAGGGGTGACAGAGGAAGCCATTCACACAATAATTATGTGGTAATCTCTATTTTATTAATTTATGCAATATTTTTATATGATTAATTGCATTGATAAAAATGATTTAAATGGTTTTTATTAATCAACTGTGTTTTCCCTTGATAATGCATGCTTAGTTTTAGACTCTTGATGCATTATACTTGTGATTAACAGTTGATATTTTGGAAAATCTGCTTTTGGCAATATTTAGAATCAACCCAATTATTTAAATTGCATAATAAAAAAATATTAGATCACATATGTATTGATTGAATGGTGGAATCTTAACCCCTATTTCTCCCTAAAATTTTACATCACTTTGATATTTTCCTAAATTTTATTTAAATCTAGAAATTTTATTACCTCCACAAATCTGAAAAGAACCCACTTTTACCACTATCTCTACAACCATTTGAAAATACATCAAATTTTTGCCTCCGCCGGCACGGATTCGTGTTTAGGTAGCAATTTTTTTTAGATGTTTTTTTATTCTTTTTTGTTCCTCTTTACGTTTCTTTCTTTGTGTCTTTGAGTTGCAGGTTGGAAGATTGGACAATAAGGACTTGGAGAAAAGCTCAAAGCTAAAAGAAAAGAAGAAAAAAAGAAGACAAATAGAGTTTTTAGGATTTAGTTTTACTATTATTTTTTTTTTAATTTTTAATATTTTTTTTAGATATTTTCTTTTTTTTTAGAACTGTATTAGGAAAAGTTGTGTAATATTTTTGCACTTTGGACTTGGACTGGACATTGGACACTTTAATTTTCTTTTAAACCCTACGGAAGGGTAAGTTAAATATAAAAACTGTGTGCAGGGAAGGACGACGATTACGATATCGTCTCGGCCCCTCGGGTTCGAACACTGACACCGGAGTCAGTGGCCTGAGTCGACTTCAGCGGTTCTTCGCCCGTCTGGTATGGGAGGTAAGTTCTTGGAACACCCGCGAATCCCCTGTAAGCGGGTTACTGTATTCCTTAAGGTGAAAATTTTTTTGAGGACTGAAACCGAATGTTTTTAATTTCCTAGTAAAGGGCAAGAATTGTCCATATAAGATAAGGGTTCGGATTTCATCACCGTTCCCTTCTTGCCCGCCTTAGGAAAACGAAACCTAAAGCGAACCTAAGCCTAAAATTTTGATTAGAAAGAGACCTGTAGGTATCGAGCTTAACAGGACAATCATTCGAAAAATATTGGTTACTCTCTTAAGCACACCTCAAAGTTCTTGACGGTTTCTGCGAGTTGAATGCGTGACTGCGACGCATTGGATCGGTGAGGTTTTGGGTATCAAAGCTCCATTGAGATTCCCTCGACTCGATTCACCTTGCTTTAACTCGGATTGATTCCATAGGGGTTTGATTAAATTGTTACGAATTCCCTTTCGAAGGATTAGAAGCTGGTCTAGAAACAATCTAAGTGGAGCAATCATGCTTTTTGTTTGATAGAAATTTTTAGGTTTGATTTGGTGGAGTCGGCCTGCTGTGTGTTTGTTTAGAACCTCCCTTCCTTAGGATTTTTGTTTGTGTATGCCAAGAGCGCTCGAGTCCTTTACAGAGCGTGCTTGGAAAAGAGATAATTTTGGCCGTTTGATTAGCAACGAGCCTAAAAAATCTTCTTGTGAAAGCGGGGAGATCGAAGACTCTTCTTTTGAGAGCCCCGTTTTTGGAAACTTCAGTTTTGAGAATCTGTCTCTTAGTGAAGAAAGTACCCCTAGTACTCCTATTGTGCCGCCGATGGCAACTTTGAAAGATTACATGTTCCCAACTAGGTCCAATCGAGCTTCGTGCATTAAATTGCCAGCCACTACTGCTAATTTCGAGATAAAACCTAGTATTCTTCAGATGATTCCTATATTCTTAGGAAAATATGATGAGAAACCTTATTTCCATATTAGGGACTTTGAGGAAATTTTTGGGACAATTAGAATAAAAGACCTTACTGATGAGGTCTTGAAACTTAAGATGTTCCCCTTTTCCTTAAAAGATAAAGCCAAGACCTGGCTGAACAACCTACCATCTGAATCCATTGAAACATGGCAGGAACTTATTGCCGCTTTATATATGAAATTCTACCCTAAGCATAAAACTGCAACTGTTAGGCAGAAAATTAGTGCTAGTATGCAACAAGAGGGAGAGTCTCTTTATAGGTTTTTGGAGAGATTCAATGATCTCCTATCCCAGTGTCCTCACCATGGATTTGATAAAATGAAACTTGTAGAGATTATTTATAATGCTTTAGACTATTCGACCAAAGCCATGGTCGAGTCTATGTGCGCTGGTGAGTTCACTAGTAAAAATGCTGATGATGCTTTTACCTTCTTAGGAGCTATCGCTGAGAAATCCCAACAGTTGGAGTCTTGTGTCCCTAAAAGACTCTTAGTCAATAGAAGTAACACCAATATGGTAGATATGATTTTTGCGTCAGATGCTAAGTTTACTGCTTTATCTAGAAGGTTAGAAGCGTTGGAAATGGTCTAATCTAAAAATAAGTCCCTTATTGAACCTAATAGAGCCTCTCAAGTCTCTAGTTGTGGAATAGAGCCCGCTAACTCATTTTGGGAAGGTCAGGTTAGTGAATAGCAAGCTCATGCTGTCTATAACAATGCTAGGTTTGAGAACCGTCAAAAGTTTGACCCCTACTCAGAGACCTACAATCCTGGTTGGAGAAACCATCCTAATTTCTCTTGGTCTAAGGGACAGATCAAGGCCAGTCTAGTAATTCTCATCCTCCCCCAGGTTTTGGTTATACTAAGAACCCTTTAGGACAGATCCAGAACCCATCTGAGAATAGAATAACTAGCGTAGAGGAAACCCTTAGTATATTAAGGAAGAGCCAGGAAATGCTATCACAAAGCCAGGAAATGTTAGTAAAAAGCCAGGGTAATTTTCAAGAGGAAACCAAACTGAATTTTAAGAATAGTGCCCAATATTTTGCTAAATTAGAACTTCAAGTCGGCCAAATAGCTAAGTTTATTAATGAGAGTGAAGAAGGAAGGTTCCCTAGTAATACTGATCCTAACCCTAGAGGAGAGAAATCGTACAACCATGTTAACTCTTTTACGACCCTTAGGAGTGGAAGGAAAGTTGATAATAAGGTTGCCATACCTGAAAGTGAACATGTTGTAGTTCACCCTTCTGAGACAGAAAATGAGGAGACTGATAGAGTCTCCAAAGAGACCAATAAGGATCCTGATGAGCCCGGCTTTGTTCCCAGAGCCCCGTTCCCCCAACTGCTAGTTCCGACTAAGAGGGAGTCCAACTTTAATGATATATTGGAGGTTTTTAAGCAGGTTAATATCAACCTTCCATTATTAGATGCAATTAGGAAGATTCCCTCTTATGCCAAGTTCCTTAAGGACTTGTGTACGTGAAAGCGTAAGATCAGTATCCATAAGAAAGCCTTCATATCTAGTCACGTGAGTTCCATTATTCAGAATACCACTACTCCTAAGTATAAAGACCCAGGGTCCCATACTATTTCTTGCATAATATGTAACTACCGTGTTGAGAAATCTTTGCTTGACTTAGGAGCCAATGTGAATTTACTTCCATATTATGTGTACCTTAAGCTACGACTTGGTGAGATGAAACCTACCCAGATGACACTTCAGTTAGCTGATAGGTCCGTTAAAATTCCTCGTGGTGTGATCGAGGATGTTCTCATAGAGGTTGAAAAGTTTATTTATCCAGTGGATTTTGTTATCCTAGATACCCAACCTGTCCCTGACCCAAATAACCAAATACCAGTGATTTTAGGTCGCCCGTTTTTAGCTACATCCAATGCGATCATTAACTGTCGATATGGTATTATGAATTTGTCTTTTGGTAATATGACTATTGAGCTGAACATTTTTAATATTCGTAAGCTACCCTCTGAACTAGATGACTCGAATATAGAAGAGGTGAACATGATAGGAACATTAGTCGAGGAGTCATTATCAAACACTTTATTAGAAGATCCATTAGAGAAATGCCTAGCTCACTTTGGGATTGATTTTTATGATGATACTATGATTAATGAGGTGAATGATTTGTTAGATTCAACCCCTTTGTTAGATACTAGTAATGGATGGAAACCTAAGTTCGAACCACTACCAATTTCTAAGTCTACCCTAGTTCCTTCTTTAGAAGAGCCTCCTAAGTTGAACCTAAAACCATTGCCAGATACCCTGAAGTATGTGTTTTTAGGCCCGTCTGAGACTTTACCTGTGATTGTTTCTTCCGATTTGGATAGAGAACAGGAATGTAGGCTAGTAACCGTCCTTCAAAACAACAAGGAAGCTTTAGGGTGGACTATAGCAGACATTAAGGGTATAAGTCCTACTGTTTGTATGCATCAGATCTATTTAGAGGAAGACACCAAACCTTCTAGGGAGATGCAACGTCGACTAAACCCCAATATGAAAGAAGTAGTTCGAACTGAGGTTCTTAAGCTATTAGATGCATGCATTATCTACCCCATTTCAGACAGTAAGTGGGTCAGCCCCGTTCAGGTTGTTCCCAAGAAATCTGGTATTACTGTAGTCCAGAATGATAACAATGAGTTAATCCCAACCCGAGTGACCACGGGTTATCGTGTTTGTATCGACTATAGGAAATTGAACAAGGTCACTAGGAAGGACCACTTTCCCCTTCCCTTCATCGACCAGATGCTAGAGAGATTAGTTGGACATAGTCACTACTGCTTTTTAGATGGCTACTCTGGATATAATCAGATCGTTATTTCCCCAGAAGACCAGGAGAAAACCACTTTTACCTGTCCCTTTGGTACCTTTGCGTATAGACGCATGCCTTTGGGCTATGTAATGCCCTTGCAACTTTTCAGCGTTGTATGATGAGTATATTTTCTGACATGGTAGAACGGTTCTTAGAGTCTTTATGGATGATTTTTCAGTGTTTGGTTCGTCTTTCGATGAGTGCTTGCATCATTTGTCATTAGTTTTGACTAGGTGTAAGGAAAAGAATTTAGTGCTTAACTGGGAGAAATGTCACTTTATGGTTCGTTCAGGAATTGTTCTAGGACATATCGTGTCTTCAAAGGGTATAGAGGTAGATAGAGCCAAAGTTAAACTTATTAAAACTTTACCGGTCCCAAAAACCGTAAGAGATATTAGTTCATTCTTAGGGCATGCTGGTTTTTATCGTCGTTTCATTAAGGATTTTAGCTTGATGTCTAGACCTCTTTGCAATTTGCTTGCAAAAGATGTTAAGTTTGTCTTTGATGATGCTTGTTTAGAGGCTTTTGAGAAGCTTAAGTCATTACTCACTACTGCCCCCATAGTCCAGGCACCCAACTAGAACCTACCCTTTGAGATCATGTGTGATGCTTCAGATTATGCTATTGGTGTTGTGCTAGGTCAGCGAGAAAATAAGTTACTTCATGTGATTTACTATGCTAGCAAAACTCTGAATGATGCCTAGTTGAACTATACCACTACCGAGAAGGAACTATTAGCCATTGTGTTTGCCTTAGACAAGTTTAGACCCTATCTCTTAGGTTCTAAGATCATCATATATACTGATCATGCTGCTTTAAAATATCTTTTGTCTAAGAAGGATACAAACCTAGATTGATTAGGTGGATTTGTTGTTGCAAGAGTTCTCTCAGACATTAGAGACAAAAAGGGTGCCGAAAATGTTGTAGCAGATCACTTGTCTAGGCAAGTGTTAGTTCCACAGATGATTCCCTTCCTATAAGGGATAGCTTTCCTGATGAACAATTGTTCTTTGTTACCCAATTACCTTGGTATGCGAATATAGTGAACTATCTTGTTACTGGTCGAATGCCCCAACATTGGGGTAAACAAGATCGTTCTATTTTTAGCTGAGGTTAAGCACTTCTTTGGGATGATCCTATTATTTAAGTATTGTCCAGACAGATTATTAGGAGATGTATACCTGAGAGTGACCAGTCCAGTATTATTTCCTTTTGTCATGATCATGCTTGTGGGGGTCACTTTAGTGCTAAGAAAACTGCTGCTAAGATATTGCAGTGTGGATTCTATTGGCCTTCGTTGTTTAAAGACTCCCACAGTTACTGCGTTACTTGTGAACGATGCCAGAAATTAGGAACCATTTCCCGTAGGAACATGATGCCCTTGAACCCTATTTTAATTGTTGAGGTCTTTGATGTGTGGGGTATTGACTTTATGGGTCCGTTTCCTAATTCTTTTGGTAACCTATACATCCTTGTCGCCGTAGACTATGTCTCTAAGTGGATTGAGGCGGTTGCGTGTAAAACCAATGACCATAGGGTTGTGATTGAGTTCTTGAAAAATAATATACTTACACGTTTTGGTACACCGCGAGCTATAATTAGTGATGGAGGGTCGCACTTTTGTAATAGACCTTTTAGGCTTCTAATGAAGAAATATGGTATTACACATAAGGTAGCTACCCCGTATCATCCACATACTAGTGGTCAGGTAGAGGTTTCCAATAGGGAGATAAAATGTATATTAGAGAAAAAAGTTAATCCTAATCGGAAAGACTAGTCGTATGGTCTTGCTTATGCCTTATGGGCTTACCGTACTGCGTTTAAGACCCCCATTGGAATGTCGCCTTATCGGATTGTTTATGGAAAGGCATGTCACTTACCTGTTGAGTCAGAACATAGAACTTATTGGGCTGTTAAGCAGCTAAATTTTTCACTTGACAAGGCAGGAGCCATAGGAAACTCCAGCTCAATGAGTTGGACAAGATTCGTATAGATGCTTACGATAGTGCGAAGGAGTATAAGAACAAAATGAAACTTGTGCATGATAGAAACATTTTACGGAAGTCATTTTCTCCAGGTCAAAAAGTTCTTCTGTATGATACCCGCTTGCATCTTTTCCCTGGGAAGTTACGTTCTCGGTGGACGGGTCCTTTTATTGTTCGCACTTTTTTTCCTCATGGAGCTGTTGAGATCGAGACACCGGATGGTAGTAGTTTTTCGAAGGTTAACGGTCAGAGATTGAAACCCTTTTTAGAGCCTTTTCCTACAGGTGATGTTGAGGAGGTCCCTCTGGAGGACCCTGTTTACCATTGATTGACCATCGAGGCAGTTGTATGTTGTATATTAGTTTTTGATTTTCTTCACTCAGGTACTATCTTTCCAACTTCTCCTCGTGTTATTTTACTTTTGGTATTGCTCTTTAATTAGAAACATTGAGGACAATGTTAGATTTAGGTTTGGGGGTGGGGAAGAAACTTTTTGTTAGCTTTTAGTTGCAATAAATAAACTCCGGAGCCTAGAAATTTATGCCTATTAAGGTTGGCACTAACCAATCTAAGTGGATGGAAACGTCTTGGTTGTAGGAGTTGAGGAACCAATCTGATTAGATGGAAACATCTAAAGAGTCTATTCATAAAAGCACAGAGCTCAGGTGTTAGAATTAAAAAAACACGATAGTTTCGCCATATTTCGTGATGGAAACATCGAAAGAATCCTGATCACTTCTTTTTCTTTTTATCTTTTTACCATAGATAAGGTGAAATAGAGTGATTGAGATACCCAAAAAAAAAAAAAATTTGAGACTAGACCATCAGACCAACCGGAATAAAGTCAATAAAGTCGACCACTGGAACCCTTGTATATGCCAGTTGGATTTACCTAGAGTTAGGATTATCGACCACTGGTTCCCTTGTATATGCCAGTGTGTTGATATGAGTCCAGACCAGTATCTCAGTCCATTATGATAGGTTCACCTTAGCTAACTTCATCTACGTTTTTCTCTTCTTAATCTATGTGATTGGTTGACTCCGATTTATGATGTCCAGAAACTTTCTGAGTAGAGCTCTGTCACTTTATATGAATCTTAGTATGCTTGAGTGCAAACTCGTGTACAGCAATTGGAATTTCGTATCAGGGTACTTCCCTTATAGTCAAATGATTGTATGCCAACCAAGGAGATTTTTTAGTGCCTTCCAAGGTTCTGCATAAATAGCTAAGGTTTGGAGTATGAAGGATTTGTGGATACACCTCTGGTAAACCCTCCGGAGACAACACTCCGCCACTAGGGCCACCTAGTGGTTTAACGGCTTATTGCACGTGCTAAGTGTAGTCATTTTATTTTTTAGATTAGATTTGCTCGAGGACTAGCAAATAATAGGTTTCGGGGTATTTGATAGACACATTTTTTGTGTCTAATTTGTCCTCAATGTCTGTATTGTTGGAACTCTATTTTTGTACTAATATTGTGTTTTTTTTTTTTGTATTTTAAGGAAATAAACATTTTTGGAAAATTCGGCTCGAAAAGTTGATTTTGGCACCCGGAGGACAAGTGTTATTCGGACTCTTGCTTTTGGATAAGGGGTAACCTAATTACTAAGGGGAAGCCCAAAAAGCAGCTGCTATTTGCACCCTACATCTGTTTAGGGGGACACCATCTTCTTCGTTTGAAAATTAAATTTGGCGGGAAAAAGAAGCACTGAAACTGGATGAAGTTTCGATCGAAATTTGAAGGTGTTCTAGGTAGACTAAAGGGCTAAAAATTAATGGGTATACGTGATATGACCATAGAAATCTATTGTGGGTGATTTTATCAACTAAATTTGTCTAGAATTGTCTAGGAATTCCACGAGCTCAAACAGGGAAAACACGTACAGGGAGAAGATATCCACGGGTTCTGGAAGAATCCTTACGTATTCTGATGATGTGTAGTGACTTGAACAACTTGTTGGAGCATGACAAAGTTAAACAAGGGAAGAATCACAGCTGCAGACGCGTACAGGAGAAGAAAAAAATAAAGAAAATATTCTCGAAATATTTTCTTTACTGCCGAGTTAAAGAAAATTATATGGAGCGAATAAGAAGATTCGATGGGTCTGTTAGCTATAAATAAGCTGTTGGGATATCATAGAAGAGTTAGAGAGAATAGGGAGAAGTTTAGAGAACCACAGAGCCGAGAATCAATTTCCAGAAAAATTCAGTTCTGCTGCTGCTGCGAGGAGGAATAACACGAAGAACAATAGACGAGGAAGGAAAGTCGTTGAAAACTATCGCTTAATTGCGACATTTTCCCACTCCTTTCCGCGACTGAGTCAATATACCAACAACACTATTTCTGTGTCGTTGATTCTGGACGCCTTCTGTGGGTCGTAGAATCCTGTTTTATAACATTTACTCATCTTTCTCCTCATTGTAAAACACTTTTGAGCATAAATGAATTTTTTTGAGAGGTTTTTCATCATGAGTAGATAAACCCAATCCCAGGGATGACATAGGAAGCCATTCACACAATAATTATGTGGTAATCTCTATTTTATTGATTTATGCAATATTTTTATATGATTAATTGCATTGATAAAAATGATTTAAATGGTTTTTATTAATCAACTGTGTTTTCCCTTGGTAATTCATGCTTAGTTTTAGACTCTTGATGCATTATACTTGTGATTAACAGTTGATATTTTGGAAAATCTGCTTTTGGCAATATTTAGAATCAACCCAATTATTTAAATTGCATAATAAAAAAATATTAGATCACATAAGTATTGATTGAATGGTGGAATCTTAACCCCTATTTCTCCCTAAAATTTTACATCACTTTGTTATTTTCCTAAATTTTATTTAAATCTAGAAATTTTGTTACCTCCACAAATCTGAAAAGAACCCACTTTTACCACTATCTCTACAACCATTTGAAAATACATCACACTCGCAAGATGTTGTTAACGAAACTGCCAAAATATAATCTTCTTGCGATATTCTGATCCTACATTTTGCCTCTTTATTCTTGAATTTTGCTTGAAGAGCTATTTTCAAGGAAAAGCATCTGCCTCTGCTTTCTTTTTTGTTGTCGTTGTTGGAAGAACAAGCAAAAGAATACTGGATTTGAAAAGTACGTACTTTCCTCTATTCTTTTGCGAAGTTCTGAAATTTTGTGAAAATAAGAAATATTACATCTGCGAAGCGTGAGATATCTGCCTCTTTTCTTGTGAAATTATTACTCTATTTTGGTGAGAATTCTTGCTGAGGAAATAAAGAACATAAAAACATTCTCCTGGGAAACTGTTCTTATTTTGCCTCTGCATCATGTGTTTTCTGCGAAATAAAGAATGTGTTGAGAAACTGTTCTTCTAAAATATCACAGCTACTTATCTTTTCATGTGACTTATGTCCCTTCATTATTCTGTACCTTTTCCCTGAATTACGCAATTACTGACACGTCATTTGTAACCGCCTTATTTTGACCGTTCATATCTAATCCTTGCATTAAATGTGCTGTCGTTTCATCCGTCCGTCACGTTTTAACTGCCTCCATATCTTTCTATATATATTCTCCTCACTCTCCTCTTCTCCTCTCTTCCTACTTTTTCTCTTATTTTTGCTGCAACTTTCTTCATTGTTCTTCCGTAACTTCCGCTCCTGCTGCTGTAATTTTTTCTAACTTCTTCTTCCTTATTTCCAAACATGCCTCCAGCCGGTCGTAAGAATGAAGTTGCCTTAGAATAAATTCGTAAAAAACTACAACAAAAAGGTTTTACTTGATCTCCCCTTCCTAATCAAACTCCTAAATCAGAGCTTTCTGCTAAATTATTCTCTGATCATCCTTGCACTCAAACTAAGATCATAGTCTCACTGGGTCAATTGCTCGCTGGACTTCCCATTCCCCTATATGATCCTGAACTTCCTCTTTTCTATCAAATTATTTCTCATGCGAAATTTTCACGAGCTATCTATCAATTGAGTGGTGATTGCATTCGTTTAATTCTTGAATTTTCCACTCGCAGTGCTGGTAAGGGATCGCTTTATCCCTCTGAAGTTAAGAATCCTAAATTCGCAGATGTTGCGATAGTTCATGCGAATTATACTGTAGAGAATTTCATTTTAAATTATGATGTAATTCTGATGAAGAGGGACAATACTTGCTGGGGTGTTCGATTGAATAAAAAGGACAACGTTGTTGCAGATAAATTACTGATGCAAGATATTGATTGGAATCCTGGCAATAACACAACTCCACGCCATTCTAACGATGATAAATGGTGTATGTTTCCCTTAATATTAGAGGGTCCATACATCTCTGGCTCTCATGTGTTACCTGCAAGACTCGCTAGATACCAACCATGGGTATTTACTTGGCCTGAAAGGAATGCAGAGGTATATTTTCAACCTTTATTTTAATAATTATTATAATTTTCTCATACTCTTGTATATTCTCTCGCTAACCATTCCAATATCACCAGATTGAGAGATTGAAAGCAAAATATATAAATTTGGGAAAGCTAGTACTTTGTCAGCTCTTCGTTCAATCACAGATGAATTAAGAAATATTCTTTTGCGATTAGTCATTATATATGGTTTCCTCTGTTTCTTATCTGTATCTATTTTTGAAGATTATCGTTGAAAAATAGGAGTTCGCTAAGGTTGCGAAAACCAAGGGGAAAGGTAGAGGTGTTATTCACAAGGAGAAGTCCACTGGTCCTCCTTTAAAGAAGCGAAAAGCCCAATCTCCATCACCTTCAATCCCTCAATCTAAAGAAAGCTCTGATGATAATTCTGTAGATGATGATAATGATGATGTTTCTTCTATCAAGGGAGATTCTCAACCTGAGTCATCCATGACTCAACTGTCTAGTATCTTTGCTGATACTCTGCAGGTTATTGGGGATGATAATCTTGTTAACACATGTCAAGCCCTCGCAGGCATCTGTGATGCTCCCATTCTTGTCGAGAACGATTCTCTTCGCGGAGTCTCTAGATCAGTGACTCCTAGCTTATTAAATTCACTTGGAATTCTAGTATGTTTTCATTTCTTCACTTCTTCCTTACATTTAAAATTTTGATTATGGTTGTTTTGACAATCTTTATCCTTCTTCGCAGGCTGGAAGAGCCTCTTTTACTGTTGCCTCAGATTTGGAGAACAGGCGTGTGGCTTTTGAAAACAAGAACGCTATTCTTCGCAAGAAAAATGAAGAATTAGAATCTGAATCTGAATCTGCCAAGCTTCGCAAGAAGAATGAAGAATTAGAATCTGCTGAACTTTGCAATAAGAATAAACAGCTAGAGATTGATTCTTCCAGTCAGCAGCTTAATATAGCCAATCTTGAAGATGCCAATAAACAACTTTATGGTATGGAAATTTTCTTCTTTTCTTTTGTGATTGTATTTTTCATTATTCTTCCTCATTTGATTTATCATTTTCGCAGAACTTTATGGTCTTTCTGATGAGGCTACACTCCTTCGTTTTTTTCCTGATCCAATAGATGATGATACTCTTCTTGAACGTCTCAATAATTCTTTGAATAACCCTTATAATGATAGGATAAATTCTCTTTCCATAGACGAACTCAGGTCCAAACTTCATCTTTTATAAATTGACCATAGATCTAGTTTACATATGGCTAACAAATTTAAACAGTTTTATCATAACTCTAAAAAAGAGATCAATCTTTTGAAATCCAAGAATAGTAAACTTATAGATGATAAAGACCGTACCGCCAAGCAAGGTACTCAATCTTTAGCGGATTTCCATAAGATTCTAATTGATGTTCAAGTTGAGAGAGATCGACTTATTCGCGAAAATAATGTTCTTGTTGAAAGAGAAAACCAAGTTCGCTCCCGTCTTCTTGTTAGTAATGATGATGAATTTTCCTGGGCTGCGAAGGTTCTTGATGATGCCAGAAATAACTTAAGCATAAATGTTGGCCTCCATACTGAACAAACAGCCTTGATTAAGGACATACTTTTTGAAAGAGAAGGTCATTATTCTTGTTTTTCTACTAAGTTTCTTGAATTAAATCTTTATTTCTTTACGGATTAATTTTCATTTATTCGCAGAATCTGAAGGAAGGCTTCGCCAGAGGATTGAAGAATTGGAATCCGAGAAAAAAGAGCTCGCAAAAAATCTTTCTTCTCGCAATGAGAAATGCTCCAGGTTGAAAGCCCAGTTAAAGATCACTGTTGCGAATTTCAATAATGATATTATTGGTTTTCGCAATGACACCATTAATATGGTCTGTGATGATCATAAAATTCCTCATTCCACATATCCGTGCCTCACAGAAAAAATTCCAGGGAATACTCCTAACCTAGTCATATCTGATAGTGAAGCTGAAGAATCTAAGGATGATAAAGAATATGATGAAGATGAAGAATAAGATAAATCTAGTGATCAATCCATTGAGAAATAGTTTCCTCTAATCTTTATTTTCTTGTAATATTTGTATATTTTCTCCTTTAGTTTGTAATATACTACTTTGAATTTCTATTGTTTCTGCTACTCTATAATATATTTATTTTTCTTATCGCTTCCTCTGTTACTCAATCTGCAAATTCAATCTCTTTGAATATTTATGTTACTATTTCACAAATATTTCTTCATATTCTCGTGATCATACATTTGATGAAGTACTTCTTAATACCTCATGTGAAATTCTGAATAATCTTGCGAAATTATCAATATCCCGCGAATTTCTGAATAATTCTTTGAAATTCTGCATAATGAACACAACTCTGAATAATTCTTGAGAGATTCTGTATATTTTTTGAGATTCCTTAATTAATCTTTTGAAATTCTGAATAATTCTTGAGAGATTTTATATACTCATGTATATATTCGCAGTTTTTCCCTGCATTCTTAAAAGAAAATAATTAATGGGTGAAATTATTTTGTTGGCCTTATTTTTCCTTCATAGTTAAAGGTCTTATTATGCAAAAATTTTGTCTTTGCGACAATATGACAGATCTAAATTTCTTGCGAAAATATAGATCCATGACATTGTCGTCTTTGCGACGAAATCGCAGGACGTTCGTACATTTTCATGTAAAAACCCATTGATCTCGTCTTATCTTTTGTCTTGGCTTTTTTCCTCTTTAAAAGTCACGCACAAATATGACAAGCCTAAATATTGTGTGAACATAAAGCCTCATAACATTTGAGCCTTGCGACGAAATCGCAGGACGTTCGTACACTTTTATGTACAAACCCATTGATCTCGTCTTATCTTATTCTTTTGGCTTTTTTCCTCTTTAAAAGTCACGCACAAATATGACAAGCCTAAATGTTCTTGCGAACATAAAGCCTCATGAAATTTGTGTCTTAAGACACTTATCAGCTTCCTAATGGAGGGTGCCGCCTTATCTTCCCCCTGGTTTCCCCTTCAAGGAGGCGTACTTCTGCCATTCAAGACTAGCTCCTCCCATCCAGTCCTGACAACAACCAGTTGTTTTCGCAGCCTCTTATCCCTTTTTCCTATAGGGATTATGGTTACGAGACTGCACCCTAGGTGGAGTTTTCTTCGGGCCGAGTGCATCATAGTCAAGACTTGCCAAGAATGGCCAGGGTAGTTTCATACGCCTCGGGCACCCTTGGCGCAACCATGTACCTCGGCGCCTTGATCAATACTCTGCACTCCTTGAAAGAGACCCTCAGTCGTCCAATCTAAATCATAGTTTAGATTGAAAATCCAAGGTACCTCTCCCGGATGGGTGTTATTTACCCCCAATCTTCATGACTCAGGTTCCAGCAGCGGTATGACCTTATCCCTGAGCCATGTAAAGAGATACCCCCTTATATGATGTACTTTAGGTCTTAAATTTGCCTCTTACGAAATTGTATCCGCGAACTAGGGTGTACGCCATAAAGGTTCGTCCCATTCTTATGTCTCTACGAAATTTTATTCGTTTCTCTCTGCGAAATTTTATTCGCTTAATCTCTGCGAAATTTTATTCTCTTCTTTTGATTTTCTGTCATTTCTTTTGAAATTCTCCTTTTGCATTTTGCCATTTCTTTGGAGAGAAGATAATATATTTTTTTTATTTTTTATTTTTTTGAGAAGAACAATAACTATGCTTTGCTACTTCCTTCCTTTCTGCGAGATAGTCACCACATTTATTTTGTTCACTTTTTTCTTCTGCAATCTTTGATTTTTTTCTCTCCTTCTGCGAAATGTTCACCTTTTTATTCTTTTTGCTCTATTGTTTCAACCATAAACCTCTCACTCTTTTGTTTTTGTTTGACATTATACTTCCAATTCTTGTTCTTCGCAGACCTTTCCTCGCAGGATTCTATATCAATTTCATAGCACTTTTTCCCGTCAATCCAATCTCCCTTTACAACTCCAACACCACTGGGATGAGGGAACTTTATGCACTGGTGGAAAGTTGATGCTACACCCAGGATTCCATGCAACCAAGGACGGCCAATTAAAGCATTATATGGTGATTCTATATCAACAACACAAAATAAGATTTTAGAAGATATTCCCTTTAATGGAATTCGCATGTTGATCTCCCCTTTGGTTTATTGGCTGTACCATTGAAACCATAAATCTTGTAGATTGACGGTATTAGATCTTCATCCCTTCTTCCCATGGTTTTGTAAGTATGATAAAATAAGATATCCACGGAACTTCCGGTATCAATCAAAATTCTATTTATTGCCCACGAATCTTCTTCATCTTCAGTATCTTCCCCCTCATCTTCTTCCTCTTTTTGTTTAGGGTTTATCTCTAGTTTCACCACTAGTGGATTATCATGCATTTCGCTAGGTTCAGGTACTTCTTGTGCGGTAAAAGAGATAACCTGTTTTTGCCAGTCTTTTAATGGCGAAGCTTTCGCAATATTCATCACTTCTTTCCCATTCATATCTCTTGCAAACACTCTTCTTAAAACATTGTCGTGGAAATCTTCGATTGTCTTGTATGAATGTACAATAAAATTACAAAACAGATTATTTGCCTTTGCTCCAACTTCTACCACAAATGTTTCTCCTCCTCTTGCTGTATTTACTCTGCGAACCTCTGGCAGGGGTGGTAATATCTGCGGTTGTTGTTGCCTTATCAGAAAATGATTTAATTTCCCCTGATCTATCATTCTTAGAATAATTCTCTTTACATTCCTACATTCATTTATTGTGTGACCATGAAAATGATGGTAAGGAAAAATTCTTGACTTCGATTATTTGGATGTGGCTCTTTTCCCATATTCCAGGGTGTTGGTATGTTTTCCATTAAAATTATAGACTCCCAAATTTTTTCTATACTAGCATTTAAAGGTGGCATATTGATTTATTCCCATACTATCTTAGGGTTTCCTTCTCCTATGTAATAATTTTGTCTCTGTCCACCATAATTTTCCTGTGGTTGATCAAGTCTTTGAATTTTATTATTCCCACCATGATTATAGAAATTCCTCTCTTTTTCAAATTTTTCTTGATCTCGACTCCCCATAGCTACTATCTTCTGTTGATTATCAACTATCATCTTCTCTTGTTGTGGTTGCGAAGTGCTCGCCACAATATTAATCATTTTAGGAAGTAAACTTGCATTTGCTGCTATTGAACTGGTATTCGCAACTGGGTATGATTCCATCTCATTTTGTTTCTCTTCCAAAGCAACATATTCTTCTTGTAATTCTCGCAACTCAGTCATTGTAATTGTGTTTTTGATTCTGAAAACTTGGACATACAGTAGGTTGGTTACGAACATAGCATTGATAAAAGATAAAATGAGATATCTCTCATCTACTCTTCCCGCCATTTTACTGCACATTATCTTCCATCTTAGTATCAAATGTTTCAAACTTTCACCAATTCTTTGTTTTAACCAAAATACATCTTCAATTCCATGACGTGAAGAACTGTTGCTTATGTATGCTCCAAAAAATGTAGTCTGTAGATGATTGAAAAAGGTTATGGTATTTTTGGGCAAACTCTCAAACCATTTTCGCGCTTCTCCAGTCAAACTTGATGTAAAATATTTACATAATACTGCATCATGGTTCTCCCACTGTAACATACATCTAAAATAGGCTTTAATATGTTGTACTGCACAGGTGCTCCCGTCGAAAATGCTGGTTAATGTAGGCAAATTTCACTTTGGGGGTATTCCTCCTAATTGTACTTCTCGAGTGAATGGAGTTTTCGCAGCTTCTTCTATTGCTTCATCTAATTGTCTTCTCCCTCCTTCTTTTCTGTTATTCATCAGTCCTCTTACTTCTTCCAATTCTCTTAGGATTTGTTCATTTACACCAAAGTTTTGTTCCATCGGCTTCTTTAATTCAGCCTTTCTTCTTCTTTGCTCATGCCTGTCTTGTGCTGTGAAATTTTGAAATTCTTCTTCATAATTCTCCTTTTGTCTTTCTCTGCGATTTTCTTTTTCATCTTTTTGTTGGGTTCTCATATGGTTATGCCTTTTATTTTCCTCCCTACGATTTTGTTCATTCCTCTCCCTTTCTCTTTGATGTCTATTGATTCTTCTTTGTATTCTATCATATTCTTCATTAATATTAGCATTGTTGCGGTGTTGTTCGTGGCTTCTTTCCCGATTATCATGATTATTTTGATACATTGCTTCTTGATATTCTTGTTCTTCTACTTCTGCTCTCAGCCTTTGTCTTTCACGATCTAAACGTGCTTGTTCAATGCATTGCCTCTCAATTTCGGCTTCAAGAGTTTGTTGATTCTGCGAGCTTCTCTCCTACGTAACATCCTCCTTCCTTCTTCTGGATCTTCTTCGTCATTTTGATCATTTTGTTCATGAGGTTGTTCATTCCCTTGATTTCTATTGTCATGTTCATTATGAAATATTTCACTTCAAGGAATATAACGATCTTCAATTATCTCTCTTCCTTCGCGATGCTCTTCATTCAGATTCTGCATTTTCTCTCGAATATCTCCATCAATTTCCATTATAGGCGAATTTCGTCTTATTTCCTCTCTAACTGACCTTGAGTTTGATCTAGTAGTGCTTCTTGACCTTATATTCTGCAATCTTATATTCTCTATTCTCAACTCATGGTTTTGTCTTCTTAAATTTGCTCGTTCTTCTGCTTCTAATCTCCTTTCTTCATGTATTCTTTGCCTCAATTCCTCTAGTGCCTCAATTTCTTCGTTTCCTCGAATTATTCCTCCAACTTCTTCTTCGTCCCGTTCTTCCGTTGAATTTGTCCTCCAAGTGTGTACACTTACTCTATCGTGATCAATTGCTCTATTTTTCACTGGAGTTTGTTGATTGGTTCTTTGAACCTTATTTTCCCCATTATTTCTTGATCTATTATTCCTTCTTTCCATTCTAAAAGATTCTCCCATTTCTTCTCTTCCTCTACTAGCAAGTCTCTCACTTCTTCTAATGGTTGTTGGTTGTTCTGATGTATTTCTCCTTCTTGCCATTCCTTCAATTTTAATGAATTGTTAGAAATTATATGTAAAAAATTTCACCAATTCTTCAAAAATACAACATCAATCCTTAATCTTCAATCCCTGTTTCTAGCGCCATTATGTAGTTGCAGGAAATTCCACACTACACCACTCATAAGGATCCAAACAATTAAGACATTTAATGAGAAGAACAACACTTTTTTCTTTATTGAATCACAGAAACTTTTACAAGAAATTCAAGAAATTAAGAACGGAAATTAAGAACATAAACTCTCTTTTAGACTTTATCTCTCCTCAAAACTTTCTCAACACTCCAAAAACTTCTTTCCTTCTTTCTCCTTTGAATTTATTCATTCTCTTTATATAGGGTAATTACATAGTGGATGACAGCTAGACTACCCTTTATTTTCGGATCTGACTTGCGAGTTCTTCGCGAAGGTTATGTAATAAATTCTCGCAAACATTCTGAGCTTCGCAGAACCGTTCACACTTTTATCATGTTTCTGCCACCGTCACCTGTTACGTCATTCTTTGCGACACTCGCAAGATGTTGTTAATGAAACTGTCGCAAATATAATCTTCTTGCGATATTCTGATCCTACAGGAATCACAAACGATGAGACGAAGATGTTTGTGATTAGTTTTTACATCTTGCCTATCGAAGATGTTAAATCTCAATCCAATCAATATGATTGTACTCGTACGATATAAAATGCAAGATCAGATCAAACAATTACGATAAAAGTAAACCTGGTTTTAGAAGAGGAAAACTAAAGGTTAAAGGAGAACCGACTCTAGCACGCAATCACACGTAAGGTGTGGGGATTAGTTTTGCAGAGTTTTTAGATGTCCCCTTATATAATCTTTCAAATCAGGGTTTCACCTTGGTCATAAAGCAAACACTATCCACCGTTAGATAAAAACAGGATTTAGATTCAAGCTAATATTTCTCAACTGTTAGATTGAAAACCTTAGTTTGTTATACACAAATGAATATGTACGCTTTTAGGTTTGTTAACTGTACCCAAATATGTACATTGTTGGTTCAACAATAGTTAACCAAAAGGTTAGCCATATGAGCATTTTATACCAACCATATTTTTCTTCACCGTAACTAGTTCAATTGACTCAAATGAACTAGTTAAAGAGTTTTTCGATTGGAAGGAAATATCATGTACTACAGAAGACACAATTGAAGAAAATATGATTTGATTCACATGAATCTATTCATGAACTTTATAGCTACGGTTTGCAATTTCATTCCTTAGTCTTTATAAGTTTAAGTTCAGAAATCATCTGTAGATATATAACCTTCATAAGTTCGCAGACTAGGTTCGCGAACTTAAGATACTGGACAGAGTTTACAAACTCCAACAGAAATTCTCGGGATGAGAACTTCGCCGGTTCGCGGACTTGGCTCACGCAAGTAGTTTGTCAACTCTAGCAAAAATTCTCGAGTTTGAGAACTTCGGAAGTTCGCGGACTTAGATAAAATCCATTCCAGTATGGGTCTTATGCACATATGTGTTTCCACAACAATACTTATTTCCATATTGGTTATGTAATATAAACTCTCATTCCAATCATTGAAACATTCTTAGAGGACGTTATATATAGTTGTTACACTATTTCTCGTCAAAGTGATTGAAACATATTATGAATTTCGTCACTAGGTAAAGATAAACACGGTTGAAGCGAACTGCTTACCAACACATATTTCGAGATATAGATAGGCGAGGTATACTCGGATCGAAATACCAAATGTGTATAATCTAAGTCTATATATATAGCATAAGACTTGTATCTCAAGAAGTATGAGATAGAATAGATAGACTTTTGAATGACAGATAAGCTCAAGTATTCACATACCTTTTTATCGAGAAGCTCCACCGGTTCCTTGAGTAGTTCTTCTGCTTGTATGATGAATCGCCATGAAGTTCTTGAGCTCAACTACACTTACTATCCTAGTCCGAGACTTAGCTATAATAGACTAGACTCTGAATCGAATCTTTTCACGTAATCTTTTCACCGGTTCCTTGTGACATTTGGGTCATGACAGTCCAGGGCCTGGACTCTGAATCTTTTCATGTAATCATTGCGATTCTCACTGACCCTCTGGAACATTCTTCCAAGATCAGAGAGAGTGACTTGCTCTGACACGAAAAAGTACTTCCTGTAGAAGGCATTGATCATTTCTCCCCAATTGTTGATAGTCCCCGGTGCGATGTTGTTGTACCAGGTGTATGCTCTGCCTTTCAAGGATTTTGAAAACTCTTTGAGAAGAACAACATGGTTATGTTCATGCTCTCGCAAGGATTCGAGAAAACGAGAGACATGTTCTCGAGCATTGCCAGTTCCGTCATACAGAGTAAAAGTTAGTGAAATGTAACCTTTTGGAAGGGGAATCCTCTGCGTAGCGGCAAGATAAGGAGGTTGGTTACGATGGACATGTGGTGTCTTGTCTTTTCCACGATTCTCCAGAAGGCGCTCCACGTCTTCCCGAGTAATGAAATTTGATGGTTCCTTTGCTGATGAATCTGCAGCTTTGCCAGTTTCATCATCATCCTCTGTATGGATTGGGATTACTTCAGGATCAGCAACATCTGAGGATTTCTCCTTCTCTTTTCCCTTTTCTTGAGTCTTCTCTGTAATCTTATCAGTAAGAGTTTTGAGATAATTACACAGCTCATTCTATGTAGCATCCATGTCCATCTGATTCTTTGCGAGAGTCTCCCGCACTTTGATAAGATCAGCAATGGTAGGTGGTGGACTTCCTCTGACTTCTTCAGGGTGTCGACCGAACAGGGGATGACCTTCAGCGTAAGGAGGAGTAATATCACCACCGTCAGTGTTGGAGGTTGGAATCGTTTCCAGGATATTCTGATTGTCATTGTTGTTGTTGCTAGTACTAGCGTCGTTTATGTTAGAACCTGTAACTAACCCAGACCTAAGACCAGCCATCTAGTGAAATCGCGAGATTGCAACCGAGAGATTAATATCCCACTGTAGTCGCCAATCTGTGAGTGGGGAAAAATGATTTGATGGTTTTTACGGAATT
Organism: Papaver somniferum; assembly: GCF_003573695.1. NCBI lineage: Eukaryota > Viridiplantae > Streptophyta > Magnoliopsida > Ranunculales > Papaveraceae > Papaver > Papaver somniferum. Next base: position 27,726,952 of record NC_039367.1, on the reverse strand, counting down.
GAAGAGTCGACCGTGTGGAGACTCCTTAAACCGAACGAAATTTTGAACCTCACACAGATGCACTGCAAGAAGGAAGTGCTTTAAGTTCGAGAGATCAATCTGTAACACCCCAGCCTAAACCAAGAACAATGGCCGTTCCAGAGTCAATTCGGTCATAAGAGAGGATGGGTTGATCTGTAGGAGGGAATATGAGAAATGCGTGAGATCAATGGTGATCCGAGATTATAGGTGTGTTGTGAATTCAACATGAAAATGCTCTGAATGATTGAATTTTGCACAATTGAGAGTAATTTCTGTGAGTTCGTGTAGATGAAAGATTGTCTGTATGAACTTTGATGAGAAATTGCTCGTCTTGGCGAATGTTTTTCGAGTGTTCGAAAACTTCTGTCCTTTCAATCAGGATTCAGGGACATTTTATAATCTGGAGTTGAAAACACCATGATCCCATGAAGTGTGACAGTTACTGGAATCAGAGAATGGGAAAATGGGGAAATCATGTTAAAACCAATTACTCATCGTGGGTGAACACACGTGACGTATACCGCCAGACCAAAACCCTAGTTAATATCCCCCCATGTGACACGATTGAAATCTCGTGATTTTGGAGTCAGTTGCTGACTTTATGGGACGATGAGTCCATGCATTGCTGAGTTGAACATGATTAGCAAATGTTTCGAAACTCATGAATTTAATGTTTCTGCTGAGACGAGGTATCATCATAAGCAAAACTGTGTTACTAATTTATTGAATATTGATAGTTGAACCAATATTCTTTGATTTGAGCAAATATTGCTAGTCTGAGCGAATATTGCTAATTGAGTAAATATAGCCGGTTCAAGCGAATATTGTTCTTTTGATGAATTGTTGGTAGCTGGACCAAATAAAATATTAATTTAAGTTACTGACTGCTGGGTCGAGCAAAATAAATATGAATATCAATCATGGAATCAACATAAAATTATCAGAGTGTTCGAATATGCACAAAATCACTTTTGTGTAGAGCTCTGGATTCAAAATCCTAATTTTACCAAAATGATGATTTACTGCAAATCAACACGGGACCGGCTACATGGGATGACGGGTTCACCATATAACGCCCATATGCCCGAATGAGCAAAACTACCAAAGTCTCTTGAGGACCAGTTGGTGAAAGAATGATTAAATGTTGGTTTAATCATTTACTGAAATAATGCTCGTGTGAGCGACAAATCATAAATCTGGTTTTATGGAAAATATGAGGACTGTCCAAGAGGTTATGGGACCGACTCTTAATGGTCGTGAGACTAGTAGATGGTCGTTTGAGCGAACTACCAATTGTTTGGAAAGAGTTCGAACCTAATATGAGCAACTGAGCAAATTAGGTTAAAATCATTAAAACATGTGGGACCAGCTGTTTGCAAGCCTCAGGGTCACCCTTGGTTGGTCAAGGGGATATGCCCGTGTCACCATGATGTCCGTGCTTCAGTCCTGAGAACTTTGATATTTTCTGGTGCACGTTTGAGCAACATTTGGAGAAAATATGCAAAATCCATGGTTTTGCTGAAACCGACAAAAATACATGAGATGATGAAAATAATAAATAAACAAGGAATCACAAGGTGTGGGACCAGCCACGGCTAGGGCATGGCCGGCTGACAAGCGGTCCCACATGCTTTCCCCAGTTTTATGTGATTTTATGTATTTTTCTCTGATTTAAGGGAAATTCCATGAAACTGGAGAGTTTGGAGAAATTAGGGAACTTCCATGAGATGAGAGACATAAATTTAAAAATACAAAATAAGAAATGGGAGTGTGGGACCAGCAATGGCCGTGGCATGGACGGCCGGCCAATGGGCACGGACCCCAAGGCACTCTTCCCAATTTTATGTAGTTTTGATAATTTTCGATAATTTTTCATAAAATAAAAGGGATTCGTTGAAAACCAAGATATTTTGTTGAAATCAGGGAGTTTCCATGAAATAAGGAAACCAAACACCAAATAATAATAAAATAATGGGCGTGTGGGACCGTCTAGGGCATGGCCGGCCGGCTAGAGCCAGGTCCCACAAGTTTTCCTAATATTTTCCATGATTTTAGAGAAAATACATGAAATTAGGTAATTTTATGGAAAATTCATAAAATCAAGGAATTTTCATAATTTGAGAAGGAATGATAAAATAATGGGACGTGAGATGTGGGACCGGCCACAGCCAAGGCATGGACGGCTGGTGCTCGGCCCCGCGACACCTTTCCCTAATTTTATTATTTTTGATAAAATCATGCGATTTAGATAAAAAATACATGAAATTAGTAATTTTCATGATTTTAGGGAAAATTCATAAAATCAAGGAATTTTCATAATTTGAGAGAAATAATAAAATATTAAAGACGTGAGGTGTGGGATCGGCCACGGCCAAGACATGGCCGGCTGGTGCTCGGTCTCGCGACACCTTTCCCTAATTTTATTATTTTTTATGAAATCATGTGATTTAGATAAAAATACATGAAATTAGGTAATTTTCATGATTTTAGGGAAAATTCATGAAATCAAGGAATTTTCGTTATTTGAGAGAAATAATAAAATAATGGAGACATGAGGTGTGGGACCGGCCACGGCCAAGACATGGCCGACTGGTGCTCGGTCCCGCGACACCTTTCCCTAATTTTATTATTTTTGATAAAATCATGTGATTTAGATAATTTCTTTGAAATAAAAGAAATTTGCTTGAACGAGAGGATTTTCATGAGATCGTGAAAATAATAAAAATATGGTAAAATATAAAATTGGGCGCGGGACTAGTCATGGCATGACTGGCCGGCTGGTGAGCCTAGTCCCCTGGCGCTTTTGTTTAATATTTTATTATTATTATTTCCCTTCCTATTTTGCATAGGTTCCTCGTTCATTCGTATTTAAAATGCTCGTTTGTGCATTCAGAATGTTGGTCTGTGTATTATCTGATAATTACACTTGCACCATTTTTTCAGGGCTTATTCGATGCCCAGACGCCTGTTTCGTTGAATATTTATTACTAACCTGTGGAATTCTGCTGGGAAGAACCACAGATTGAAGTAACGAAATATAACGAGGAATCGTAGAATATTGCTGAATATATTCAGGCGATTAATTGACGACTCGTAGAATATTGCTGGATATTCAGACGATGGCTCGTAGAATATTGCTCGATATTCAGACGATTTAAGATAATTAATTGTTGGAAGGGCTTCCTGTCTTGGAGCATTAATTATCTGAGGGTTGAGCAATATGAACTTGCTGGAGTGTCATACTCCTCTTGCATAGTTGGGGAAAATCTGGTTACATCCCGAAGACGTTGTCGTTCTATACTAGCAGACGTGCTATCTAGGAGCCGCCCAATCTTTCGATTCTATACAATATGAGATGTGACGTGGCCTCAGCTGAGAGACTGCACATCTTCATCTTCTCTGAGATACTTTCTCCATCAGAGGTGGAATGAGATTTCATACACAGAGAGATGAGTCTCGATACTCATCCGATTGCCGGATCCGGAGTAATTACTGAAATTGCTCAGTATTCATGAGATGTGCCGTGGCCTCAGCTGAGATACTACACATCTACACGTACTATGAGAGACAGCCTTCTCAGTCAGAGATTTATGACATGAGCTTTCATGCGTTAATGAGAGACATGAGTCTCAATACTCATCTGGTTGTCGAATCTAGAGTATAGTTTTACAATTCTATCCTTTGTCGAAAATCCACCATCTACATTAAGTCCCCTGCTTAATGAGGAATAATCATGTTCCTCAATCATCATTTAATGGTGATTTTCCAGGTATAAATAAGTAATTGAACTTAGTCATAAGATAAAATATTACCGGATTTCGACTGAATGAGAAAATCATGGTTTCAGCAGAAACCTCTGTGGCATAATAGAGCGTCATCCAGTGAACATAAAACCGTGTAGAACCGCTGGTTCGATGGTGGAACCTTGGTTGGTTTAGGATTCACGGGTCGGGTCCAAAAGGGGAATCCTTGTGGAATTAGGTTTTGGAAATAAAATTAGGTATAAAAGGGATTAATTCTCTTTTTTTTTTATTCTCCTTCCCACGACTACCATCCTCTTCATCACCTTCGCGTCCGAGCTTGACAGGAGCAAGAAGGATTTTCGCCGGAGCGTCACCGTCCGGCCAACTTCCGGCCGGCGCTGACCAGGTGCGTCCAAACTTTTTTTTTTAGATGTTTGATGATTCCATGAGTGTTTCATGCTTTCACCATATTAAAATCCTATACATGTGTATATGTTGATGTGGGTTTTGTAGAAAACCCTTGTTTTATCAAACGTATATTCGATCGTTAGTTTTGAAAACTAATAAAAATCCCTGATTTATGAGAGATTTTTTTTTTTATATATGTGGACTTAGGTCCAGTGATAAAACTTAGTGTATGAGCTTTCATGTGAACCAAGATTTTACCTTAATAGATGTGAGCTTTCATAAAACCGAAATAAACTCCTTTTAAAGGATAATGTTTATTCGAGGAAAATAAACATATATATTTTTATGTATGTAAACTTATGTCCAGTGATAAAAATTTATTTATGAGCTTTCATGAGAGTTAGTATTTTATCACAATAGGTGTGAGCTTTCACAAAACTCGCATAAATCTTCGTTTTTAATAAAACGCTAATACGAAAGAAAAAAGATTTTTTTTACATGTAGCCGTGACATATTTCATGTGAAACATGATGACGTATTTTATTCACATGGATTTGTTCTTATTAGATAAATTCTGAAAATTTATATGAACAAATTGCATTAATTATTGTTTTGTAAAATCAAGACATGGGTTTTGAGTAACCTTCAAACTATACAACTTATTTGTAATGAAGTCATGTTTTATTGTAAATATCATAGTTCAGTTGTGTGAATGCTCACATTATGAAAATTATGTACATGATTTTATGAGAAAATCATTTTCCATGAACTAATGAAGTGTTGTTCGTTATTGCAGGTTTCAAGGAACGAATTGATTTCGTGTGTTAACTCTTGTATTGCAATCACTATTGTTAGTGAAATTGAAACAGGTAAGAGTTCTAGATTTACCGTTTGTAGACACCGGCGTTTTAATTTGATTTCATCATCTTATTGAATTCACGGATGACTGAAACATTGTGTGGATTTCTCAGCAGCTTTGCGAGGATGTCTGATTCTCTAGCCAATGATGCTTCCACATATGAAAGGTGTGAAGATGATGATATCTCCATAGAGGAAACATGCACGGATGAGACTTCCGTTGGTGAAGAAGACGAAACACCTGGAGTCAAGAATGTCCCAAACATAGATGACGCTTTCTTTGAGGTTCAGGAGCCCGAAAATCGTCTCAAGTCCCCGGTATATCGCCTTCTGATCAATCCCAGGACGGTCACTCAAAAGAAATTGGTGACTCCTCGTGCTGCTATTCGGTTCTGTCTTGAACGAGGATTATTCCAGGCTTCAATGATTGAATTCAAGCTTTCTCGACGCCCTTTAGAGAAGTTCTCGGGATGGTCTAGACACATGCTGGGATTTCCTCGTGTTAGAGCTATGCTGGATAGAGCACAAATTACCAGGGCCGTTCAAACATCTGGAGATTTGTATATCTTTCATGACACACGAGGTATTGTAGCTCTTCTTGCTCGCTGGTGCATCCCAACTCACGTTTATATGCAGCTGGGGAGAGTTCACTATTACCTTGGAAGATGTAGTTGCTTTGTTGCATCTTCCAATTACAGGTAACTTTCCTGAAGAACTTTGGACGCGGAAGAGAAAGCAGTTTCCAAAACTTTAACAGCTGAGATGGAGAGAATCAACAAGGTTTTTGGTAAAGGTTGTTACGCTCATTGGTTGACACATTGGTGGCCACGAGACCCCTCTTGATGAACCCGACGGTATGTTGTCTATTGCTGCTTTCTTGTGCTTATGGCTGTCCAGAGATGTGTTTGAAGATGCTGGTACCTTGTTGAAGCCGTTTGTAATTCCTTTCGCTATTAAATGGCTCAAGGTGAACAACTTCCGCTCGGTAGCTTATTCTTGGGTTCTATATTCTAACCTGGACTCTTTAGTCGTAGACTCCAGTGTTTCGAACGGCTTCATGAAGATTGAATGCTACGCCAATACGATGTTCCTCCAAGCTCTGATGTGGGAGCGTTTCGGAAACTATGCACCCATTCCCCGTAGTGTCTTACAAAGTCTGAACTCTGCTGATGCTCGACGTATCTTCCATGAGAAAGACAACGCTAGGATTATGCGCTGGTCTACGAAGCAAATTCAGTCCAAGACACGCTTCATGACGTATTAGATGACGAGTCTGAGTTCAACTTCCGTCCTTGGGTGGTGGTTCCTCCTCACGTTTCTCAATTGAAGACTTTCAATGCTGGAGAAAGTAAGTATTTGAAATCCGGTGCTGATTTGAGTGATGGCGAAAGATCTTTCATGCTGAGTTGTACTCCCGGTCACATAATATCAGAGCGTATGGAGATTTTTCGGTGGAGGAGTATAATATTGACAGAACCGCCCGTCAGATGGGTATGGACCAATGTGTTCCAACCTTCAGGGAAGAAGACCATCAGTGGAACAACTTAAGACTTGTTTAGATCACACACATGATGAAGGGAGCTCCTATTGGTTCCCTTGTATTGATCGAACCACGTACGTGACTCCAGGTTACATGGAATTCTGGGATCAGCAGCTTGAGCGTCTTAATGATTATGTGACGGCCTCCCAACCTTTAGTGAAGATCCCCTTCTTCTGAGATGAGTGCCTCTCGTCCCAGACTAAGGAATATTTCTGGTGGTGACAAACGAAAGACATCTCCAGGAGGTTCACCGGTATGTATTCTTTTGCATATTCCTCATACAACTCGTATAATCGTCTTTAATTACTACATCAATTTCTTTTGCAGGAGGGTCGTGCTGTGAGACCTCGAATTGAAGTGAATTTCTCAGACGGAGGCAATTGCCCACGGTGGAGAAGGCAGGAGCAAGAATTGCAAGTTGTTGCCCAACACCATAAAGTCCCCAGTCGCCTTTTTGGTGAGTTGTTGATATTTTTCCGCTGTGACTTCTTCCATCCGCATTATCAGGATCTCAAAACCAATATTTGTTATTTGGTTACAGGACTTTGCTCCGTCTAGTATTGACGGTCTTCGATTCTCTGCTGCTGGCAGACGACTTCTGATTTGAGCGTTGAAGAAGAAGTCGCCGTGAGTAATTTCCTTTACCATCGGACATAAAAGTTTCATGTGAAGATGCTAATTACTTGATAATATGTCCAGGAGGATGTCATCATGGAGGCGAAAGTGCTGATGTTCGACCTTCCTCTGAGAATATAGATGAAGGCGCTTCCAAAGATTCGGAGCCAAATAGAAGTAATGAACCCCTTGTCGTTAATACAGACAATCATAATTCCTTGAGTACTTCGGAGACCTCCAAAGTAAGTATATACCCTGTAACCTATTCATAGAAGTATGAAAGTGCTGATTTGTGAATGAATGAATGAGAATCTATGTATATATATGAAAAAACTTGGTCGAACTTCGTCGTCAGAAAATTCAGAACCCAGTTGTTTTACCAAAAACGCCGTAAAATCTTCATATGGAGTCGGATTTTCAATATCTGCATATGTATCCTCAATCCCAGAAAATTTCCAAGCTTTAGAAAAGAAGATTTTTAAGTTTTGAGCACGTTTAGGGCCTGAAAAGACGAAATAGTAAACTTCCAGGAGACTTTCAGAACTTTTTCAGATTGCATGTTTCCCGATGTTTTGACCACAACTCCTAGATCGTTCGCCCAATTGCAATGAAATTGTGACATGTTGTAGAGGACTTCAATACGAAGATAATGGTATATGACCCAACTCTAGAGTTCATACCAATTGCTCCCAGTTCGTCATTGAACACAGGGCAGTGTAAAATTTCTTCGGCTGAGTTTCTTTGAAAACGTGTTTCATGACTTTGATGCTACTTGTACACGTATTAGATGCATGATAAGGAACTTAGATGATGTTAGTTCAATTACTTTCTTAATTTTATAATCGTATTGGATTTCCATCCTTGAATCATTCTAATCCCATGTAATCTTCGCATTAGGTGCCGAATAACGAAGTTGGGAATTATGAATCCAGTAATGATGGTTTGGGAAATCCAGGAGTTGTCGGTGACAAGACTTCCATATCTGTGCCTCAAGATAATGAAGCGCTGGTCGTTGATGCCGTGGTGGTAGAAGAAACTCTAATTGTGCCTCAGACGGTGGAACCCGAACCCGAAATAGCGGAAGCTACTTCTTCTGAAATTGTCTCTATGATCACCGATGCTGCTCCAATAGTTGAGAACCAGATGATAGTGCATGAGTATCTGATGGTTTTCAAAATTGTTGTAGTGATAGTGGTAAAAAGTTTGTTTCAGACTTGTGAAGGCAATGAATTTTAGATTTAATAAAAATTTAAAAACAAACAAAACTTATTGCAAATTGATTTCAAGATATTAGAAAATAACCAAGACACTGATTTCACTATTACACATGAATAAATTATGGTAAACAATCCAAAACTCTAATTATCTTTTAAGACTCTTATTTCTTAATTCACAAATAATCTGGAAAATTCTCAAAAATTAATTGTATCCCCTAAGCATAAATTATCTTAAACAAAGCATAACCTATCAAATTGAATCACAACCAATGAAGAAATTTTTTGCAAACAATTAAAAACTCTGCAAAAGCAGTGATTGAGTGAATTATAAATTATAAATTAGAGAAAATAAATAATTACCAATCATTCATGTGTAAATAGCTTCCTCATTGCCTTGGTTGTGAGAGAATTAGCCGCTCATCATGTTGGAAAACCTCTCAAAGAATTTCATTGATGCTCAAAAATGGTTTACAAATGATGAGAATATGAGAAATACAATAAAACTGGGTTTGTAACGTTTATAAGCGTTACAAACAAGAAAGAACGATACAAGGTGTTTTGTCGCTGTTGCTTTTGCGACCCTCGTCTGTGTGTCGTTTCCATTGTAGCATGAACGAATGTCTTAAAGAGTCTGTTCTTCGCGTTCTTCCTCTGCAGCAGCAGTAGAAATATTTTTTTTTTTTCTGGAAATTAATTCTCGATTCTGTGTTGCTCTAAACTTCTGCCAATTCTCTTCTAAGCTCCCAAAACTCTCGACACCCTTTATCTGTGGTCCCAGCTCCCTTTATATACTCGATAGGTCTCAAATCTTCGTGTTAACTGCTGATAATCTTCACAGTAAAGAGAGAATATTTCCCAAGATATTTTTTTTCCTACCATGTTACGGGATTTGCTTCCCATTTTATCCCTTTCACACGTCTTACGGTAGTGTACACGTCTCATAGTGTTCTAAACATGCTCAGAACAAAAGCCAATCCTTCCCGGGCATACTTCAAATTCTCTTTTGCTGAGAACTTCCCTGTTTTGTTTCAATCCACGTACCGTTCCTCGTCACTCGAATCCAAGTCACTTACCGACCCTGATTCATCGAAACAGGCTGGTACTACTCCAATTCCACGCTTGAATCTCACCCAAATACTTCACAGGTCCGAATAGAATTTCTCGGAGAATAGTAAACCCGAGAATACCATTTTCTTCAAATTCAAGATTCTAGCCAATTCTGGTCCAAACAACGACCATTACCAGCTCTGTCTCTCCCTTAAGAACAAACCCATTTGATATCAGCCATTGAATCTCATGAGAACCGATCCAAAATTCAAACCCTAATTTCTATCGGTGACTGCCATACTTTCCCGCCACTTTTGTTGTTTAAATGTGGAAGAAGAAGGTCGCCCCTATCCGTCCGTGGAGTGTAAATAGTAGGTGGTCTTGGGGGTGTCCTGAAGGTCCCACTTAGGAATTAGGTTACCCCTTATCCAAACTTAGGGTCCGTATAGTTATTTTCTCCCACGAGCGCAAAAACTACTTTTCGTGCCAATTTCGCCGCAAAAGCTTATTTTCCCAAAAATACCTACAAAGACACAAAAAGCCATAATAAATACAAAATCGAGCACTAACAATATATACAATTGAGATTATATCAGACACAAAAATGTGTCTATCAAATATCCCCAAACTTATTATTTGCTAGTCCTCGAGCAAAAATAAAAATAAAATCCTAACTCACTAACGCAGGCATCGTCGATTGCATTTAACATATGCAATAAGCCTTTAAACCCCTAGGTGGACCTAGTGGCTGAGTTATAGTCTCAGGAGGGCTTACTAGAGATATACCCACAAAACCTTTATACTCCAGACCCTAGCTATCTACAACGAACCTTGGAAGGCACTAAAGAATCTCCTTGGTTGGCATAAAATCATTGACTATAGGAGGAAGTACCCTGATGTGAAATTCCAATTGATGTACACGAGTTTGCACTCAAGCATACTAAAATTCATATAAAGTGACAAAGCTCTACTCAAATAGTTTCTGGACATCATAAAACGGAGTCAACCAATCACATGGATAGATTAAGAAGATGGATGTAGATAAAAACGTAGATGATGTTAACTAAGTTGAACCTATCCTAATGGACTGAGATACTGGTCTGGACTAATATCAAAACACTGACATATACAATGGAACCAGTAGTCGATAATCCTAACTCAAGGTCAACACAACTGGCATATACAAGGGTTCCAGTGGTTGACTTTATTGAATTTATTCTGGTTGGTCTAATGGTCTGGTCTCAATTTTTTTTTTTTTTTTGCTAACTTTGGTGTATTTCAGTCACTCTAATTCACCCTAGTAATGGTAAAAAGAAAAAAAAAGAATAAAATAAGTGATCAGGATTCTTTCGATGTTTCCATCACGAGATATGGCGAAACTACCATGTTTTTTTTTTTAATTCTAACACCTGAGCTCTGTGCTTTTAAGAATAGACTCTTTAGATGTTTCCATTTAATCAGATTGGTTCCTCAACTCCTAAAACCAAGACGTTCCCATCCACTTAGATTGGTTAGTGCCAACCTTAATAAGCATAAATTTCTAGGCTCTGGAGTTTATTTATTGCAACTAAAAGCTAACAAAAAGTTTCTTCCCCACCCCAAAACTTAAATCTAACATTGTCCTCAATGTTTCTAATTAAAGAGCAGTACCAAAAGTAAAATAACACGAGGAGGAGTTGGAAAGATAGTACCTGGGTGAAGAAAATCAAAAACTAATTTTCAACATACAACTGCCTCGATGGTCAATCAAGGGTAAACAGGGTCCTCCAGAGGGACCTCCTTAACATCACCTATAGGAAAGGGCTATAAAAAGGGTTTCAATCTCTGACCATTAACCTTCGAAGAACTACTACCATCCGGTGTCTCGATCTCAGCAGCTCCATGAGGAAAAACACTGCGAACAATAAAAGGATTTGTCCACCGAGAACGTAACTTCCCATGGAAAAGATGCAAGCGGGTATCATACAGAAGAACTTTTTGACCTGGAGAAAATGACTTTCGTAAAATGTTTCTATCATGCACAAGTTTCATTTTGTTCTTATACTCCTTCGCACTATCGTAAGCATCTATACGAATCTCGTCCAACTCATTGAGCTGGAGTTTCCTATGGGATCCTGCCTTGTCAAGTGAAAAATTTAGCTGCTTAACAACCCAATAAGCTCTATGTTCTAACTCAATAGGTAAGTGACATGCCTTGCCATAAAAAAGTCGATAAGGTGACATTCCAATGGGGGTCTTAAACGCAGTACGGTAAGCCCATAAGGCATCAGTAATCCTAGACGACCAGTCTTTCCGATTAGGATTAACTGTTTTCTCTAATATACATTTTATCTCCCTATTGGAAACCTCTACCTGACCACTAGTCTGTGGATGATACGGGCTAGCTACTTTATGTGTAATACCATATTTCTTCATCAGAAGCCTAAAAGGCCCATTACAAAAGTGTGACCCTCCATCACAAATTAAAGCTCGCGGTGTACCAAAACGTGTAAGTATATTATTTTTCAAGAACTGAATCACAACCCTATGGTCATTGGTTTTACACGCAACCGCCTCAATCCACTTAGAGACATAGTCTACGGCGACAAGGATGTATAGGTAACCAAAAGAATTAGGAAACGAACCCATAAAGTCAATACCCCACACATCAAAGACCTCAACAATTAAAATATGGTTCAAGGGCATCATGTTCCTACGGGAAATGGTTTCTAATTTCTGGCATCGTTCACAAGTAACGTAGTAATTATGGGAGTCTTTAAACAACGAAGGCCAATAGAATCCACACTGCAATATCTTAGCAGCAGTTTTCTTAGCACTAAAGTGACCCCCACAAGCATGATCATGACAAAAGTAAATAATACTGGACTGGTCACTGTCAGGTATACATCTCCTAATAATCAGGTCTGGACAATACTTAAACAAATAAGGATCATCCCAAAAGAAGTTCTTAACCTCAGTTAAAAACCTAGAACGATCTTGTTTACCCCAATGTTGGGGCATTCGACCAATAACAAGATAGTTCACTATATTCGCATATCAAGGTAATTGGGTAACAAAGAACAATTGTTCATCAGGAAAGCTATCCCTTATAGGAAGGGAATCATCTGGGGAACTAACAACTAGCCTAGATAAGTGGTCTGCTACAACATTTTCGGCACCCTTTTTGTCTCTAATGTCTGGAGAGAACTCTTGCAACAAAAGAATCCACCTAATCAATCTAGGTTTCGTATCCTTCTTAGACAAAAGATATTTCAAAGCAGCATGATCAGTATATATGATGATCTTAGAACCTAAGAGATAGGGTCTAAACTTGTCTAAGGCAAACACAATGGCTAACAGTTCCTTCTCGGTAGTGGTATAGTTCAACTGGGCATCATTCAGAGTTTTGCTAGCATAGTAAATCACATGAAGTAACTTATTTTCTCGCTGACTTAGCACAACACCAATAGCATAATCTGAAACATCACACATGATCTCGAAGGGTAGGTTCCAGTTGGGTGCCTGGACTATGGGGGTGGTAGTAAGTAATGACTTAAGCTTCTCAAAAGCCTCTAAACAAGTATCATCAAAGACAAACTTAGCATCTTTTGCAAGCGAACTGCAAAGAGGTCTAGATATCAAGCTAAACTCCTTAATGAATCGACGATAAAAACCAGAATGCCCTAAGAATGACCTAATATCTCTTACGGTTTTTGGGACCGTTAAAGTTGTAATAGGGTCAACTTTGGCTCTATCTACCTGATGAGTGCCAAATATTGTATATATTTATCCCTTTTTGTTGGCATTTAACTCATCTTTTGTGCAGTAATTCTACATTTTATCCCATATTCTGTATTTTCATTGTTTTCAAGAATAAATATTTTTCTTACTTAATTTTGCATTTTTAGGTAATAAATAAAGTCTGGATGACTTGCGGAGCAGAAAAGAGCTGAAGAGCAGTGAAAAGCCGGAAGAAATTATGCAAGGAAGCCGCAAAGAATGGTGCGCACAAGACCAAAAAGCTAGGAATGAGCTCAAGAAGGAAGAATTGTTCTTAAAGAAGATATGGGTTTGGCATACCCAAGACCCAAAACCCTTACCCAAACCCATTTTCTATAACCAAAACCGCCTCCATCTTCAGCCGTCGGATTGGATCCATCTCATCATCCGATGGTCGCTCCTTCATCGCGCATCAAAATCTGAAGCTCCTATCAAACACCATAATGCCTAAATTCCAAGCCTTCAGATTAGATTGTAGTTGAATCCAACGATCGCTTCTTTGCCTGCGCATCAAACCCAGATACTTCCGCTTAACACTACAACACCTAACTCCATCTGGTGTCGTCAGTTTTGTTGTATCACTTCATCCGACGGTCGCTCCTCGCTTACCTCCGCATCGCCGTCAGATCTACCTACCATCTTCACATCCTACGGCCCAGATTGCATAACATCTTCACTCGCTGAAACTGCCCAACACCCTAACATCCGAGCCATATACCCCTACCAAACACCCCCTTCTCCTTCTTCCATCGACCTCTCCCCCTCCATGCCTGTTGCAGACCAACACCATCTTCTCCACCTGCTCTGCCTTCGCAACCACCACCTCACCTGCCTCAACTACCCAAACCAACCACACCCATCCTTCTCCCATCAATCCCCTACCCCTCTACCTATCTAATTCACTAATTTCTCTTCTCATCTTTCTCTGAAAACCTAGAAGAAAAATTGATGAATTAGGTTGAGTTAGTAGAGTAATTGGAGCGTGAGAAAGCAGCAGTAGAGTCAGAAGAAGATTGGGTTAGCATGCATGCGATCAATTCCAACGAATTAGGTGAGTTTCACCAAACCCTAGCCTCAACTGTTTTGGGGGAAATTGGGGGAAAATGTGTAGAACTATAAATTGAGCGCTGGGGTGTTGAAGAAAACTGTTCTTGGACTAGCCAAGTGACCAATTAGGTTTAATTTCATTTTCTCAACTGTTCAATTTAGGGTTAATTTTAATTTCAATTTCAATTTTATTTAATTTTCAATTTCTGTTTTATTTCATGTTTAATTCCATGTTCATTTAATTTATGTTCTTATGATTTCTGTCTGTTTCTAATTTCAATTTAGTTTTGTGTTTAATGTTAGTTCACTTTTAGTGTCAACTGTTAGTTCACTGTAGTGTTTAAGGTTTAGTTCCTCAAATGTTAAGTTTGTTCATTGTGAAGTGATGGAATGTTAGGATAAAGCCTTTGAAGCATTGGATTGATTGAGCAGTGGGGAGAAACTAGTGCTCACTAGTGACTGTGAGCAAACTGGTTCTCTTCCCACTCTAGTTGTATGCCTAGGCTCTCTTGTTTTCTCAACTGTTAGCTTCTCAAATGTTAGGCTTAGTTTACTGTTTTGTGTCAATGCTAGGTTAGAGCCTTAGAGCATTGAGTTGATTGAGCAGTGGGGAGAAACTAGTGCTCACTAGTGACTGTGAGAAAGCTGGTTCTCTTCCCACTCTAGATGAATGCCTAAAGCCATTGCCTTGGCTTTGCTTTTCTTTGTCATTGTCACTGCCACACCATCTCCACTGCCCTTGGATTAGGCCTTGGTTCCATTGTTCTCTGCTTGTAGTTTCATTGTACTGTCACATTTACTTCACTATTACCTTGTGTTTATTGTTTTATCATCCATTGCCTCATTATTTCACTACCATCTTCATTGCTTTGTAAATATCACAGTTTCACTGCCACTATTTGCTCTTTCTTCTCTTGTGTTTCTCCTGTTCTTGTTACTGCATTCACTGCCTTGTTCTGCTGCTGCTACTACTTGCTGTTGTTGTGCTGCTGCTGTGCACTGCTTTTGCTGCTGCTGTGCACTGCTTCTGCTGCTGCTTCTTCTCCAGCCCAGCCTTGTCTGCTGCTGCTCCAAAGCTCACTTCAACACTGAGCACAAGCCAGTTCAGCCCACAGTTAACTCAAAAGGCTTAGTTATTCTTAGAACCAAAGGCTAAAAGCCCAGGTTCAAAGCCTAGCTCAAGCTAAAGGCTCAAGGCCCAGCTCATCATTAGGTTACCAAGCCCAGTTCTCAGTCATTACAAAGGCCCAGGTCACTTCTAAAGTAAAAGCCTGATTCAATCAAAGCCCATTGACATTCAAAGCCCAGTGCACTTCAAAGGCCAAGCCTAGTGCACTTCAAAGGCCAACTGAGCCCAAGCTCAGTTCATTTCATTGTTAAAAACAAACCCATTAGGCCCAATTTACTCAAAGGGTATTCAAAGCCCAACAGTTCCAAAGGGTATTCATAACCCATTGGTACCACAACCCTTTGATACCTAAATCCCAATAGCCAACTAGAACCCAAAATAGCTAAACACTCCAAAACACACCCAGTCCCTGTGGATCGACCCGTACTTGCACGAGCTACAACTGACGACCGTGCACTTGCGGTATTACTGTAGGCCCGCGTTTTTATTACGCTAAATTTTCACGCTTCTCCGGGCCCACCAAGTTTTTGGCGCCGCTGCCGGGGATTGGTGCTGTGTTTTTCTTGTTGTTTTATTAGCTATTTTTGCATTTCACTGCATAGCATTTGCATCTGCATCTGCTTCACTTCATTTGCTGTTGGACCTGCTGTTCTGAACCAGTTTTTCCTCTGCTGGGACGACACCAAGGAAAAGAACCAAAGCCCAACTGGGTTTTTGCAACAATATCAGAGCAGCTGGGCTGTGCTTAAAAGGTAACCCATTTAAGAGAACCCGAATTGTGGGCTTCCAATTTTTAATTGTAGGCTTGTAATATTAAAGCCAATTTTTGGGCTTTTTATTTTCTGTTGGGTTTGTAATTAATTTTTGTGGGCTTGTTTGTTTAATTTGTGGGCTTGTATTTAATTTTTTGTGGGCTTGTTTAAATTGGACTTGTATCTTGTATTCTGGGTTTAAACCCAGCTGAGCTTGTGACCGATCACGCTAAGTTAACTCGTTAGTGGGCCGAGTACCCAAATTCTAGGCCGAGATTTTGGACTCAGTTTCACCAAACGTTTTAAAACCAGCTGAGCCAAAGCAAACACAAAACCAACAGTGGGCTTGCTCCCATTCAAAAACCAAATTTTATTTTCCTTTAAAAAAATAAAAAAAAAAAAAAATTTACTTTACTTTTCTCCCATTCAAAAAAACCAAATTTTACTTGCTCCCATTTTAAACCAAATTTTTTCTTCTTTATCCCATCTTAAACCAAAAGTTTTATTTTACTCCCATTTCAAAACCAAATTTTCAAATGTCTCCCACCAAAACCAAATTTTTCCCAAAAATCCAAACCCTTTAAAAAACCAAATTCTGAGCTTTGTACATAGTTACTTAGCTTTTGAGCCAATCATGTCTAGATTTTGGCCTGCTTCGGGGAGTGGAAACAAAACACTTAGAGAACTTGCTTACGGGCCAAATTCACATTGTGATCCTCCCCCATTCCATGATGTCAATAGTTATAGGAATTATAATGGACATTTTCAAAGTCCCGAGCCTCAATACATGAACCCTAATAACCATTCACACATGCATCATTCATCGCAACGTAAAAATGAACATTCTGCTAGAGCCTCACTCACACAATCATCACTTATGGATCAAATAGAAGCTCGAATCACAGCTTTAGAAATGCAATCACATGAGCAATCTGTCACATCTAATTTTCTTAGGCAACCTGAAATCTATGCATGTCCCGCATGTGGTAGTTTAGACCACCCTGTTGAGAATTGTCATATTTTGCATAATTTTAGGCAATCTAGAGAAAATCCAAGGTATGAAATGCCCATAAATTGTGAGAATGGTAGTCATTGGGACCATAATCAATCCTTTGAGGGTTGCGATCAATATTTTGTAAACCCTAATGACCATGCACACATGTACCATTCACCACAATTTGAACATGAAGAATTTTGTACTCCCATGAATTTAGACTCCACCACAGAAGCTTTAAGACTCAGTAAGCAAGACTATGATAGATCTACATCACGAATTCATGCATATTTAGATCAGATTTTGCTTCACCTACAAAAGGAGGAAATTCATGAGGAAATGTATGTTGTCCCTAATGAAGTGTCTAGTCCCATTCATGTAAATGATGTTGAATATGAACCTAATTCAGAGGAACATGAATCGACTAATGACACCACCACTTTTAATGAGGACCAATATGCATGCTACCATGATGATGATTATGATGATATGTTAGAAGAACATGAAAATATTGTGGAACCTGTTGGTTCAATAACATATGGCTTCTCGCCCTCGACCTTCATGAATGTTGTTTTTTCTAATACTCATTGTAATTCATATGATTTTGATATTGACATGGGATTCGTACAATTATTCTGTGAAGATGAGCATGACATAGGAATAGTTGAATCTTCTGTAGACACTAATGCTAATATGCATGAAAATATATTTGATGTGTCTGATTCTCTACCTAGGTCACATTGTGATATTTCTCCTGATTTGCCGATGCATGAGAATGAATTTGTTGATGATGTTGATGACTCTGATTGTGATCTTGCCAATTTGTTTGATGATTGTGAGCATGTTGTGACACGTGTAGAAGACTTAGGAGATGTTGATGTGATTAATAATGATGTGCCTATCGTCCTACATAAGTCACATTCTGATGGCCTTCCACCCAACCTAGATTTGGTTTGTACCCATATTGTCAAACCGACTTTTCTGAGAGTCCCTAATCTAGGTTTGGAACTGTGTGCTTCCCAAGTCCTCTTGGACTATTTTGCTTCTAAGTATAATACATTCGAGGAACCACAGTTGGAATTAGCATGTTTGCCCGTCCCTAGCAAAGTTCATTTCGAGCTAGACCTTGTGCATGATGAACCCCCAAAACTGCGAGATTTTGTTTTCAAAATTTTATCCGTTGAAAAATCCAGGTTTGGGGGTAGCTCATTTGGTTTCACAGTTTCACGTGCTTTTCTTTCATGTGTGAAGCTGTTGAAACCTTTACACTTTGTCTTTTGGGTTGATCCTCAACTCTTTAGATTGTTAGTGTATGGTGAATTTTCGTATATAATCCAGTAGATAAAATTTCTTAAAAACCCTTTTGTTCCTTTTGTATATATTTTGCTAATCCAATATGATCTCGGCTGACATATGTTGGATTCTTGCCTTGAATAACGGAGTTATAATATTGCTTTCGCCGAAATCGGGTATTCTCTTTCCCTTTTCTCTACTCAACATGATCCTCTTCATATGTTGTATTATAATTTTGTTCATATTTTGAAACATTGAGGACAATGTTTAGTTTAGGTTTGGGGGTGAAAAGTAGATACTTTGATAATTTGCCATAATTGAAAACGAACTCCTTCTTCTTTTGAAAAATTCCAAAAAAAAAAAAATTGAAAAACCAAAATAAAAAATTAAAAATAAAAAAATTAAAAAAATCATAAAAATGGAGCTCATTTACCTTGAAATGTTGACTCTTGTGCAAATATGTAATTATTAGGAGTCTTAGTCTAGATATTTAGGCACCCTGATTCTAGCACAATTCACATAGTGATAAGAAATTTGCACGCGCACGATCTACCAATACATGTATGGCCTCGATCTTCAAGGTGTTTGATAGGAAGTTACGATTGCCAATCACTTTAGAATACTGAACGGAACTTGACTAGCTTGTTCTTTGGTTGGTTGGGATAGAAGGTGGAGGTTACATTAAGAAAGACAACCATCGAATTTAACTGGGTGCATCAAAAAGGGCTACCTCTTGCAAAGTGTCATGTAATTTTTTTGTTTCTTTTTGTTATGTATCAAAAGAGCTACCATATGTAAAAATCAATTTCAAGTTCTTGCAAAAAAAAAAAAAAAAAAAAAAAAAAAAAAAAAATCAGAAAAAAAAAAAAAAATCAAGTATTTATCAATTCCATCATCTCTTGTTCCAAAAATAAAAGAGAGTAGTCAATGTAAATAAGAGTCATGTAAATAGTCATTTTGTTGTTTCATTGTAATAAGCAAGGAGGGTGTATGCCATTGATGTACAACGCGAGTAATTGTGAAATACCTCCAACTCATTCACAATTCTCGTAAAGTCCGGACAGCTAGCTAGATTTCGACCTTGGTTCTTAGCCTGAGAAACTATCTCTTGGTGATTAGTAGTCATAACTTCAGATCTTTCTTTACACATGTGTAGATACACTTTACACTCTTATCACATGTCTTTATTTGTTATCAGTGCTAGGATTGTGCCTTCGATAGCTAGATTCACATCTCCATTTTGTTGTGAGCTTAACTGACTTGCACATGTCACATTTGATGGAATCTGAGCTTATATTTTGACCTAGAACTTTGTAGGTACGTTCTAAGCAAACCTTCACGAGACTTCAACTCGTCCACTAGGGACACTTAGTGGTTTAAAAGGCTTAATGCATACGCTAAATGCATTCGAGAGACCAGCGACAGTGGTATAGGTAGGATTTCCTTAGTTTTGTTTTACTTGAGGACAAGTAAAATTCAGGTTTGGGGGTATTGGATTAACTTTGGTTTTGGAATGGTCTTGGATTCAGTTGGCTTTGATGAATTGCTTTTGGCCTTTGAGTTCTTTGGGAATGAACTGGGCCTTTGGCTTTTGAACCTTAAGAGTGAACTGGGTTTAGTTGGCTGGGCCTTAGGCTTGAACAGAAGAACAGTGGACTTTTGTAATGACTGGACTGGGCTTGTGCTGTGAGCCAAGCTCAGTTGCAGCAGCAGCAGTGGCTGTAGCACATGGCAAGAGAAGTGGAGTGGCAGCAACAGCTGCAGAAACTCAGATGCAGGAGGCAGCAGCAAGGGAGAACTGGCAGCACCAGGTGGCAGGCCTAGGAGCACCAGCAGATAGCAGCAGGGCAAGGGAAATAAGAAGATGGTAGGGGAGGTGGAGAAAACCAAATGTAGCAGTGGCACTAGGCCAAGGTGGAAGCAAGTGAACAAGTGGAAACAAGTAAGAAAAAGAATGAACTAACAAAGTAACAGTGAACAGCAAGCGATAAGAAAGGCACAAAACAGCAAACAACAATGGAGATAAACAGTAAAGCAAAGACAATAAAATGACAGTGTAATAAACCAAGGCCTAAGCCAAAGGCAGTGATGTGAAGAAACAATAAAACAGTTAAGTTGAAGAAGCAGAGAAATGACAAAGAAACACTAGAGAAGTAAAACAAGTGGACAGTGAAAGTTTAACAGTGAACAATTGAGAAAACAGCAATGAAGGGAGACAGTAAACAAGAGTGATGAAAGAACACTAGGATGTTGAATCCACCATTAACCTAAGGTATATTCTACTCACAGCTAAAATAGTTACCAAAGTACTAATTGTCTGATTAAAGTACAACTAGTCTAAGGGATTAACAACATTGGACATGAGCTGCACATGATGAAGACTATCTTATTGATTCATGGTTTCATCTAGTCCTAGCATTTGAGGTTTAGAACATACATAACAAGAACATTAGAGAACAGGAAAACATAAATAATGAACAAAAGATGAACAATGAAGGAACAAACATCACAAACATCACATTAACAGCAGCTTAACATGAACAACAAATTGAACAGAACACATACATGATTAAACAGGAACAGTGCATGAAACAGCACAAATTGAAGAGACTCAAAAAAAACATTAACAGAACATAACAGTTCTGGACACTGGCTGCTAACCCAGCATAAGCCAATTTCACACCCACAGTCCCCTTTTTATAGTTACAATCAATTCCCCCAAAACAGGACCAAAACAGTCCCCATTAGGGTTTGGTGAAAATCAAAATTAAATCACAATAATCCTACCTAATGTTGATAACAACCCTAATAGACTAACCCATACCTCAATTTAACATTCAATTGATTTCCCCCAAAAAATTCCCAAATCAGAAAAATTAGGGTTTTAGAAATTAAAATTAGAAATTTACCTAATCTCTGACTCCAATCAAACTTCAACCCATGCTTAGAATTAGTCTTCTCTTGCTTCCCATACCTCCAATTGCTCTCCTAACTCACCTAATTTACCAATTTTTCACACGTTAGGGTTTTGAGAAAAACGTGTATAAAAATGGGAAATTAGGTGGCTAGATAGGTTGTAATGATGGTAGTGGAGATGGGTTATGGTGTTTGGTTGATTTGAGAGGAGATGGTGGTGGTTGAGGTGGTGGTTGAGCGGGGCAGGGTAAGGTGGTGGTTGCAGCGGGTGAGGGAGAAGATGGAGTCGATGGGGTTTGAGGAAGGAGGGGATGTTTGGATATGAAAGATCAATCTGACGGTGAGATGAAGTGGATCCTGCAGCGACCGTTGGATTATACAATACAACAAAATTAACGACACCAGATGGAGTTAGGTGTTGTAGTGTTAAGCGGAAGTATCTAGGTTTGATGCGCATGCAAAGAAGCGATCGTTGGATTCAACTACAATCTAATCTGAAGGCTTGGAATTTAGGCGCTGTGGTGTTTGTCAGAGACTTCAGATTTTGATGATCTACGAAGGAGCGACCGTAGGATTTAGATGTAGTCCCATCTAACGGCTGAGAATGGAGGCGGTTATGGATATGGAAAATGGGTTTGGGTAAGGATTTTGGGCCTTGGGTATGCCAAGCCCATATCTTCTTTAAGAACAATTCTTCCTTCTTGAGCCCATTCCTAGCTTTTTGGTCTTGTGCGCACCATTCTTCGCGGCTTCCTTGCGTAATTTCTTCCGGCTTTTCACCACTCTTCAGCTCTTTTCCGCTCCGCAAGTTATCCAGACTTTATTTATTACCTAAAAATGCAAAATTAAGTAAGAAAAATATTTATTCTTGAAAACAATGAAAATACAGAATATGGGATAAAATGTAGAATTACTGCACAAAAGATGAGTTAAATGCCAACAAAAAGAAGATAAAAATATGCACTTTTTAGCACTCATCACTACCTCTATACCCTTCGAAGATACGATATGCCCTAGAAAAATTCCTGAACGAACCATGAAGTGACATTTCTCCCAATTAAGCACTAAATTCTTTTCCTTACACCTAGTCAAAACTAATAACAAATGATTCAAGCACTCATCGAAAGACGAACCAAACACTAAAAAATCATCCACAAAGACCTCTAAGAACCGTTTTACCATGTCAGAAAATATGCTCATCATGCAACGCTGAAAAGTCGCAGGGGCATTACATAGCCCAAAAGGCATGCGTCTATACGCAAAAGTACCAAAGGGACAGGTAAAAGTGGTTTTCTCCTGGTCTTCTGGGGCAATAACGATCTGATTATATCCAAAGTATCCATCTAAAAAGCAGTAGTGACTATGTCCAGCTAATCTCTCTAACATCTGGTCGATGAAGGGAAGGGGAAAGTGGTCATTCCTAGTGACCTTGTTCAATTTCCTATAGTCAATACAAACACGCCAAACCGTGGTCACTCGGGTCGGGATTAACTCATTGTTATCATTCTGGACTACAGTAATACCATATTTCTTGGGAACAACCTGAACGGGGCTTACCCACTTACTGTCTGAAATAGGATAGATAATGCCTGCATCTAATAGCTTAAGAACCTCAGTTCGAACTACTTCTTTCATATTGGGTTTTATTCGACGTTGCATCTCCATAGAAGGTTTGGTGTCTTCCTATAAATAGATTTGATGCATACAAACAGTAGGAATTATACCCTTAATGTCTGCTATGGTCCACCCTAAAGCTTCCTTGTTGTTTTGAAGGATGGTTAGTAGCCTACTTTCCTGATCTCTATCCAAGTCGGAAGAAACAATCACAGGTAAAGTCTCAGACGGGCCTAAAAACACATACTTCAGGGTATCTAGCAATGGTTTTAGGTCCAACTTAAGAGGCTCTTCTAAAGAAGGGATTAGGGTAGACTTAGAAACTGGTAGTGGTTCGAACTTAGGTTTCCATCCATTACTAGTATCTAACAAAGGGGTTGAATCTAACAAAGCATTCACCTCATTAATCACATTATCATCATCAAAGTCAATCCCAAAGTGATCTAGGCATTTCTCTAATGGATCTTCTAACAAAGTGTTTGGTAATGACTCCTCGACTAATGTTCCTATCATGTTAACCTCTTCTATTCTCGAGTCATCTAGTTCAGAGGGTAGCTTACTAATATGAAAAATGTTCAGCTCAATAGTCATATTACCAAAAGACAAATTCATAATACCATTTCGACAGTTAATGATCGCATTGGATGTAGCTAAAAACGGACGACCTAAAATCACTGGTATTTGGTTCTCTAGGTCAGGGACAGGTTGGGTATCTAGGAAAACAAAATCCACTGGATAAATAAACTTGTCGACCTCAATAAGAACGTCCTCGATCACACCACGAGGAATTTTAACGGACCTATCAGCTAACTGAAGTGTCATCTGGGTAGGTTTCATCTCACCAAGTCCTAGCTTAAGGTACACATGATATGGAAGTAAATTTACACTGGCTCCTAAGTCAAGTAAAGCTTTCTCAACACGGTATCTACCTATTGTGCAAGAAATAGTAGGGGACCCTGGGTCTTTATACTTATGAGTAGTGGTATTCTGAATAATGGAACTCATGTGACTAGCTAGGAAGGCTTTCTTTTGGACATTAAGCTTACGCTTTCGTGTACACAAGTCCTTAAGAAACTTGGCATAAGCGGGAATCTGCTTAATCGCATCCAACAATGGTAGGTTGATAGTAACCTGCTTAAAAACCTCCAATATATCATTAAAGTTGGACTGCCTCTTAGTCGGAACTAGCAGCTGGGGGAACGAGGCTCTGGGAATAAAGCAGGGCTCATCAGGACCCTTATTGGTCTCTTTGGAGACTCTATCAGTCTCCTCATTTTCTGGCTCAGAAGGGTGAACTACAACATGTTCACTTTCAGGTATGTCGACCTTATTATCAACTTTCTTTCCACTCCTAAGGGTTGTAACAGAATTCACATGATTGTACGATTTTTCTTCTTTAGGGTTAGGATCAGTATGACTAGGGAACCTTCCTTATTCTCTCTCATTAATAAACTTAGTTATTTGGTCGACTTGAAGTTCTAATTTAGCAAAAGACTGGGCACTATTCTTAACATTCTGTTTGGTTTCCTCTTGAAAATTACCCTGGCTTTTTACTAACATTTCCTGGCTTTGTGATAGCATCTCCCGGCTCTTTCTTAATATACTAAGGGTTTCCTCTAAGCTAGTTATTTTATTCTCAGATGGTTCTGGGTCTGACCTGAAGAGTTCTTAGTATAACCAAAACCTGGGGGAGGCTGAGAATTACTAGACTGGCCTTGATTTTGGCCCTTAGAAAAAGAGAAATTAGGATGCTTTCTCCAACCAGGGTTATAGGTCTCTGAGTATGGGTCAAACTTCTGACGGTTCTCAAACCTAGCATTGTTATAGACAGCATGAGCTTGCTCTTCACTAACCTGACCTTCCCAAAATGAGTTATCGGGCTCTATTCCACAACTAGAGACTTGAGAGGATCTATTAGGTTCAACAATGGACTTATTTTTTAGATTGACCCATTTCCAACGCTTCTAACCTTCTAGATAAAGCAGCAAACTTAGCATATGATGCAAAACTCGTATCTACCATATTGGTGCTACTTCTATTGACAGAGAGTCTTTTAGGGGGTTCAAAACAAGACTCCCACTATTGGGATTTTTCAGCGATAGCTCCTAAGAAGGTAAAAGCATCATCAACATTTTTACTAGTGAACTCACTAGCGCACATAGACTCGACCATGGATTTGGTCTAATAGTCTAAACCATCATAAATAATCTCTACAAGTTTCATCTTATCAAATCCATGGTGAGGACACCGGGATAGGATATCATTGAATCTATCTAAAAACCTATAAAGAGACTCTCCCTCTTGTTGCATACTAGCACTAATTTTCTTCCTAACAACTGCAGTTTTATGCTTAGGGTAGAATTTCATATAGAAAGCAGCAATAAATTCCTGCCATGTTTCAATGGATTCAGATGGTAGGTTGTTCATCCAGGTCTTGGCTTTATCTCTCAAGGAAAAGGAAAACATCTTAAGTTTCAAGACCTCATCAGTAAGATCTTTTATTCTAATTGTCCCACAAATTTCCTCAAAGTCCCTAATATGAAAATAAGGGTTCTCATCATCCTTTCCTAAGAATATAGGGATCATCTGAAGAATACTAGGTTTTATCTAAAAATTAGCCGTAGTGGCTGGCAATTTAATGCATGAAGCTCGGTTGGTCCTAGTTGGGAACATGTAATATTTCAAAGTTGCCATCGCTGGCACAACTGAAGTACTAGGGGTACTTTCCTCACAAAGAGAAAGATTCTCAAAACAGAATTTTCCGAAAACGGGGCTCTCAAAAGAAGAGTCTTCGAGCTCCCCGCTTCCACAAGAAGATATTTTAGGCTCGTCACTAATCAAACGGCCAAAATTATCTCTTTTCCAAGCACGCTCTGTAAAGGACTCGGGCGCAACAAAAGTCCTAAGGAAGGGAGGTTCTAAGCAAACACACAGTAGGCTGACTCCACTAAATCAAACCTAAAAATTTCTAGCAAACAAAAAGCATGATGGCTCCACTTAGATTGTTTCTAGACCAGCTTCTAATCCTTCAAAAGGTAATTCGTTACAATTTAAGTAAGTTGAATCGAGGCGAGGGAAGCTCAGTGGAGCTTTGATACCCAAAGCCTCACCGATACAAGGCGGCGCAGTCACGCATTCAATTTACTGAAACCATCAAGAACTTTGAAGTATGCTTAAAAGAGTAACCGACATTTTTCGAATGACTTTCCTGTTAAGCTCGTTACCCTATAGGTTTCTTTCTAGTCAAAATTTTAGGCTTAGGTTCGCGTTTGATTTCGTTTTCCTAAGACGGGCAAGAAGGGAACGGTGATGAAATACGAACCCTTATCTTATATGGCCAGTTCTTTCCCTTTACTAGGAATTTAAATCAGCTGGTTCAGTCCTCAACATATATTCACCTTAAGGCAAACAGTAAATCCGCTTGCAGGAGATTCGCGGGTGTATCGAAAGACTTACCTCCCATACCAGACGGTCGATGAACCGCTGTAGTCGACTCGGGCCACTGACTCCGGTGTCAGTGTGCCAACCCGAGGGGCCAAGACGATATCGTAATCGTCGTCCTTCCCTGCACAAAGTTTGTATTTAAGGGTACCCTTCGGTAGGGTAAAAATAAAATAAAAAAAAAAGTCCAAAGTTCACAGTCCCAAGTCCAATGTAAAGTGAAAAAATAAAATTACAGATATTTCCTAATACAATTCTAAAAAAAAGAAAAAATATCTAAAAAGAACAAAAAATTAAAAATTAAAATAATAAAACTAAATCCTAAAAAAAAATATTTGTCTTCTTTTTTCTTTTCTTCTAGCTTTAAGCTTTGTTCCAAGTCCTTAGTATCCAACTTCAAACTTGCAAATCAAAGATACACCCAAAGAAACGTAAAGAGGAACAAATGAAAATAATAAAAAAAAATCTAAAAATGTTACCTAAACACAAATCCGCGTCGGCAGCGCCAAAATTTGATGGTTTTCAAATTTTGTTGTAGTGATAGTGGTAAAAAGTTCGTTTCATACTTGTGAAGGCAATGAATTTTAGATTTAATAAAAATTTAAAAACAAACAAAACTTATTGCAAAATTGATTTCAAGATATTAGAAAATAACCAAGACACTGATTTCACTATTACACATGAATAAATTATGGTAAACAATCCAAAACTCTAATTATTTTTTAAGACTCTTATTTCTTAATTCACAAATAATCTGGAAAATTCTCAAAAATTAATCGTATCCCCTAAGCATAGATTATCTTAAACAAAGCATAACCTATCTAATTGAATCACAACTAATGAAGAATTTTTTTGCAAACAATTAAAAACTCTGCAAAAGCAGTGATTGAGTGAATTATAAATTATAAATTAGAGAAAATAAATAATTACCAATCATTCATGCGTAAATAGCTTCCTCATTTCCTTGGTTGTGAGAGAATTAGCCGCTCATCATGTTGGAAAACCTCTCAAAGAATTTCATTGATGCTCAAAAATGGTTTACAAATGATGAGAATATGAGAAATACAATAAAATCGGGTTTGTAACGTTTATAAGCGTTACAAACAAGAAAGAACGATACAAGGTGTTCTGTCGCTGTTGCTTCTGCGACCCTCGTCTGTGTGTCGTTTCCACTGTAGCATGAACGACTGTCTTAAAGAGTCTGTTCTTCGCGTTCTTCCTCTGCAGCAGCAGCAGAAATATTTTTTTTCTGGAAATTAATTCTCGATTCTGTGTTGCTCTAAACTTCTGCCAATTCTCTCCTAAGCTCCCAAAACTCTCGACACCCTTTATCTGTGGTCCCAACTACCTTTATATACTCGACAGGTCTCAAATCTATCGTGTTAACTGCTGATAATCTTTACAGTAAAGAGAGAATATTTCCCAAGATTTTTTAATAATTTTCCTACAATGTTACGGGATTTGCTTCATTTTATCTCTTTCACACGTCTTACGGTCGTGTACACGTCTCATAGTGTTCTAAACATGCTCAGAACACAAGACAATCCTTCTCGGGCATACTTCAAACTCTGTTTTGCTGAGAACTTCACTGTTTAGTTTCAATCCACGTACCGTTCCTCGTCACTCGAATCCAAGTCACTTACCAACCCTGATTCGTCGAAACAGGCTGGTACTACTCCAATTCCACGCTTGAATCTCACCCAAATACTTCACAGATCCGAATAGAATTTCCCGGAGAATAGTAAACCCAAGAATACCATTTTCTTCAAATTCAAGATTCTAGCCAATTCTGGTCAAAACAACTACCATTACCAGCTCTGTCTCTCCCTTAAGAACAAACCCATTTGGTATCAGCCATTGAATCTCATTAGAACCGATCCAAACTTCAAAACCTAATTTTTATCGGTGATTGCCATACTTTCCCGCCACTTTTGTTGTTTAAATGTGGAAGAAGAAGGTCGCCCCCTACCCGTCCGTGGAGTGTAAATAGCAGGTGGTCTTGGGGGTGTCCTGAAGGTGCCCCTTAGTAATTAGGTTACCCCTTATCTAAACTTAGGGTCCGTATAATAATTTTCTCCCACGAGCGCAAAAACCACTTTTCGCGCCAATTTTTCGGCAAAAGCTTATTTTCTCAAAAATACCTACAAAGACACAAAAAGCCATAATAAATACAAAATCGAGCACTAACAATATACACAATTGAGATTATATCAGACACAAAAATGTGTCTATTAGTATCCGACTGCAGGGAATTCCTTTGATCCTCAATTTGGTGAGTTACTCCCGTATCATCAGCTTGTTGGAGGATTTAGCGTTCCTATCAGATATGTTTCTATGTACGAGGAACTGTGGGAAATGTATGGACACACTGTTGTCACTCGGTATCCAGAACGCAGTTATTTTCAGACGAAACAAGTGGAGGCTATCTTGCGTGTCATAGATGATATCCGGATTACTGCCAGAAATGTTGTTACTCAAGATGTACTATTTGATTGGGAATATAACTTGAAGAATGCTGAAGATCTTGGATTCAATCTGAAGTGGCTCCGTCAAAGACTTGAAATTATCAGGAAAGCAGTAAAGGGCGATGTTCCCTTCCCTACCAGTGATGCCGTGTTGAAGAAGATGAATGAAGTTGCTGATCTAACCTGGAAGCTGGAGGTGGAAAAGGCGGCTCTGAAAGTCTTGGAGGAGGCAGAGGAGCATAAATCTTTCTTTGATGGTTTTCTTTAGTTTCCATGTGAGGTTTTCATTTGGGTTTTGATATTAGCTGACTTTGGATTGCTAGATGGTTAAGGATTTTTTTTTTGGATTTGATTGAGATTTTCCTTTAAGTAAAGTGAACTGAATTTTTGATAAATTGTTGAATTCAAATACTGATTGCAAGTATTGCAAACGTTTTGGAGGAATTGAAATACAATGAAATAAAATCCTAAATGCCAAATCCAGACATCATGAGTGCTCAAACGCTCAGTACCTCAAATACCCAATAATTTCAGACAAACGCCTTAAGCCAATTCTCGTGAATTACTGGCAGGGTTCTGCCATCCGTGTTGACCAATTTGTAGTATCCTCCAGTTATGGACTTAGCAACCATAAATGGTCCTTC
Source organism: Papaver somniferum (assembly GCF_003573695.1). Lineage (NCBI taxonomy): Eukaryota > Viridiplantae > Streptophyta > Magnoliopsida > Ranunculales > Papaveraceae > Papaver > Papaver somniferum. The sequence continues at coordinate 27,697,449 of NC_039367.1, read as the reverse complement.
CCAATTGGATCTCCTTGCGGAGTGGAGATCTCGTTTAGCCGCCTTGAGAACCAAATTCCCTTCCTCGAATTTGTTCGGCTTAGTAGTTCGCGCCTTGAATATCTTTTGCTGATTCCATGGTTGTGGCACGTATGGGCACTCATGTAGAGGAGAGTACCCAGCATACTGTCTGTCGTGCTTAGCCAGGTCTTCAGCAATAAACCTCTTGATAGAATGACCGACTTGGAGAAGCTCTGAACCCAACCATTGGGTATAATATTGGGGGGTGAAGTTTCCATTCATAACTTTTGGTAATTGCTAAATCGTTTGTAGGGAGAAGTCCTTGAATCAAAGCATCATATGAACATTGGTAATATTGGAGCACGAAAGGAATAAGACTTGCCTGAGCTCGAAACCTTTTGACAAAGGTATGTGGATTTTCCAGGTTCTTGCGTAAGTCCCATCAAGGTTTTTACTTCCTCAGATGCTCGAACGGTGGGGTGTCCTCTGTTTCTTTTAACTTGGAGTCTTTGTCGACGACAGCGTGTTGAAAGCTTTGAAATTACCCTTCCAGCATGAATCCAAGTTCTTCCAAGGATCATGTCATATCCAGGATCTTCTCGAATTATGTAAAACTTGGTCTCAGTGCAGACCAAATTCTCTGTGACTTTGAGAATGATGAAGCCGTATGCATCTCTGGAGATTCCTTCGTGGTCCCTGATTGCTATGGGAGCATGAGTAGCCTCTTGTCGAGTAATGCCAGCAGCTCTGAGAGTTTTCAAAGGGATGATGTGACGGGTGCCGACATCAACGAATGCTCTTTTGAACTCATTTCCTTTAATATGCACGGTGGTGAGCAGTCCCCAGTCATACATTTCTTTGTCGGTGACTGAAGGTTCAGGAGGTACTTCTGGGATCAATAGGCGTTTCCCAGACACTATGTGGTTCAAAGCTTTGAACATGTCTCCTCTTTGTGATTTTGATAGATAGAGCAATTCACAAACATGCTCTATCAATGATTGAAATGCTTCCTTGACTGGTGCTTCAGAAATAGAAAAATTCCTGACAGGAAGAGGATCTATGTGTACTCCTTCGTCTCCAAGGTTAAGTTCTCATGACTCAACCTTTTCTGTGAATATGCGTTTCAAAACTTTGCATCTACTTGTGGGGTGATTGGCGAACCTGTGGAATCGGCAGTAACGATGATTTTCCATGTCTTTCTCAGTTGGGTCTCTCCTGACGTGTGGAAATTTGATTGCACCATTTTGGATCCAGGCGTCGAGCACTTCTCCAATGGGGAGAGGAAAATCAGGTGCATTATCAGGATCATCTGTGCGTTATCCAGGAGCCTATGTCTCTGGTTTGTCCTTATTTTATGTCTTTGGAGGAGCTGCAGCATGCTTGTTCGGGGATTCATCCTTGCGCTTGCTCCCTTCTGCAACAACGTTTGTAGAGGACTGCAGGTTTTACTGCTTGTTGATCAGGTGTCTGCTTCCTCGAGTGTCACGTGATTCCTCAGTCTTTGTGGACTTTGTTCTTTCTAACAGAGCAGGCGCAATGGTTGCTGATCTCTTCAAGGCTTCTTGAAGTTCTGAGAAAGTCTGGAATCGAAGATTCTCCAGTAGAGCTCTGTAGACCGGGAGCATGCCGTTGATACACAAATATACCAGCTGTTGTTCTGTGACATTTGGGTCATGACAGTCCAGGGCCTGGACTCTGAATCTTTTCACGTAATCATTGGGATTCTCACTGACCCTATGGAATATTCTTCCAAGATCAGAGAGAGTGACTTGCTCTGACACGAAAAAGTACTTCATATAGAAGGCGTTGATCATTTCTCCCCAATTGTTGATATTCCCCGGTGCGATGTTGTTGTACCAGGTGTATGCTCTGCCTTTCAAGGATTTTGAAAAACTCTTTGAGATGAACAACATGGTTATGTTCATGCTCTCCCAAGGCTTCGAGAAAACGAGAGACATGTTCTCGAGCATTTCCAGTTCCCTCATACAGAGTGAAAGTTGGTGAAATGTAACCTTTTCGAAGGGGAATCATCTGTGTAGCGGAAAGATAAGGAGGTTGGTGACGATGGACATGTGGTGTCTTTTCTTTTCCACGGTTCTCCAAAAGGCGCTCCACGTCTTCCCGAGTAATGAAATTTGATGGTTCCTTTGCTGATGAATCTGCAGCTTTTCCAGTTTCATCATCATCCTCTGTATGGATTGGGATTACTTCAGGATCAGCAACATCTGAGGATTTCTTCTTCTATTTTCCCTTTTCTTGAGTCTTCTCTGTAATCTTATCAGTAAAAGTTTTGATATAATTACACATCTCCTTCTATGTAGCATCCATGTTCGTCTGATTCTTTGCGAGAGTCTCCTGCACTTTGATAAGATCATCAATGGTAGGTGGTGGACTTCTTCTGACTTCTTAAGGGTGTCGACCGAACAGGGGATGACCTTCAGCGTAAGGAGGAGTAATGTCACCACCGTCAGTGTTGGAGGTCGGAATCGTTTCCGGGATATTCTGATTGTCATTGTTGTTGTTGCTAGTACTAGTGTCGTTTGTGTTGGAACATGTAACTAACCCAGACCTAAGACCAGCCATCTTGTGAAATCGCGAGATTGCAACCGAGAGATTAATCTCCCACTATGGTCGCCAATCTGTGAGTGGGGAAAAACGATTTGCTGGTTTTTACGGAATTGAAGAGTCGACCGTGTGGAGACTCCTTAAACCGAACGAAATGTTCAACCTCACACAGATGCACTGCAAGAAGGGAGTGCTTTAAGTTCGAGAGATCAATCTGTAAGACCCCATCCTAAACCAAGAACAATGGTTGTTCCAGAGTCAATTCGGTCACAAGAGAGGATGGGTTGATATGTAGGAGGGAAGCTGAGAAATGCGTGAGATCAATGATGATCCGAGATTATAGGTGTGTTGTGAATTCAGCATGAAAATGCTTTGAATGATTAAATTTTTCTCAGTTGAGAGTAATTTTTGTGAGTTCGTGTAGACGAAAGATTGTCTATATGAACTTTGATGAGAAATTGCTCGTCTTGGCGAATGTTGTTCGAGTGTTCGAAAACTTTTGTCCTTTCAATCGGGATTCAGGGACATTTTATGATGCCGGAGTTGAAAACACCATGATCCCATGAAGTGTGGCAGTTACTGGAATCAGAGAATGGGAAAATGGGAAAATCATGTTAAAACCAATTACTAATCGTGCGGAGACTTGGTTAACTTTCCACCCACTACTTTGCTGACTCTTCAAACTGATTGCACGACTTTCTCATATTCTCATCGTGGGTGAACACACGTGCCGTAGACCGTCATACCAAAACCCTAGTTAATATCCCCCCATGTGACACGATTGAAATCTCGTGATTTTGGAGTCAGTTGCTGACTTTATGGGACGATGAGTCCATGTATTGCTGAGTTGAACATGATTAGCAAATGTTTAGAAACTCATGAATTTAATGTGTCTGCTGAGACGAGGTATCATCATAAGCAAAACTGTGTTGCTAATTTATTGAATATTGATATTTGAACCAATGTTCTTTGATTTGAGCAAATATTGCTAGTCTGAGCGAATATTGCTAATTGAGTAAATATTGCCGGTTCGAGCGAATATTGTTATTTTGATGAATTGTTGGTAGCTGGACCAAATGAAATATTAATTTAAGTTACTGACTGCTGGGTCGAGCAAAATAAATATGAGTATCAATCATGGAATCAACATAAAATTATCAGAGTGTTCGAATCTGCACAGAATCACGTTTCTGCAGAGCTCTGGATTCAAAACCCTAATTTTACCGAAATGATAATTTACTGCAGATCAACACGGGACCGGCTATATGGGATGAAGGGTTCACCATATAACGCCCAGATGCTCGAATGAGCAAAAATACCAAAGTCTCTTGAGACCAGTTGGTGAAAGAATAATTAAATGTTGGTTTAATCATTTACTGAAATAATGCTCGTGTGAGCGACAAATCATAAAACCTGGTTTTATGGAAAATATGAGGACCGGCCAAGAGGTCATGGGACCGGCTCTTAATGGTCATGGGACCAGTAGATGGTCGTTTGAGAGAACTACCAATTGTTTGGAAAGAGTTCGAACCTAATATGAGCAACTGAGTAAATTAGGTTAAAATCATTAAAACATGCGGGACCAGCTGTTTGCAAGCCTCAGGGTCACCCTTGGTCGGTCAAGGGGATGTGCCCGTGTCACCATGATGTCCGTGCTTCAGTCCTGAGAACTTTGATATTTTATGGTACACGTTTGAGAAACATTTGGAGAAAATATGCAAAATCCATGGTTTTGCTGAAACCGGTAAAAATACATGAGATGATGAAAATAATAAATAAACAAGGAATCACAAGGTGTGGGACCGGCCACGGCTAGGGCATGGATGGCTGACATGCGGTCCCACATGGTTTCCCAGTTTTATGTGATTTTATGTATTTTTCTCTGATTTAAGGGAAATTCCATGAAACTGGAGAGTTTGGCGAAATTAGGGAACTTCTATGAGATGAGAGACATAAATTAAAATATAAAATAGGAAATGGGAGTGTGGGACCGGTAATGGCCGTGGCATGGCCGGCTGGCCAATGGGCGCGGGCCCCAAGGCACTCTTCCCAATTTTATGTAATTTTGATGATTTGAGATGATTTTTCATAAAATCAAAGGGATTTGTTGAAAACCAAGATATCTTGTTGAAATCAGGGAGTTTTCATGAAATCAGGAAACCAAACACCAAATAATAATAAAAAATGGGCGTGTGGGACCAGCTAAGGCATGGCCGGCCGGCTAGACCCGGGTCCCACAAGTTTTTCTAATATTTTAATATTTTTCATGATTTTAGAGAAAATACATGAAATTAGGTAATTTTAGGGAAAATTCATAAAATCAAGGAATTTTCATAATTTGAGAAGGAATAATAAAATAATGGGACGTGAGATGTGGGACCGGCCACGGCCAAGGCATGGCCGGCTGGTGCTCGGCCCCGCGACACCTTTCCATAATTTTATTATTTTTCATAAAATCATGTGATTTAGATAAAAATACATGAAATTAGTTAATTTTCATGATTTTAGGGAAAATTCATAAAATCAAGGAATTTTCATAATTTGAGAGAAATAATAAAATAATGAAGACCTGAGGTGTGGGACCAGCCACGGCCAAGACATGGCCGGCTGGTGCTCTGTCCCGCGATACTTTTCCCTAAATTTATTATTTTTGATAAAATCATGTGATTTAGATATAAACACATGAAATTAGGTAATTTTCATGATTTTAGGGAAAATTCATAAAATCAAGGAATTTTCATAATTTGAGAAAAATAATAAAATAATGGAGACGTGAGGTGTGGGCCGGCCACGGCCAAGACATGACCGGCTGGTGCTTGGTCCCATGAAACCTTTCCCTAATTTTATTATTTTTGATAAAATCATGTGATTTAGATAATTTCTTTGAAATAAAGGAAATTTGGTCGAACGAGAGGATTTTGTAGAGATCGTGAAAATAGTAAAAATATGGTAAAATATAAAATTGGGCGCGGGACTAGTCACGGCATGACTGGTCGGCTGGTGAGCCTAGTCCCCTGGCGCTTTTGTTTAATATTTTATTATTATTATTTCCCTTCCTATTTTGCATAGGTTCCTCGTTCGTATTTAAAATGCTCGTTCGTGCATTCAGAATGTTGGTCTGTGTATTATCTGCTAATTACACTTGCACCATTTTGTCAGGGCTTATTCAATGCCCAGACGCCTGTTTCGTTGAATATTTATTACTAACCTGTGGAATTCTGCTGTGAAGAACCACAAATTGAAGTAACGAAATATAATGAGGAATCGTAGAATATTGCTGAATATATTCAGGCGATTAATTGACGACTCGTAGAATATTGCTGGATATTCAGACGATGGCTCGTAGAATATTGTTGGATATTCAGACGATTTAAGATAATTAATTGATGGCTCTGTACTAAAAAGGCTTCCTGTCTAGGAGCATTAATTATCTGAGGGTTAAGAAATATGAACTTGCTGGAGTGTCATATTCCTCTTGCATAGTTGGGGAAAATCTGGTTACATCCCGAAGACGTTGTCGCTCTATACTAGCAGACGTGTTGTCTAGGAGCCGCCAAATCTTTCGATTCTATACAGTATGAGATGCGTCGTGGCCTCAGCTGAGAGACTGCACATCTTCATCTTCTCTGAGAGACTTTCTTCATCACAGGTGGCATGAGCTTTCATGCACAGAGACATGAGTCACGATACTCATCCGATTGCCGGATCCGGAGTAATTACTAAAATTTCTCAGTATTCATGAGATGTGTCGTGGCCTCAGCTGAGAGACTACACATCTACACATACTCTGAGAGACAGCCTTCTCAGTCAGAGATTTATGACATGAGATTTCGTGCTTTAATGAGATACATGAGTCTCAATACTCATCCGGTTGCCGAATCTGGAGTATAGTTTTACAATTCTATCCTTTGTCGAAAATCCACCATCTACACTATTATACATTTCCAATCTTCAACATTCCTCGGAAACTTCGTCACTTCCAAGTACTCCAATGATCCCAAAGGTTTTAAGTTTAGCATCACCGTTGTTGAAGATACGTAGCTATAACAATGAGAAAGCATCGGTCTCGATCATTGTTATACAATGTCATAGTATTATTACTCAGTGTCAAAGTTCAATTGTATCACAACTTAAACCATAATATTATGGTGATATGTATCACTCCCTCTTAGTCAATACTCCATCTCACATGGAAACCACTCCCCCTTACATTATGATCCGAAAACCATATTTATTTGTAGTGTGAACCACATATTAATTCTCCCCCCTTTTTGTCAATAAAATTGGTAAAAGTACAAGAACGAGATCATAATGAAATTTCCGTAAGAGACATTTCATGACTAAAATAAAAAACACACATCATCTTATTTATATGCAATCATATAGCCGAAGCTAACATCATTCATCAAGGTGTTTAAAGATACAAGATAACCCCTTTAAAATTCCACAGCCGCACACCCCTCAAGATATGACCATTAAGCACAAGTTCAAAAGAACTCTCCCCCATTAGATTTAATTCCCAAGGGAACAACAAGACCGACCTTAATTTCAAGAGAAAAAAAAAGATTTTTATTGGACACCAAAAACCATGAGAATGATTTTTTATATCCAAAACTCAATCAAATTAATCACAAGTAAACCTACGATTAATTTAATTGGAATACGTAATCAAGCTAACCTCATAAAGAGATTAACTCAATTGATTATGCTCAACATAAGAAAACTTACGAAACATAAAATTACTCAACTAGATTAATCATAAGAGAACCCGTAATTAATCTAATTGGAATACACAACCAAACTAATCATAAAAGTAATCAATTTAATTTTCATTTGTTTTGCTCGACATAAGAGAACTTACGGAGCAACAACTAAATAATCAAACAAGATGATTAATTAAGTTCAATATGCTCAACATAACGTACCTTACGGAACAACCAACAAATCTAATCATAAAATAATCAACTTAGTTATATTGTGCTCAACATAAGACAAATTACGGAGCTTCACAACATTACATATAATATGAATCAGTGAAGATCAATACTGTGGAATACATAAGGATTCATTCTATCTTCCATCACTATTTGCATAACGATATTTAATAGACATAATCCTTAATCACAAAATATTTTAACCTATCTTCTATCAAGCAATTGACAATATAGGCTTAACTTTTGTGTTTGTCAAAAGTCTATTCATCCTTAAATCAATACATGAATTCCGATCATGAACGACTTTACTTTCGACAAAATATGGGACAACATAGTTCACGGACGTAAACCTCAATATCCCATAACATATTGCAATATAACAAATCATAAAGATTAAATACTGCAAACCATCATCCTCCAAATATTTTTAGAATTTAAACCAATAAATCTAAAAACATGAAGATGAAAACGTTGTACATAGCTATGTATAATCACAATAATGGCTATTCCAATCTCTAGTTATCCTTCTCAAAAATAAGAATAAATTCTCATAAGAAGTTTCCTAGGCATCAAGACAAACTCGTAATGCACATACAAGATGATTTGTCCTTACATGGTAGAATCAATCTTTTTTGCATGGATTTACACCAATAACAGCTACCAAGGCGTATAAAAATATTTTCTTAACAAAGAAGAATATACAAAGTCAATAACGACCATGCACCATAGTTCACAAAGGATGATTATGAACATTCAATAATTCCATAACATCGTACTACTTTCCATTATTGAACTTCCTTTTTTGTGATTCACCAATAACATTCTTGTAAAAGCTATAAATTAGCTTAAAAGAGTAGTACTCCAAGAATACAAGTGTCCAAGTTCAAGATAAGTGGAACAAGTGCAACGAAACGGAGCAAAATACTCAAAAACAAGAGACATGACAAATACCAATCTTAACTCATCCAAATTCATGGTTTTTCATCACCATTTTAAAGATAATTCAACGAGGAAGAGAGTGCAAAAATAAATTTGCATTTACAAAGATAATGCAGCTTGCATCGAACAGATGAAGCAAGGGTACATTAAGGGTGATAATACGAAACATATATTACCAAAGTTCTTTTACAATCAGCAACAACAATGTATTCTAAACATTCAAGTCAGTAAAGTAAAGTCTGACGAAAATATGGCAGACTTATTTACTAAGTCATTACCTAAATCCACATTTGAAAAACATGTGAGAAGTATAGGGCTAAATAAAATGTCCGAACTTCCATGACTACATTGAAAGTACATGAATAAAAGAATTGTCTGAAGCCCGTGATTTCATGCATAAGAATAAAGGAATTGTCTAAAACTCCCATGACCGTTATATACTAAAGAAATTCTCCTACATCAGGGGGAGCACCATATGGTATGCTGAACTCTTTTCCTTCACCGAGGTTACTTTTTCCCACTGGGTTTTGTTACTCGTCAAGGTTTTTAATGAGACAAAGATAATACCATAAATGCAAATCATGGGGAGATGTCGACATCAGGGGGAGCATCTAGCAATTCATTGATGACATCAAAGTGCGTTGTACTCTTTTCCTTCACCGAAATTACTTTTTACCCACAGGGTTTTGTTACTCGGAAAGGTTTTTAATGAGACAACAAAACAGTAGAGATACAACTTCAGTTGAGGTTATTCTTCTCCTTACAAGTGTTCAGGTTTTTGTGCGAAGTACTTTCCCTGACACGGTTCTACAAAGGAGAAGATTCCTGACAAGCGACACCATTTCAGAAGCTCAAGTCTCTTTCTCCTTTGACAAGTTTTTCATCAACAAATGTTTTCTGGAAAGGTTTTGACAAAGAAGTTAGTTTACGATGGTGGTCATCCAAGGGGGAGTGTTGTAGAAATATTATTGGTGGTGTGATTGACCACCCCATGTGTCACTATGCATGGGCAACTTCTCTCCATGCTATACATATGTAACATTTCTTCTAACTCAATCAACACATGTAAAACCATCTCACATGCAAGCTAACATATGTAGTAGCTAGAGTTATCTCCCTCTTGTATATATATGTGATTAATCAATGAATGGAAATATATGATTCTCCCTTTACTCCTCTACTTTTTTTCCATTATGTTTGTAACATTTCCAACATACTTAAACACTACCAACCTTTTCTTTTTTTTTTTTTTGCTCGGCAAACTTGATAATATTGAAAACACACAAGCCGTGTGCAAGCAATTACAACTAAAGAAGAGCTTAAAGCCCCAAGCAAAAACAAACTTGCAAAATTAAAACTAAAGAAAATAGCATAACAAGGATGGACAAGAAACATCAAACTCAAGTAACCGCTGCCTTGAACCAAAAGCGATTTGCGATCCACCATTTAGCACAAGTTAATGCAAAGAAATTCTCAGCATTATTGTTCCACTATGTTAAGATCTTTATGATCGGCAACAAGACTATTAAACATACCTTTCTGATCTTTCTTTGAAGACGGAAACCCCATGCCTATCATTGAGCCTAACTCCATTAGTTTAACCGAAGAAATCTTATTAGGTTCGTATGGAGGTTGCGACGTACCTTTCAAGTTTGAGTCAAGAGCGCCGTTAGGAAACAGCCCCGTAGCTTTGGATTCAGAACTAACTCTTCTAATTGATCCTGGAACTGGCACAGAAGAAGATGGTTTGGAGCTTCTTACCTCCGAATCTGAAAGAACCTGAGATGAAGCATGTTTGTCCTCTTCTCAGAGGATTTGAAAACTGTTGAGAGATTCCACGTAGAGAGGAACCGAGGGAAGCGGAAAAGAAGTGATTACTTCTTCCTGACTTAAAGGAAGATCATACTCAACCTGGACACACATTTTTAAACCTTCTTGAAAATCTTCCACAGCTTTACTAGAGTTCAAAGCATTTTCCGCAGCTTGCTTCCTTGTGGTGATTATAGACGCCTGAGAATTAACCACTCCTGGTTTAGTAGCTTTGTCGGCTTTCCCAACTTTACCTTTTCTTAACTTTCTCTTTTGATAAGTCACTAATTTCTCTTTGTTGACATTATTAGAAAACCCTTTAACAGAATTATCACAGGAGGGGGCACTTGAGACAATCTCAAGAGCCTTGGTTAATTCCATTGGCGTAGGCATATCTTTGATTGAACCGTCATCCTCCATGTCATTAAGAGCATGAAAAGCTTTAGATAACTTGATTCCAACTTCATTGGTAACAACCGGAATGCTAGCATCCACCGTCCAATTCTCGTTGACAAGATCATCTTTAGTACTAGAAGAAGTACCAGCAAAAGCTCTCTCATTTTTGTCTTTGTTTTTACCTTTCTTTCTGAATTTCATACCTTCATCTACAGTTTCCCCTTCTTCTGGCTTATTTATTCTGACTACTAACTCTGCATTCGGATTCCATGTGTCCTACAAGCTTACAATGCCCACAGAATTTTGGGAACTTAGAAATTTTAATGCCAACTCTTTACTCTTTAGATAGAGAAGAAAGAAATTTCCCAGTGTACCCATTTTGGAGGTTTCCCTCAAATGGCAATGGCAACACTTTCTTGATCAGTTGCAGTGAAATGGAAAAAAATTAAAGGCAAAAGTAGTGCTCACCCCAAAGTCATTCAACCCATTCTTTATTAAATTCATCCAATTTCCATCACTAAAATTTTGCTTCTCATCTCGCTCTCTAGATTGAACCATGAATAAAGAAGCAGCAAACAAATCAATCGGGTTCTTTGCCATCTACGAGGAAGCCTACAAACTTATAATAAAGAACAATATCTTTTCGCAAATCACCTTGACCATTCTCCTCCCTTTAGACCTCCGTTTCTTGTCTGAAATATTCATCTCTACTTACTCAAGAACAATACCTTCTCGTTGGATCGTTTATGGTTTCCCCATATCCCAATTAGGCTATTTAATGTGGATGCTCATTTTCAGTTTCTTGTCAACTTCTAGCATCGTGTGTACCATTGCTTGTTTCTGTACCTCCAGAGATATCAGTTACAAGAAAGTTACTGGTAAGTTATGGGGGAGACTTATTGTCACATTCTTATGGTGCTTCTTGTTGTTGTCTATATACACCTCTGTAACTTTCGGTTTGCCGTTGTTATGGTTTATAGATGAGAAAGGCGGAATTAGAAGTTGATATTGATAATTTGTCAATGTATTCCTATTTTCGCCAGATTAACTTACATGATGGTTGTTTGGAGTATCGCAACTGTAGTTACGGTACTAGAAAAGGATCATTATGGTAGAAAAGCTTTGAATCTGATTAAGGGTAAGATACGGGTTTCTTGTGCCGTCTTTGGTTTGCTTGGAATCGCATTTACTGGTACAATTCTCACTTACTGTTACCTGTCAGTTTATGGAAACACAATTAGTTTGGTGGGTAAAGTATTTGTGGGAATTGGTTGTGATTTGTTGATGGGTGTTTGGATTCATTTCCTGCTTGTTGTTCACACTCTAGTTTACTTCTTCTGCAAATCGGTCCACAACGAAGACATTTCTACTGGTTCGACTCACTTGGAGGTCCCTGTTATCCATTTGGGGAAGGAAAAAGGTGTCCAATGAGAGCAAATCGCAAACGTCTTCAATGTGCTTTCATGAATTAAATTTATTATCAAGGGATACTAGGAGGTTTGGGTAATCTTTATATCAGATACAGAAAATGGGCTATTTAGCCAAAAATGTATTATTCCTGGGTCAAATGGACGGGTAGATATTTCTTCTAGGTCAAATGGACAGTGGAATCTTTTAATTGAAACAGACGCAACTACTCTTTTTCCTTTTCTCTCCATCGTCTCTCTTTCTCTTGCCTCTGTGTTTCTCCTTCATAAATCACAACCATTAAACCTGTTTCTTCTCCTTCTGCTTACCAACAACGACATCAACAATATCATCGTCGTTGTAGACATCATCAACTCTAGTATTATCATCTTTGTAATTGAAAATGAAGACACCGTCGTCGAAATTGGTTCCTCCGTCGTCTTCAAAACACCAACTCCAGTATGAAAGATTTATCCTAATTAGGATTTGAATCAATCGATTTCATGAAATCTCTCATAGAACTCGTAAGTTTTGCAAACCTTAATTTTGTTTTGATTTTATTTTAAGTACTACATGATTTATTCTTTGAATTAGTTGAAATTTTAGTTTCATTTAACTGGTTTTAGTTGGTTGTTGTAATGAACTTAATGGTTATAAATATACGATGAAGATGGTTTGCATTTGGTTATATATGTGTTGTATGAGAAAAAAAAATCACAAGCAGAAGCTAATTCTCCATTATCGAAGTCATGCTCAACAGGTGTTTGTAAGAATGCAGAAATAAAGTAGAAGATGAAACTGGTTTCATCCAATCCAAAATTATTTTTGTTAGAGTGTGTGCTTGTGGATATGTTTTTTTGTCATAATATGCAGAATGAAACCAATTTCACCCTAGCCAAAAATCTGTAGTTTTTTTTCCTTCCGAATATGAAGAATGAAATCAGTTTCACCGTGGCCAAAAATCTTATTTTTTTAGAATATAAAGGATGAAACCAGTTTTACCCTGGAAAAAAATACGTCGATGGTAAAACTTGTTTGTAGCGTGTTTGGAAAAATGCTCGAGTGAGGTTTTAATGTGATTATGTAATCGGGTAATGCGATTCTTATAACATCTCCTAAGCTGACATGCATAAAATGGTTTTCAAACAGTGATAACATAGGATGTAACTAGTTTTCATCCAGTGATATCATAAGATGTAACTGGTTTTCATCTAGCTTTAATATATGATGTAGTGGTTTTTATAAAGCTTTAGAAAAGGTGGTAACTAGTTTCTATATAAATTGTTGCAGGTTGCAAAAGCAAGAAGAATGCTGAAATAAGAGCCAAGAATAGGCATGATGTGAACATGGATGGTGAATCAAGCATAAGGAGTATGCATGATGTTACCGTGGTTGGAAAAATAGATGAAAAAATTTGGATAAACAAGAAACTAAATGAATTTTATAACATATGCAGTTGCTTGAAGTTGAACGATAACTAAAACCGTTGACGTCATTAGGTTGTTTCGCAAATAGGTTACTACAAATCCTATTGATGTAATTTAAACTTAAGTTTTTTGTTTGTAAAACTTTCTTTGAATTTAATAGTGAATGCATGTATTATAATTGCAAATCAATTAAATATGCAATGTTTTTACTTAAACTAGCCTATACTTCGGTTGTCAGTAATTTCACATAATCTTGTCTCAGAATATACATGATGAAACCAGGTACATTTGCAGAATATACATGATGATACTAGTTTCATCCTGGCAAAAATGTTTTTGTGACTTTGTGCAGGATGTATATGTATTTTTTTTCTTCAGAATATGAAGGATGAAACCAGTTTCAGCCTGGCCAAAGAATTTATTTTCCTGAATATGCAGGACGAAACTAGGTACATTTGCAGAATATACATGATGATACTAGTTTTATCTTGGCAAAAATGTTTTTGTGACTTTGTACAGGATGGATATGTCTTTTTTTTCTTCAGAATATGAAGGATGAAACCAGTTTCACCCTGGTCAAAAAAATTATTTTCCAGAATATGCAGGATGAAAATGGTTTCATACATGTTTTTACCATAGAAATTGAAAATAATCTACTTACAATTAAACAACCAACAAAAGTCATTAAGATACACCTTTTTTGAATGTGTCAAAATAAAAAACAAATACTAGTTGCAACACACATTCAGCTTGCAGACCTTCATGTACTTGCCACAACTCAACCACACTTCCCTGAAATTATACATACTGCCGTTGCTTTGAGTCTCTAGCTGAAATTCCACCAGAACAAACACTTTCACCTCCATTTCCTTCTCAATTCCAGATCAAACCAACTCTATGCTTTTCTTTCTTTTCTCCTCAGCAAAAACCACACAATCACCAGACTGCAGTTCATGCAGTCCTTGCCTGAACTCAATTACTCCTGATACAAATCATGTATTCATTGCACTTGTAGTCCATCCTAACTGCAACTCATTCCCAGCAACAGCCAAACCAACTCTAGTAGGTCCATTCATTCAGTATCACTGCCACCTTATGCAATCATTTCTAGTTTCTCAATCCTTACCAGCACATTCTCTTCTTGTCTCAGCTGCGGCAACAAAAAAACCAACTTAACTCCCCTAACATTGCACCTGCAATAAATGTCTCAGCTCAAGAATGAGCTTTAACCATTGTTGTTTATCTGCGTCAACTCCTAGTCCTCAGCTTCACACTTAATTGCAGTTGCAATACCGCACACAACACCAATATCCAGTCGCCAAATTCAGCACACCCACTTCTTGGTTTCATCAGCGGCATAATCTCAAACCAACATACAATACATCCAACCAACACCAGTTGCACACTGCATTCACTTCAGTCAACACCACCAATCTTCTTTCAATTTACAAACTCATCAAAATCACCAACAACAGCTGCAATCAACACCACCATTTCCCAGTAACTATTCTCTCAGTTTCTATCTTCTCATCACAAGTCAACAGCTGCAACTCCTCAAAACATCAGAACCCAGTAATTCAATAATTCCAAATTCCCTCTCTCTTGTTCACCATAAACCCATCTCAGGCAGTCTCCCTAAGCATACATCTAAACCAAACCATTGTAGTTTACCATTCATTCACCATCTTTGATTTCAACAACTGCAACTTCAATTTCGAGTCATCTCTCTGCCAAACTCAAGCCACTGAAACCCATGAACATCAGCATCAGTACTAGCACATTCAAATCCCTATAATTTCTAACATGCATCTATCAACTGAACTCCACCATCAGCAAAACTTCATCTGAATCGCCACCATAACAACAGATTCATCTCCAATTCATCGTTTACTCGAATCTATCTTCTCATCTCATCTCAGCAATGAACTTCAAATTCATCGTTTTCTCTCAAATCGACAGCCACCACTTCTTCTTCTTCTTCTAATTCTCTTATCACCGGCACAATGATCTCAATACTTCTCAAACCCTGTATTCTTCTTGATTCTTTTTCAACCCCTCTCTATCGATTGCACCATCAACATATTCTTCTTCGATTTAACCACCAACTAGAGCAACTCCTACTCTGCCAGAATCGTTTACAGAGAATCCTAATTCAATTTGGGGACAAAAAACCCTAATTCCCATCACAGAATCAAACCAATACTTATGTCTCCTTCCATTTCTCGTCAATTTCAGAAACCCATCGAACTCACCCATGAAAATTAGCAGCAGCAACTCTATTTCCTCCCTAACTTCTACTGATTCATCGAATTCATACCCATCTCAGTCATATCCACAGTTCGAACCACCATCATCAGATTCTTCAAAGGTTAAGGGTTATTTTAGGTAAAAGATATTTTTTTTTCTAGGTGAAATATCCAAATTGGCTAATTGAACAGTATTTTTCTGATTTTTGTCCATATAAACAGTATCAAAAGCTAAAAATCTATTTCACCCAGGAATTGTTAGTTTTGGTCTTTTTGACCAATTTTGTGTATCAGATAGTAGTAAAATGTTTCTTATGAATGATGAAGGGAATGAATGTTGCTTATCATTGGTATCCTCTCCCTTTTCTTATTTTTAGTATTCTTTTTTTTTTCTTCTTCTTTTTCTATTTCAAGTAAGGCCATGAGAAGCAGCTACTTTTCTTTGTATAATATTACCCGTCATATCTGGTCAAGTTTACAACACGCAAAATCTCAAATTTAGGATGTGCAGATGGCTGATCAAGACAGTAGTGAACGTGGGTGTGCCAGACCTCATTTTCTTAAATAAAGATTAGGTGGTGGTGTGATGGTGCAAGACAATAATGAACGTGGCCATAGGTCATAAGATCCTAGAGGAATGACCAAATTAGTCACGTTTCAAATTGTACCACAGGCAGGGCTGAACATGGTGCCGGTTAACCGTTGGAAACCGACCGAACCAGACCAATAAACAAGAAACCGAATCAAACCATTTAGATTTGGACTGGTTAGGTAAAAAAAAGTTAAAAAACCGAAACTATAGGTTTGATTTTGGTTTGACCTGAAAACCGAACCAAAAACCATTGGGGAATCGATAAATATAGACCTTTGATTAAAATCAGATAGATTTAATCTGCCACGTCCATAACACACTCTGTAAACCTAAATTCTAAACCTACGCTACACATTTTCTTTCTCTTCTTCTCCTTTTCGTAAACAGTCTCCAAAAACCCTTGCCATTTTCTACACTAGTCCACCACCATCTCCAGCCATAATGAAACCACCACCCTAGTTCAATCTTCTCTTCGTATTTCTTGTTTTTCTTCTTCTTCTTCTTCTTCTTCTTCTTCTTCTTCTCAATCTTCGTTTTTCTTCTTCTTCTCAATATTCTCAGTTCTCTGATTACTGAAATTCTCAAACTTCGAAACATCTTCTCACTTGTCACATAACCAAATCGATTATCTAAGTCGACTGTTTTCATCATTTCAAGGTACTTCAACTCGATGATGATGATAATTTTGCTGATTTAAGCTTATAATTTATAATTTTAAAAACTAGGGTTTACTAAAATTAATTTTGCATAATTTATTTTGTAGGTTCCCTTTGATTCAATCATGGAGGATTCACAATCAACACCGTTAGTTCCTATTTCTCAACTAGTTTGGGTTTGATTCTGGTTTTGATAATTAGTAACTTTGACTCTATATGATAGCATATTTGTTATTGACCCTATTTTGATTCACTATATGTATTCACTACTTGGTTATACTGAAGTTATGGAAGGCTCAAGCATTGGAATGGCAATGGTGACATTGATGATTGATATATATGTAGAATGTAATGGTTAGAGATAGTACCAGCCTGAGAATCTATTCTCTGGACCATGGAGATGTACGCGTAGTGGATAGAATTTGATTACTTATGTTTGATGCGCCAACTGTAAACCCAAGAATATATAACATAATGAATTTGATTGCTTATGTTAATGGATCAGAATACTAGGTTCATGTCTAACAGTTTCAACCTTAAAAGTTATCTATGTGTATAAAGTGTTCATTAGTGTTTTTCTCTTCTCCGTTGCTCATAAAAGAAGACTAATTGTCTTTCCTGATTAGTCTATGAAACACTTCTCTTAGTTCATTAGCTTGTGTTCTTTGGATGTTATCTGATTTACCCAACTGAAAATAGTTGTTGTTGTTTGATATGAAATCTATTCTTACATGTATGATAATTTGAATACCCTTTGATATGTTTTTTTACATGTTATCTGATTTGAATTTCTGCCTTGTTTATATTCAGTCTTCCGTTAACTCAAATGCAATGTTGCCACCACTGCATCCTCCTACAACATCTTCTAATGCCTCTACAGAAGTTAGTTCAGTTGGACTAGTACCAACTGCAGGTGAAGCTCCATCTGCACCAGCTGCCAATGTTCCAAATGCTGCACCAGCTTCTAAGAAGCGGAAGAAAACTTCATGGGTATGGGATCACGTTGATCGATACCCTGCACCTTCAATAACTGTAACTTGCAAGAAATGTAAACAGAGAATGGAAGCCGACTCTTCTACACATGGGACCGTCTATTTGAATAACCATTTAAAAAAGTGTCTGAATCCTATTCCTAAGGATTCTGGTCAGTCGACTCTTTCTTTTGAACCTGCTAGGCTTGGAGAAGATGCAAAGTTAGTTGCTGTAACTTTTTGTCAGGATTCGTGTAGAAAAGCATTGGTTATATTCATCATAGTGGATGAACATCCTTTTAGAATAGTTGAGGGGGAAGGTTTCCGAGAATTTTGCAAGGTACGTGAGAGTAGATTCAAGCTACCATCTCGTACACCACTGTACGAAGAGATGTTATGGAACTGTTCGTGTACGAGAAAGAGAGATTGAATAATTACTTCAAGGTTAATAAAGTCAGAGTTTGCCTCACCACTGACACATGGAGATCACTTCAAAAGTTTGGATATATGGTTATTACATCACATTGGATAGATGCTAGTTGGAAGTTACCTAAGAAGATAATTAGTTTCATCCAAATTGTAGGTCATAGCGGTGAGACTATTGGTAGGATGATAGGAACATGCTTGTTAGATTGGGAGATCGAAAATGTGTTTACTATAACTTTAGATAATGTTTTTGCCAACGATGTAGCTATAACATATCTTCAAAATCAAGTGCTCAGAAAGAATTCAGATTTAGTGAAAGGTTTCTTACAAGTGAGATGCGCTACTCACGTCCTTGCCCTTGTTGTGAAGCATGGAATGAAGGAGTATGGCATGTCAATTAAGAGAATAAGGGTAGTAGTGAAGTATTGTATGGCCTCTCCTGCAAGATTGAAAAAATTTATGGAGTATGTCACTTATGAGAAGATTGAATGCAAGAAGGGTTTGGTCCTATATGTAGACACCCGTTGGAATTCGACATTCACAATGTTAGACTCAGCTGAGAAGTATCAGCCATCTTTTAAGAGGTTAGAGTATGACGACAAGGCATTCAAGAAGAAGTCATGTTTTGTTGAAAGTCAAATTCCTTCAGTTTCTTCTACTTGTAGTACTTCCACTGTTGATAACGAACCTGACTGGGATGTGGATGAAGACCAAGATGCAGGATTAAGTTCCGATGAAGAAGTTATTACTAAATCCACAAGACAAAGAAATGGGATTAAAGTTTCTTCTTGGCCAGTTAGGTATTGTTGGTGGTTATTTGAGAACAGAACTATTGGAACTTGTAATGAGGGACTTTAAGGCTCTTTTTGAGGAGTACTGAGATGTCCAATTGAGTGATGGAAACGCAACAGTTCTAACCGATAGTAGTAGTGGTAGTATTGTTGGCACTGAATCAGATGATGAAGGACATAGTGCTAAGGCCTCCCTTATGGCAGAGAGAGAAAGAGAAGAAAAGGAAGGTATTGATGATGAAGGGAAAGATGAGTTGGAGGCTTATTTGAGAGAGAAACGAGAACCGCGAAACGAGAAAGTTTCTTTTGATATTTTAGGTTGGTGGAAGACGAGATATCCTACTTTGGCACTAATGGAAAGAGATATATTGGCTATAACCATCTCTTCAGTGGCATCTGAATCTGCCTTTAGCACTGGGAGACGTATTCTCGATCCATATCGAAGTTCTTTACTTCCCACAACAGTTGAGACATTGATTTGTGCTCAAAATTGGTTGAAGACGCCGATTGATCTTGATATTTCTTTCGTGGGGCCAGAAGAGGAAGTTAATTCAGGTATTATTTCATTTGTTAATTTGTTTGTAAAACTTTTGGACACTCACGGTACACTACTAATTGTGCGTTTGTTCATTGCATAATTTATGGACTCTCTCTCTAAATCCATGTTCGTAAACATAACAGATGATGATGTTGAGGACTAAGGAGTACCAAGGTAATTCATCTCACCAATAGCATTTTCCTCCAAATATCTTTACTCTTTCTTTCTTTCTCTGTTTTCGCTGTTACCATTTTCATGAAATGCTTGCCATCATGATAAGTGAAAATACACTTGAATTAGTTGATTTTATAGAAATATACCTGAATTAGTAGAAATATGCCCTCATGATAACTATCAGTTGCTTGCCATTTTCATATACATGCAGTCAGCAACCCTGAAAAGTCTGAAGCTATCAGTTGATTTTGTGGATGCATAGATGGAAAGCGTCGATGTTGTTTAGCTGCTATGAAGACTGTGGATGCTTAGGTGGCACTGGCTTAGTTTATTTTATTTTTTTATAAGTTTTTGTGAAACTGAAAGAAGATGTAATCTACTAATCTTTATCTTTTGAATTGTGTTTAAGAATGTCATGAATTTGGATTGTGTATGGAATGTGAAGGTATGTAGCCTGTAGGTAGGTTTGAAAGAATCTTTGAACTATGTTTTTCTTTTCTTATATTTGAACTGTCAGTTTCCTGAAATGACATAGCAGCCGGTTAACCGATATCCAATGGAATAAACCGAAACTGGCAAGAATCATTAAGAAACCGAACCAATGGTTAATGAATTGGTTTGGTTTCGATTTTAAGAAACCAATAATATTGGTTTCGGTTTTGGTTTGCCTGAAAACCGAGCCGAAACCGACCATGAACAGCCCTAACATCAGGGGGGGAAATGGGTAGAGTAGTGGGAGGGTTATGTAGCAAAGTCTAACACTGTCAATTTATTTCCATTTGAGCTCTGCATTGCATCACTTGAGCCTTATTCCAACCTGCTAGAAATAAAATGTAAGGGTAAAGAATATTTGTTACCCCTTCCTTACAAAATCTAGCAGACAAGTAAAACTTGTTTCCATTACAACAACAACAAAAAAAATATGTAAAATTGGGGAGGTTTCATTCAAATGGTAAAACAAACTGTGGGGAATTGGTTGTTATTTGCTGATGGGTATTTGAATACATTTCTTGCTTCTTGTTAAATTTCTAGCCTTGTCTTCAGTAATTCGCAAGTGGTGGGATTATCAATCTTGTAATTGTAAGTAAACACAGAAGTTTTACTGAAAATTGCAGCTCAAATGAATTATCCCCGAATCGGATAGTAAATTCATATTGCTTCGATCAAACTAAAATTAACTCTTAAATCCATACTCGGGAACTTGTCATACATGTCAAGTCCAATAAGTTCTTTATGTTGTGATAATTTGCAGCCTTGATTAGTCTGGAATGTGTTTCAACGGAAGTGATTGATACACCGAAAAGAATAATGGGCCGAGGTGTGGGCCCATGTCTGTCCATACCAAAATGCTAAGAACGCCGGGTTGAGACCTTGTGATCCCCTTCGGGACACAACGAAGTGTTAAAACTTGGATGTGTCTAGCAAGATTGTTCTTGATCAACATTCACAAACTCCTTGTCCCACTTCTCCAAACCCTCCTTATTGGCCTTACTGCTAGTAGTAGTACTATCGCCGTGCTTGTTACAGTTCAGTTTGCCATGATAACCTTAGGAGGCATTTTTGTGTTCCAAACGAAACCAAAAGGAAAATCTTCTACACCATTTTCTACATCTACTTAATATATATGTACCAACTCTTTACTCTTTAGATAGAAATTCCTCAGCAATTTCTTGGCGCACCATTTGGGAGGTTACCCTGCAAATTGCAATACATTATTTTTTTTAGTTAAAGTCAAAAGTAGCGCCCCAAAGTGCAAGTCATTCTATTCTCAGTTTTATCTTCTTGTTCGTAGCCTGATCTTCCCACCTATCATTTGTTATCTAATCTCACTATGATTCCCAAGTAACCATGTGATACCACACAAATGCCGATTACTAACTTTCTCACCACTGTGAAAAATACATGATGGAACAACGATTTTCCCCTCGCCTAGGAGTATTTCTCGACTGGTTCATAATTGTTGTTATGTTGGGACTCACCATTTGTCCTAGTCTAGAGTAGACGGGTATCTTAAGAGGAAAAAAGGGTATAAATGGGGGAGAGAAGTGGGAGGGTTGTCAATTTGGTGTCAGAAGGTGGGTGCCCCATTTTAATTTGTTCTTGAGCTCTACAGTATCGCAGCCCTTTGAAATAGAATGCAAGGGTAAAAAACACTTCTTACACGCCTTACTTATAAAGAACCGTAACATTGGGCATACTAAAATCTTCCAAGGTATACTGAGTGAAGCCAAAAAGGGTTGTGAAATAGCAAAATCAGATAATCCCTTAACCCAAATTTTTTTTAATGGCAAATCTGTCCTTTACGTATTAGTGTTAATAATCTTGATTAGTGATTAAATATTTTGTTTAGTGATTAAAATAATTTTCAGAATTATAAGAGTTGTTTAGATGAAAAATTTGAGGAAAAAAAATCAAAGTTTTGGTTTGGTTAAGAAGGAGAGAAAGAGAAGGAGAAAGTGAGAAAATTCTAATTCTTGATTCAATGGAGGATGAGGAGTGTCATATATCATCTAAAAAACCTAGGAAAATACACATCAACTACACCAATGATTCCCAAATGGCTGATTTCTTAGATTATGAGAATGATTTTACACCCACTCAAACTCAAGCTCAAACTCAAACACAAACTCAAGATGATGATTTTTATGAGCCAAATCCTGATGATGAAGACATTGATGAGGAACCCAATGCTTCTAATACACATGTACACTTATATCCTATACTTAATCTCACTTCTATAACTCTCAATTATCAAAAGTTAGGTTTTTTGAATCATGGTTCGGCGAAACAGGTTGAGGTTCGGCTCACATCTATGAGCCGAATCTACCATTGGTGAACGGTTCGGCTTACTGAATCTGTTTACTGCATGCGCCGAACCTATAATTTCCAATTCCAACCCTTTTGCTAGACACTAGTTCGGCTTATATGAAAGTTTCATAGTAAGCCGAACAACATCCTGAATAGCCCAGAATAGAATCATTACTAATTCGGCTTACATATCCAAAATCGTATGTGCCGAACATAATTTTTTAATTTCTGGGTTGAAATATTGTTACTGGTTCGGCACATATGGAGAATATCGTATCATCCGAAACCTCTTATGTTCAAGGTTCGACACATAATATGATTATCGTCTGAGCCGAACATGAATTTGTTAATTTTTGGGTTAAAATATTGTTCGTGGTTCGGCACATATTGAGGATATCGTATAAGCCGAAACCTGTAAATGTTTATAGTTCGGCACATAAGGTGATTATAGAATGCGCCGAACCTGAAGGACAAATGATTCGGCGCGTAACTAACATTAGAGGATAAGCCGAACTCTATAAATTCGGCGCATAACTGTTAAGCTATTCATTAAAACATGAAATTGAAGGTGTCCATAACCCAATCCCAGCACCATTAAAAACAAAGTTCAGGAACTAAAAGCAAAGATGTTTGCAACACCATAAAAGTGTACTTAAAACTTAAGAAAAAGTGTACCATAAAAGTGTATTTAAAACTTAAGAAAAAGTGTACCATAAAAGTGTACATAAAAGGGCATTTAACCTCGACCCCTCTTCTTAGTTGCACGACCACCTCTTCTTCCACCTTGGCCTTCATCTTCCGACGCATCATTACCGGGTTGGACGGTAGCACCACCTTGGCTTGTACCTTCACCAACTTGTCGAGACCTCTTAGTGGTAGGCCTTTGTTCGGGTTCCTCGGGTCCTTGTCCTTTGTTGATGATTGCATCCCACTTGTTGATGAGGTATTTTTGTTCTTTCATGGTCATTGGTGTTTTGCAACCAAGTTTGGCCTTCATTTTTTTCAACATCTCCCTATCCGCGACAACCTATTTTTTCATTTGTCAACAACTTATAACCATGAGGTTGAAGACATTTTTACCATAACTAATATATGAAAATAGTATAAAGTGAAGTCATTCTTACCATAATCTTGAAATCCTTAACTACATCTTCGGAAGTAGACTTGTTGGTGATCTTGATTGGCCTCGCCTTCCCCTTATCAGCTATCTTTTGCCTTTTTTTATTGACAATGAAGGGATGAGAAATTTGGTTATACCAATCCATATATCCCGGATCCTCTTCACATGGATCATCAAGTAAAGGTGTTAACTTGGACGCATCTAATGTGTGATTGTCTAAATTATTCCAAAACTCAACGGTGGGATGAGGATCATACTTTGGTTCCTAAGATGAAGTGGTGCTTTTAGTTCCCTTACCACTCTTTGGTAACAACCTGAATTTATCGTCAAACAAAGGAACCTTTTGGACGCATCCTAATTGACGGAGTACTCGCCTAGGATCGTATATAACATAACCACCGGGATACCACAATGGCCCATGATACATACCTACCGGCATATCCTCATCTTCAACAACTTCATCTTCTTCATCTTCCTTCTCAATATGGTTGAAAAGTGACATCATCAACACCAAGACAGTCTAACGTCTCTCTCAAACTTGCCACCAACTTCTTTTTGTTCCTTTTCTTGGAGTCCTCGTACGCATACCGGGCTTGAGTTGGCTCAGTATCAACATAATCGACATCTTTCTCAAATACTTTGGCCAAGTTCAAAATTGGGAAATGGTCATATATCCACACCTACATCCAAAGAACCACATTAAAAAATGAAAGGAATTGAATTGATAGAAATAAGTTTTACTTGGAAACATCAAAGTAAGACTAAAGTTTGCAAACTCAGAGAACTTTTCGTCTTATATGGATCAAGTATTATAAGCCGAACCAAGTAAGTAAAAACTTCGGCTTAAAATATTTTATGGTTATAAGCCGAACCATACTCTGAACTCCCAAAAGTTACCTGGAGCAAAGTGAAGTTCCCTCCGATGTTTGTACTTGTCAACCTAGACGCGGTGGCAAGTTGGTCCAGCAGGTAAGCGAGCGTAGCCGTTCCCCAAGAAAACTTGTTACAAGTTTCAAGATTCTTTACCAATTGGAGATAATTAGCATTTACCTTGTTTCCGGTAGTGTCGGGAAAGATGTCTCTACCAAGAGTATAAAGCAAGTAGGCAGTTCCGGTTTGCTTCACTTTGACGGGATCCATTATCAACAAACCTTGTGTGACTCTTTCCTTTGTGTTCTCAAACTCCCTTTTCAAGTTAGTCAACTTGATATTCTTATTCTTCTTATTTCTGCCACCTGGTATGCAAACGGTATCAACGTCTTTAACTGATCGACAAAACTCCAACTCAGTTTTCATTGAACCCCAACCAAGGCATTCCAGGTACAAATTGTATAGCTCATCCCAACTCATGTCATAAAAACCAGCATCCACACTTACCCCCCTTGCTTTAAGGCCTGTAATCTTACTAGCCTCATCAGGAGTGATTGCCATCTCTCCAAAAGGTAATTGAAATATGTAAGTTTTTGGACAAAAGCGCTCGGTAAATGCAGAGGCCAACACACTATCATATTCCTTATGTCCATAATTGATGGTAGGCCATAAAGCACTGTGTTGTACGTAAGCAATCACCTCAGGAACCTCTTCATCAAGACTCCATTTCGTTGCCCTCTGGTGTCTCAATACTCGGACTGCACGGTTGTGATCAGGAGTCTCATAAATTTTCTTCGCCCAAGAATCGGCATAACCAATCAACACATTTCCTCCATCTTCCGGAAGACCATGAGGAAAACCATCTGATCGAGGTGTAATTACGTCATCTTCATCAGGAATTTGTAAACCAGTGATCCGTAGATCATCATCGTTCTTCTCTTTCTCGGGTTCTGCCACCTTCTTACCTTTCTTGTCTTTCTTGGGTTTTCCTTGGGGTTGTGTTTCTTGATGAACTTCTTGATTATCATCAACTTCTTCATCTTCAGCTATTCCTTCTTCTTGTCTTTCAATTCTTACTTGTTCAGCTTCTTCTTCTAAAACTCCTCCTCTACCTCCCGCTCCCAATTTTTTCTTACCTCCTCCTCTAGGATCGGGAGTTTTAGAAGTAGAAGGTGTTACCTCCATCTTCTTCCTCTTTGTAGCTGCATTGGTCCTGACACAAGTATGAAAGTTATAAGACTAATTCGAACAACAAAGAGATTCGGAAAGCCAAAAACTTGTAAGAAAATAAGATGGCTCGGCTTACCCGAAATAACACATATGAGCCGAATCATGTCTTGAAATTTTTATTAGCTTACACAGAGAGTGGATCGGCTCATACCACAAAACAATTATAAGCCGATCCTATATATTCGGCTCACAACCGATACCGTCGAATAAGCCGAGTCTATGATTATGAACTCAAACATGTATTCGGCGCAACATGATATCATATAAATAAGCCGATCCTACACACTTGTAAAATTTATGAAATTTTAACAATGATATTCGGCGCAACCCTAATACTATCGAATAAGCCGAATCAAGACTTATGAATCGAAACCTTTATTCGGCGCAAAACTAATGCAACCATACAAGCCGATCCTAAGCACATGCAAAAATTCTGAAATTCAAACAACAATTATTCGGCACAAAACTAATACTACCATACAAGTCGATCCTACGCACATGCAAAATTTCTGAAATTCACAAAACATATTCGGCACAAAACTAACACCATCGAATAAGACGATCCTAAATATAAGTCTTTGTGTCACTAAGTTCGGCTCAAAACGGATTTCAGATATACGCCGAGCCGTTCATATGCACTTTCAGGGTTCAGTTTCAAGAACAGCTCGGCGCACATCTAAGATTTGTTTTGCGCCGAACCATACCCTGTAACCGCCGTAGAAACATGATTTTGACGAATTAAATCAATCAAACCAATCAAAAACATCAAATACGAGATGTGTTTGTAAAACTAACCTTCTTATTCTCATTTCTGGAGTTGGTTCTTCTTCAATCTCTTCTTCCGGTTGATTTTGTGGTTGATTTTGAGTTTCTTCTTCACTCTCTAAATCTTCTTCTTCTTCAATGGGTTGTTCAATCGCTCGATTAGAACGAGATACTGGCTTACGGCGATATAGATGAGTTTAATCGTCGACTAAATTTTCAAGAATCGACGATTAAATTTCGGCGATGATACGATGAAAAAAAAGGAGAAGGTGGGTTCGGCTGTGGAGGATGAGGAGGAAGAAGAAGGGGTTGAAACTGATTTTAGGTTTATGATTATAGATTTTTGTATTAAGGTTAGAGATAGATTAGTAATTTATAGGATTTAAGGGCATATAGGTAATTAAACCACCCATATGTACCCCTTATAAGATCACCCAAGTTAGGACTAGTCCTTTGTATGCCTTGAAAGTTTTTGATATGCCCAATATCATGGTTCCTTATAAAAGGTAGCATGGTATCCATCCTGCTCATTATTCGCATCTAGTTTTTTGGTTAAATAGACCCTGGATTTGAATTCCTGGGCCTAATAGACGAGCAAAATATTTGCAATGTTCTAATATCCAAAACTCTATTGTTCTAATATCCAGAAACAGCTATTTCACCCAGATTGTGCAACTGTTTTTAAACTAACAGATTAAATTACCCCCGAAATGAGTTTTCGCCGGAACTTTGGTAATGGATGCGTAAGAAGAAAGGAGTCAACCATGAAACTGAACTACTGCTATTAATTTTCACGGATTAACAAAGGGGATTAGGAGCTCATTCTTGAGTTCGACTGAATCTAGGAACATTACAACTATTATATTATTAGACTGTGTGATTTGGGTAAGTTGCCATTTTTTGTGTTGTAGTTCAGATTGATATTTTCAAAGGGATTGAAATCTATGTATGATTTGGGTCAAGTTCTTGAGCTAAAAACCATCTGAAAGTATTTTTTTGCTGCAATTGGTTAGTAGACTGCAATTTGATTCAAGTATTCGAAACGTATTGCATAATAATAATGAATATGATTATTAGAAGAGGTGAATCATGACTGCATTAAAACGTTGGTTCATGTGCTTTGATTGGATATCTCTTTAATTTGATGAATGATTGATTGTTCCCTAATCTAATAGATTGCTGCTTTACTTCTTCTTGTACTGGGATTATGTGGATTTTGTATTATTACTTTATTAGTACTCTGTACAAGAGAATAACTTGTTCAGGCATATAAGGTGTTTGTAATATCGCCTCTTTCAATCCAACTATACATTTTCTATATATTCGCTTGCGATATAGGAAACGAGCTCGGTGATCTTTCCCTTTTGAATGATCAATATAAGAATCTAATTGTGGTTTTATTCTCACCATGTTTTTCGATTCCAACTAGACTTTGTATACTGATCTCAGTCGTTGTAAATGAACAAGGCCTTTTTTTTTTCTTGTGAACAACCGGTACTTGTCACCGTGTGTTCGGTTTACTAGGATAAATCAATTGATCCACAAAAAAACACATGATGCACCTAAGTGCATAATGTATATTCGGACCGAAAAATAGATTTTGCTCGGGTTGCACATCTTTGCATAATGTATATTTTTTTGAATTTTTTGTTATTCCTTTTTTCTTTTCTTTGATACTTGTTTTTGTTTTTGATGTTTTGACGATGAAAGTGGTAATAATGGTAGTTGACTTATTATTTGAGATCATCAACTAGTGATTTTTGTTGTGTACAAGTGATTACTAGGATATACCTAGATTCATCTGCAGATACATGAAATGCACCTGATGCATAATGTATATATCCTGACAAGAAAATAGAATTTGTCCTGGTCGCACCCGAGTATATATTTTTTTGATTCTTGTATGAAAAATGTATCGACCAGGTTGCATCTGAGTGCATAATACATATTTTCATAGGAAATAAATTTTGATCAAGTTGCATCTGGGCGCATATGCATATTTTGATAAGAAATAATTTTAGTCAAGTTGCACCTAAGTGCATAATGCATATTTTTATAGGAAATAAACTTTGATCAGGTTGCACTTGGGAAAGAATTTTGCTCTGACGCTGCTAGAGAAATAGCAGCACCAAGGACAACCATGTGTTCATTTGCGGCGTCAACTAACCCATTGTTTAACCTCAGGTATATCCAAACATAGTCAGCCGTATTCTCAATAATCCCCGACTGTTTATCTGCCGTATATTTGCATCCTAACTGTTTTTAGCTAGTCGTTATTTTTTCTTTCTTTCTTTCTTTCTCTCTTTCTTTTTTGTTTGATACCACCCTCTCTTCCATCGTTCTTAATCAAGATAAATATTTGATCCAAAACATGTAGAATTTGTGCATAGCTCTCACAACTGTTTTGTCATATTGCTAATCACCATCTTCTCTGTTTCAGAAAAACTTCTCAAACCAATAAAGGGATGGATATGCGTGGTTCAAGGTTCATTGATTTCGCTCTGTGCACATAAATAAGTCTCAATGAATCAAACTCCATCTGAACGTCTCAAGGCATGATCTGTACTGTATATGTAAAAAAGAAAAGGGTGTTCTGTCAATGCAAAAAAATATTAAATTAATTAAATAAACCAAAAATGTTTAATCTTTGCCTTCCTAGCAATGAAGACTATTGCTTGCTTCACAGTTAATAGATTATATAACATACACCATTATTGACAGTTTAACAGTTTAATTTTGGCGAGTTTCTTCTTTGCTGGTTTATGTTTGTGGATAATCTTGAAGATTAGCACTTCTTTTCTTTGATTTTCAATTAGGCGTGTGTCTGTGAGATATGCAGTTTGCGCTACTTTAGTCTTCATAGTTTCACAAATAAAAAGAACAGTTTTTGTTATGCATCGAAGACGAAGTGTATTTAGACTCAAACCTATACCAAAATCAGTTTTTGGGTTTTAGCCATGGGTGGTGTTGATTGATGTAGTAGCTGACGATCTTGACAATATTTCTTTGCTAGCCAATACTCATAGCTGCAACTGATTCAATAGTGTCATTGAAGAGAAGTTTTCTTTATCGTTGCCACCAAAAAAATAAAGATATATTATATCTACTCATTCCTTAAAAATACGTTGAATGCGTTTGGTAGCTAAAATTAACTGAGTTTAAAGAACGAGTTAGCTGACATCACAAGTGGACATATGGGTGGCCTTGGTGTTGCTAGATCAAATATGATCTAGCAGGACTGCTAGAGCAAAAAAATTTCCTTGCATCTGGGCGCATAATGTACCTTCAGCATGGTTTAATTTTTTTCTTCGAATTTCATATCAACAATGGATCTTGTTTTGTAGAGATTTTCGAACCCTTATTAAAATACGACTTATATTTCGAAAGTTACGAGTTTTCTCGCGATTAATTTTAAATTGAAGAGAGATAATAAATAGGAAAGAGAAAAAGATATAGCTAAGAATAAAGTTTAAATGAAACAATGTGTATGACTAAATTATCTTATGTCTTTTTCACCCAGACATATAGTTTAGCAGTCCAATGCTACCAACCTTTAGAGCCTTGACCCATTTTCCCATCTAGTTTTTAGTAAAAAAATTACTCAGAAATCTCCCTACTTCCTGTAAGATATATATAGAATACCTTGAGCCCCATTTTGTAATTCTTGTAATTACTTCTTGTTTGCTGCAATAAACCATCTGGACTTAGCAAAAAAAAAAACATAAATTTTTGTACAAGTATTACTGGGTCATGTACAAAATTATGGCTGACTCAAAATACTCTGATTTTTGTTAAAGGGAGAGCAAAATAGGATCTGACGAGTGCAAAAACCGTAGTTGACTCGTCAATTAAGACCGATTCAATAGATTGTTCTAACTCGTACAAATATGTCCCTGCAAATACACCTATTAATTCAAACAATTGTGTTGTTTCTCCGGCTTATGATGATCACAGATACACAATCCTGCACAATAAGAGTACTTTGCATCTTCCCACTTTATGGGACAGAAAAGAATCCTTTACACACCATACAATTCAAGATAAAGTTTAGAAGAAATTACGTTTGATTAGATATAAAAATTGTAAATTGTTAGGGTTCAATGATGATTTGGGTTAACTTATAATCACTTAATTCCTAAAAAAGAAAATAAATATAAATTATTTTAGGGTTTGATTCTCCAAAACGTATTGTGTTTACGCTTGGTCATGGAGGGATCTAAACCGTCCTCCACTGTTTACGATTATACCTTATTAGATGAAATTAAAGTTAAATTTTGACTGTTCGTGATGGGACTTAGTCTTTGTTCCAGCGAACAAGAACATAACCATTTTGTTTGTCTTGTTATTGTCCGACTTCCGCTTTAGAGATTTTTGGTAATTGAAATCCCAACATCTCAGGAAAAATATACTCTGCATTGTAGTTGAGAAGAGTGTGTAGCGGATCTGATGAATGAGTGTTATTTTGGTTAGCCGAGTGTTTAACAGTGATAAATGTGTCCGAGATAGAAAAATCTATTGAACTCGTCCTAATTAACGAGTCAAGTACGATTTTTGCACTCCTCGGATCCATTTTTGCTCTCCCTCTAATAAAAACGAGTCAGATGCATGATCGAGTTGAACAATTACTCAAACATTAAAAAAAAAGAAAAAAAAAGACGTATGACATTTGACTCAGGCGAAGTCATACAATCGGATTCAAATCCCGAATGCACAAAGGATGGTTCTTAACGAACCGAGAAAAAAAACTACCGAAATAAACCGCCTCTCACTTCTTCTTTTGTGGGGCCCGCTCCTCAGAAGTTGTGCAGAGGCCAGGCTTTGTGTCTGGCGGTTTTCTTGTGTGGTTTATGTCTCGGTCCTCACATAATTTTTGATGCACAAAATAGAAAAAGACTAGTGGGTTCATGAATTGTTATCTCGAACTAGACCCATCCAATCCAAGTTGTTATATATATTTTTTTAAAGAACCATTTCATTAAAATTGTTTTAATTTTTGTTGATTATGCATAACTAAATCCCTTGTTTTCTCCCCTTGTGTTTATAAAGTGTTGTCTAAAAATGACGGTGGCCGGGTTAAGTGTGTTGATTATTGCGTTGGCTGATGTTGTTCTATTGATTTTGGAAGCTAATGTTATATATACAATCTCCATTGTTACGAGTATCGTCATGTTGAAGATACTCACCATTTCATATCCAAACATTTCATATGGTACACGTATCAAAATCTCGTGCAGAAGGTCATATTCAAAATTAATTTTTTTACATTCTTACTCAGTTTAGGAGAAAACTTACCTAATTATGTTGCCAATTCGGTTTCAATCACACCCAAAAATATTTCCATGCCAATTATTAAGGAATACAATCGTAGTCCTATTTCCAGTAACCCTAATGGAAAACCTATATTCATAAACCCTAATACTTTAAAATCATCTCATTCCTGGAGTTTTGTAATAGTAAAGCTAAAAATGTCTGACCCAAAGAATCCTGATACAACTGCTTCTTTACCAAACTCAGAGGTCTCAGAGTTTGCTATGAAATTCAGGAAGGAAACATTAGAATTGGAGAAGGCGGAAGATACTTTATCTCTCAATCAAACTGAGTCTGATACTGAAGATTCAGAAGAAAAAGGGGAATGGGATTTTTGCTTCATAGGCAAGATCATAATTGAAGGGAAAATGTCTTACGGAACTGTGGAGAAAAGTTTACAGTTTACCTGGAATTTCATCCCCCCGGAAGAAGTTAAGATTATAGAAGTGGATACGAATGTGATGATCTTTAAACTCAAGAACAAATTAGTAGTTGATAAGTTATTGAAGAAGGTCCATGGAATATTGATGGGTATATGTGTATGTTGTATGACTATTTTCAAGGTCTACTCTATCAAAATATAGATTGGAATAACCAAGTATATTGGATACAACTTCAGTACCTGCAACCGGAACACATGGCTGTCAAAGCTGTGACAGAAATGGGAAAGATGTTAGGTGAAGTCATGGAAATTGAACCTCCAAATGCAATCCCAATTGAAGGAATACCAGTCAAAGTTTGTTTCAAAATTGAACTCACCACTCCGTTGAGAAGAGGTGTCCTAGAAATAACTGCAGCAGGAGTAACCAAATGGGTTAGATTCTTTTATGAAAAACAACTGTGTAAAGAATGTTTCATTATAAATCACTGTGGAGGAGTCTGTGCAGATGCAACTAAATATGTCAAAGATGTTCATGCAAAACCATACCCTTTTGGAGGAGTAGGAAAACTGAAGAAAAGTGTTCCATTGCGTACTATGTCAAGCCCAGTACCTAAGCAGATTCCTAAGAAGAATACCAAGCATGCACCTTTTATTCCCTCTCAAGATGGCATTGCTGTTAAGATCAAAGGAATTTCTGAAGCTGAGAATGACCAAGGAAGGTTAGGTAAAAGACAAAGGTGCATTGACACAGGCAGAGCTTCAACAACTGTTTCAGAGAAGGAAACAATGGAGAGCAAATAAAGAAACAAACAACAACTATAATCTCACACAAAGAAAATCACTCTGTCAAACATGTGGGGGAGAATGAGGTAATTCGTATCCAAACAAACAAAACTTGTTGCATCTCTTATTCTTATTACTGTTATTTTTTAAATTTGAAATTAAAACTCCACTCCTTGTCAATCATGAAGTTTTTGTCTTGGAATGTTTGTGGTTTTGGTAATAACGACACTAGAAATCACCTTAAGGAACTAATTAGATCAAATAATACTGATGTTATTTTCCTCATTGAAACCAAAAATCACTCTAGGAAAATGAAACAATATATTTCCAACTTTCACTACCCTAATAGCTGTCTACATGACCCAATTGGCACTTCAGGAGGCTTATGTCTTCTATGGAAAGATGGTATTAATCTTGAAATCTTGGATATTAAGCTTAATATGATACAATACATGCACTGTGGAGATTGATGCTAGAACTAAAAAATCCCTGGTAACTTTTATTTGTGGCGCTCTTGATCCTATCCTTAGAAATGAACAATGGAACTACATGCATGCTACTTCTAATCAGCTAAACTTGCCTTCGATTGTTGCAAGATATTTAAATTTTGCTCTTACTCAAGATGAAAAAGATGGTGGGAATTTAGTCAGCCAGTCTGTTCTTGATGAGGCTAATAACTTGGTAGATACTAATGGTATGCAATCTATAAACTTCATAAAAAAAACTCTTTTACTTGGACAAATAGAAGAAAAGGGCATGCTATGACTCTAGAAAGACTTGATAGATTCCTTGCTTATGATAACTAGTTGAATTGCTACACAAACTGTGTTGTGTATCACCTAATTCCCTTAGCTAGTGACCACTGCCCCATAATGTTGTCCACCTCTAGAATATTAAATGATACTTATAAACTATTTAGACTAAACAAAGCCTGGTTTAGGGATAACAGTTGCAAAAGTGTGATTGAAAATAGTTGGTAAAGGGTCACATGCTTTTAGTGTTACAAAATCATTGTACAACAATAAACAGGAACTAAATAAATAGAATCATGTTAGCTTTGGCAACATTAGTACTCAGATCAAAAAGATTAAGGTTCAAATAGAGGATCTTACTAGGATAAATAATAGAGATAACCACCAATTGTTAGAAGAGCTCGAATGCAAACTAAACCAATGGTATGATATAGAGGAGGATTTCTGGAAACAAAGAAATAAAGATGAGGACCTTAGGAATGGAGAAAGATACACTGCTTATTATCATCAAAAATTGAACTATAGAAGAAAGAGAACCAATATAGACACCATTCAAAATGCCAATGGGACTTGGCTAACTGATAGAGCTGATATTGCAAACAATCTTAAAGATCATTTTTATAGTATGAGCAGGTAAACCTCTCCTCCTAATGCCTCTGATTATTTTAGTAATGTCATTCCTTGTATTAATGATGAAAATGCTATGTTATTGGTTGTCCCTTCTCATGATGAAATCAGAAATGTGGTTTTGGTATGCATTCTTGGACTACACCAGGGCCTGATGGGTTCCCTCCTGGTTTCTATAAAAAAAAAATGTGTCCAACTATTGGTAATGATATTGTAAGTATGGTTCAAGCTTTCTTCCACTCAAAGCATCTTTTGAAACAACTTAATCATAATTTTACTGCTCTGATTCCTAAGAAAAACTGCCCCGTTTCAGCTGCTGATTTCAGACCAATTAATTTATGCAATGTGAGCTATAAAATTATTTCAAAACTTCTTATTACCAGACTCAAGCCACTTTTGAATAAATTTAATTCCCATTTCAATCTTCTTTTGTACTTGGTAGAATGATATAAGATAATATTGTTATGGCTCATGAGATAATTGATACCATGAAAAACACCAAGAGTGTGAAAGGGTGGATGGCCATTAAGCTAGATATGAGTAAGGCCTTTTATAGTATTGAGTGGGATTTTGTTATTCATAGCCTAAAAAGTCTAGGATTTTTTACTGATTGGTGTGATCTCATTTATCAATGTGTGTCAACTGTCTCTACTTCTATCCTTCTAAATGACTCTCCAGGTGAAGTGTTAATTTGTTCCTCAAAGAGGCTTAAGGCAAGGAGATCCATTATCTCCTTACATATGTATCCTTCGTATGGAGTATCTTTCTAGATCTTTATTTACTGCTGAAGCTAATAATCTTATTGGTGGATGTAATGTCACTAACAGCATCCCTTCTGTGAGCCACTTGTTTTTTGCAGATGACTGTCTGCTATTCGCTAGAGCTGAGGCTAAGCATATAGCAAACATCATTGATCAATTCAACAAATTTTCAGTTCAATCTGTTAACTTTGATAAGTCTGGTCTTGCTTTTAGCCCTAAGGTTCCTAATCCTATAAAAAGTGATATTTCTAATATCTTTCATATTAAAAAAATGGCTTTGCAGGATAAATATCTAGGAGTCCGTCTTCTGTTGCAGAAAAATAAATTTGAGTCTTTCTCTCCTCTAATGGATAGGTTTAGTGACATGCTTGCCATCTGGAAATCTAAATTCATAGCTCAACCAGGTAAGACAACTTTAAATCAGTCTGTTTTAGGGAAAATTGCTAGTCACCATATGGATGTCTTCCCCATGCCTAGAAAAATCACTGATAAAATGGATGAAATCCAGAGAAATTTATGGTGGAATAAAAAGAATGGTGAAAAGGGCACTTATGCCAGAAAAAAATGGACCCATGTAGCTTACCCTAAAGACCTGGAAGGTTTAAATATAAATAAATCTGCTATTTTAAACAAATCCCTTTTATCTAAGCTTGCTTGGAGGATGCTAGATGATCCTGATGCTCCTTGTGCAGTTCTCCTAAAACATAAATACTTCAATGGTTATAACCCTATTAATTGTTCTTTGTCTAGACATGGCTCTTGGGTATGGAAAGGGATATGTGTGATGGCTTAGAAATAATAAGAAAGTTTTATTGTTGGCAACTAGGTGATGAGAACAACATTTATATTTACAAAGATAATTGGATTCTTTATATGTCTGGTCCTCCTAAATCCAACTTTATGTCTACTAATATCAATAAAGTCTCTCACTTGATAGATGATATTACTCGTACTTGGAAAACTGACATTCTTGAAGCTTTGTTTGATAGGGACACAATCAAAGATATTCAATACATTAGAATCCCTATCTCTGGTAAAGATTTTATTAGGTGGAAGCCAGCCATTAATGGCTTTTTCTCTGTTAAAACATCCTATAGGGCTATTTTGGATGACATGCAATCTAGGCCTCCCAATAGTGATGATATAGAATGGAAAGCTCTCCGGAAAACAAAACTCCCTATAAAGATCCAACATTTTTTATGAAAATTTCTCCATAAGTGCTTGCCTACTAGAGATAGACTAGCCAGATTCACTAAGCATTAACACGTTGTTTGTCCTCTTTGTAAGAATCATAATGAGTCTTCCTAGCATCTGTTTTTGGAATGTAGTATTGTTATAACTGTCTTTAGCAACATTGATGCAAACTGTGTGCAGCTGCTGCAAGGTAAGGATCTTCACTCTTGGTTTAAACTTTAGTTCGATAAGGATTTCAATTCCAGATCAACTAATACTCCTTAGTTTAATACTATGTGTTTTACAATGTGGAAAATATGGAAAACTAGGTGCAGTGTTGTGTTTGACAGTTTGCAGGTGAATGCTGATGAGATTATTATGAACATAAAAAATCATATTACTGATTGGTCAAGAATTCAGGGTGCTTCTACACCAAACAGAAGAGAAATTACAGTTCCATCAGTTTTGAAACACTGGAAAAGACCGGTACATGATGATACCGAAATTAATTTTGATGCAGCATTCTGCAACTACACGAAAGTTGCTGGCTTAGGTCTAATCAGTCGTGATTTTGCAGGTAGAAGCAATGGAGCTAGGGGACATTGTACAAGTGCCTTAGATCCTGAACATGCAGAAGCATTGGCAGGCGATTAAATGGGCAGAAGACAAGGGAATAACAAGATTGTATCTGGAAGGTGATAGCCAAAGGGTGATAAATGCGTTAAATTGAAACCTGGGAGCAATCAAATGGACCAATGCATGCATAATTATAGATTCAATCTTTCTTTTAAATAAATTTAGCAGTTGGAAGTGTTCTTTTACTTATCGTGAGGGAAACAATGTTGCAGACACTATAGCTAAAAAAGTCTTTATCTTTTTCTAGAGCACAAGAATGGCATGCTATAATGCCCTCTTGGCTAAGCTCAGTAATTTCTGAAGATGAAAACTACTTGGCTCTAAATGCCTAAATTTTAATAAAATTTCTCTTTTCGTAGTAAAAAAAAAGAACTCTCATAGTCTGAACGAGTTAGCTGACTTCTTATTAATTCCATCAAATTATTCAATAATGGTAGGAGAATAGGCAAATCCAACTCAATAATTCAAAAAAGTAAAAGAAAAATGTTTAGCCATAATGGTGAAAAGATTTCAATGTTGTTTATCACAGGTATCTCTCTCTTTTTTTTAATGGTTAAAAAAACTTGTTTTTTCTTTTTCCTTTTGAAGTAAAAGGCCATGAGAAGCTATTTTTCTTTGTGTAATTAATATTGCCAGTCCTACCTGGTCAAGTTTACAACATGCAAACAAATTGGACGGAATATGTTGCATATTTTTATGCCATGGATGAAACAGTGGTCCATCTCACATTAGGAAATCCTTTAAAAACCGTTTTATGCATACGAAACTTGTAAGTTGGATGCAGAGAGAAGATTGCGCTTGAGCCTCTCATTCCAACCTGCTAGAAATAGAATGTAAGAGTAAAGAAAATTTTTTTGCACCTTACTTACAAAAGCTAGCAGACAAGTAAAACTTGTTCGCATTACATCTGATTAATATATGTACCAACTCTTTACTCTTTAGATATATAGATAGAAAAAAAATTCATAGCGTACGCAAATGGGAGTTCTCCCTCAAATGGCATTACTTTCTTCAGTTGCAGTGAGTCAAAAGCAGTGCGCACCCAAAATGAAAGTCATTCTATTCTCAGTTTCATCATCGCACTATATACATCCACTCCACCCATTCTTTATTCCATCACTTTGTCTTCAACAATCTTCAATTTTCTGTAGGATTGAAGAATCATGAACAGAGAAGTAGCAAATATATCAATGGGCTTCTTTGGCATCTACAAGGAAGCCTACAAACTTACAGCAGCAAACAAGAAAATCTTTTCGCAAATCACTTTAACCATACTCCTCCCTCTAGCCTTCTGTTTCTTGTATGAAATACGAATCTTACCTTACGCAAATGGATGGATCGCTTATGGTTTGGTTATATCCCAAATCCTCTTATTAATCTTGCTGTTCCTTTTCAGTCTCTGGTCAACTTCTAGTGTCATGTATACCATAGCTTGTTTCTATACCTCCAGAAACATCACATTTAAGAAAGTTGCTGGTGTACTTCGTAAGTTATGGGGGAGACTTAGTGCCACTTTCTTCTGGTGCTCCTTTACCGTGGCTATATACACCTCCGCAACTCTCGGTTTGCTGTTTTTATGGTATTTAGCTGTGAAAGGAGGGGGTATATCTTTGATATTCATACTATGTATGTCTATTCCTGTTTTCGCCGGATTGATTTACGCGATGGTTGTTTGGAATATTGCAACTGTAATTACGGTATTGGAAAAGGATCATGATGGCAGAAAAGCTTTGGCAAAGAGTATGAGACTGATTAAGGGTAAGATATGGGTTTCTTGTGCTGTCTTTGTTTTGCTTGGGATCGCATTTGCTGGTATAATTTTCACTTACTGTTACCTGTCAGTTTACGGGAACAAGATTAGCTTTGTGGGTGAAGTATTTGTGGGAATTGGTTGTCATTTGTTGTTGGCTGTTTGGTTTCATTTCTTGCTTGTTGTTCACTCTGTGGTTTACTTCGTTTGCAAATCGGTCCACGACGAAGACATCTCTACTATTTCGACTCACTTGGAGGTACCTGTTATCCATTTGGGTAGGGATAGAAAAGAGGTTCCGTTGGAGCAAGTACTAGTTTGAAGAATCGGCTGATTTGCACGATTAGTTGCAAAAGTCTCGGGTAGTTTGGGTAACTTTTTCTGTAGTACTACTGTAATAGATAGTTTGTGTTGGTTAATTAAAAGGAATGTTACTTATATACACGTGGATTATGGATAATGTAATGAAGGGGATTATTATGAATGATGAAGCGGAAATGACACAATAATGCTATGTACACCGTGAGAGATACCGCAGCTTCTACCGGGTGAAGAGAGAGTGGGACCCACTTTCCAAAATTCACCGTCCAAATGCAGAGAAGGCTTACATCTCGGCCCTTTATTTTCTCCCGGTATATTCCACGGGATAAGTTGTTGATGACCGGGAGAAATCCTGTGGATTCTCCTGGGGCTATAATAAGGGTGGATTTCTGCTAACTTCTGGGGTGGGACCACCTTTTATCACAACTTCTGGAGAATCCACGGGATTTTTCCCGATCAACCTAGCACTACTCATGATGAAGTGAATATTGTTTTCCCTTTTTATTGCTGGTAAATTCTTCTTATGAAAAATATGCAGGATAGTACTTACTTTTTCTTATGAAAACATGGATTCAAAATAATGATTAATTTACCGGATGATTTTTTTTTTTTTCTGGATTATATACGATCATTGGTATCACCGGGAAAGCTTTTTTTTCTTCCTCCCAAAGAACATTTCTAACTAAAATCAAAAGAAAAAGGTATCATTTTTTTAATTCGGCGGCTGGATTTTCTTATGGTGGAGTTGGGGTTCTTCACAGTATGTGTAAAAATAGTTGGAGTTGAGAATTAGAAGTTGGAGCTAAATTAATTTTTTTTAAATGTCACATTCATTCGTCATCACCATTTTCTCGTAGGTTGTTAGGGAGGGATGGGTATTTTTACACCAGTGATTCTTTACGAACCGAGAAAACTGACAATGGGAAAACCGTCAGATCTGTTTTTTTTTGTGGGTCCTGCTGAGGACAGCAGGGGGCCGGTTATTGTGAGAGAGGTTCTGGCGGTTTTCTTCTTTTCGGTTTTTTCGTTGTTTGTTAATACTTTCTGTTTTTACACTGTGTACCTAAAGACAGAGAAGTAAAAGCATCATTCCGTCCGTCATGTCAACCTCAACAAAAAAAAGCCATGCGTATGTTAAAAACAACCTTGCTTCAAAAAAGAATTTAAAAAAAAAACTCAAAATAATGATTAAATATACCTTTTTACCTAGCCGATCGTTGAAATAGCCGATTTTTTGTTGTTGTTGTTGTTCATCTTTAAATCAACATTTCTAACTAAAATCAAAATTTTTAGAAAAAGGTCTTAACGACGCGGATGGTGGATTTGTTAATTTTTTTCTATTTCTGCGGCTTAGATTTTCTGAAGATGGAGTTGGAGCTCTTCACGGTAAGAGAAAAGAGAATAAAAATAATTGGAGATGGAGTTAGAAGAATTAATTTTACAAAATATAAAAACATGGTCATGGATGTCACATTTTGGCCCACCTTTTAACATTTTTTTTAACTTTTTTCGTAAAAGAGGCGAACCTCATACTATATATTAATAACGTCGATTTTGAATATAGTAAACATTACATAGATTAATCAAGATCGTATACAATTCATAAAAGCTAAAGTATCTCCATCAATTTTGAACCTTTCTAACCTTACAAACATAAATTCCTGATTAGATTTCCATGAGGGACAATCCGCATCAAAGAGCCAAATTAGTTCTGAAACAAAGCTAATTTGTATCACTACAATACAAGTGACAATGGAGGTCTAAAACGGTTTGTAGAGGTCAGAAACGTGGTTGACATTGGAGTCTTGGTAGCAGTTGAGATTGATGAAGTTGTTGATGATTCTGGTTTTGTTGCAGCTATTTTTGTTTCCATTACTAAGACTGAAGTTGTTCTTGTTGCTGCACCTGATCTTGAGTAAACTCTTCAATTGATTGAAGCAAACTGAACAAACACAAAACTAAAGCAAACCCAAACCAAAAACGAAATACAAATCTAAAATCCTTACTGAAATATGATTAAGGAAAAGATGAAACGAACCCTAAAAAAAATCAGAATAAGAATCAAAACAAAAATCCTAATTTTGCAATGGAGAAGAAGATGATGGAATCTGAGAGGAAATGAGAGAGTGTTTAGGAATTCAAGTAGAACGACTTTCTTTGAAGAACCATATTTTTATACTATAATCCTTATCTAAAGAGCATGTTTATTCTTTGTCTAAGCCACAACGCCACATAGAGCTTCTTCAATAGTTGTTATATGTGATTTCTAGGTGCCAACACAAACAAGACATCCTCATTCCAATTTTTCTTATGCTTAGGAGGAAAAAATCGTGTCTAATCGTGTTATTTGTGATCTTTTATTGGTTAAATGTAAATTTTATATTTAGTAAGTTTAAGATATTAATAGAGTTAAAAATGGTTAATATGAGAAAATTTTAGTTAAGCAAAATCTTATTACGATAGTTAACATCCTTACGACCGATACATGTCTAGTTCTAGATAATTGGTAGAACTTTATTCCCATTGTTAGTGCTCAAACCAGATAATTAGTAGGTTAACACTAGTGTACCAACCCAACAAAGAAGCAAACTCGCTCAAAATACCATCATAACCACATAAAACATGTTGCCTCTTAGCAAAATTAATTTTCACACCTGTCAAAAGCTTGTAACAAAGAAGTAAAAGTCTAAGAAATTCAGCCGAACCGGGGTATATTCAAAACTCTACAATTCCCGGAATTCAGATCGACTAGATACGTACATAGTATGTATTTGTCCAAGCATTTCATGTAATTCTCTCATTTATAAATTTCAAATATTTTCAATAGGCGTAAACGATTTGCGTTGTTTGCTTGGGTAATTTCCAAACGATTTCCTTGAAAAAATATAGTTTTCGAACAATAAATTGTTATAACTAAGTTTCCTAAGGATCTATGAACATTCATTTCTTAAATCATACTTCGATAGTTTAACCAAGACAAGCTTGAACTCCAAATTTGTTCTTTGAAATATTAAATCTAATAAAATCATACGACTTGGTCTCATAAGATAGAACGTAGATTCCATGAGTTAATATGATAGGTCAGTATTCACATACCTTTTTATTATTGAAGTTCTCATAATGTGTTCGCCAGTCTTCAGTCTACGAGGGTTACTCGGTGACATCTCATACTCAACAACCATGCTTTAATCCTAATCTGAGACTTGACTTTAGTATACTAGAAACCAAAATATGGTTTTGTACATCTAACATTGAAAACAAGATTAAGATAGAAAAACTTGTGATTCGACCGAGTGATGCTCTAACACATCAATTATAGGTTTTTAATGCCAGTCCGACATGATGAAAGGTTTTAAGAAGCTGAGACCAAACCACCTAACGTATTTCATTCCAACCATCGGCTTTATTTCATACAAAATGTAATACTCTGATTCGGTAGGTAGTATTCGCTGATTTGAATATATATGTAATGGTTTATCCTTTCCAAACACCGAGGCCTTTTCAGCACAATTGGCTCCAGAGTTGGCAGAAGCGAGCTTGGGAGGGAACAATACAGGGATGGGTTACTTCTTGGGAAGTTGTTGCTGGATGAGCGTAATGGTGCTCGTTGAAAACCTCAAACTGCTGGATAATTGCAGTGGCTAAGTTGAGACAGTATTGGTAGAGAGTAGTGGCTAAATGGTATCGTAGCCAATGAAACGAGTCACCTTCCGAGGATGGGAAAGTATGTTGTATGGGGTTAGTCCAGGTGCTTGTCTCATGATGGACAGAGAGAGTCGGAGATCTGGGCTTGAATGTATCCTGAAGCTGAGGATCGATCGAATTTAAGGTGGTGGTATTGTAATACCCCAATTCGGAATATGGTGTTCTCCTATTGGAATATAGGAAATGGTTTGTCCTTTCCTAACACTGAGGACTTTTAAGCATAATTGGCTCCAGAGTTGGCAGAAAAGCGTGCTCGGGCGGAGCAATTCAGCGATGGGTAACCTCCTGGGAAGTTTATGTCAGATGACCACAACGACACTAGTTGAAAATCCCCTATTACTGGATAACCAAAGTGGCTAAGTGGGACAATTCGAGTTGTTACAAAAAATCCCCATATTTTTCTTAAACTCTTTTAATATGCTCGTTTGTACATGAATTAAAGAGAAATAGTAAATTGGTAATAAAAAAAATGAACCGACTTCAAAACAGTTACTCTACATCCTTTAAACAAAAATCTTTGCTTTCATGTCGTTAGTCGTTTTTCAAATCTCTCGAGGAAAAGGTCCAAAAATATGCCTAGACTTAAATTTATACCCAAAGGAAAGCCTAGATATGTGATGGACAAAGAATCGATCTTGTATCCAAGTCTCTGCGCATAAATATGTAACTCTGCAATCTCCCACACTCCTACCAATCTTGTTTTTCTATAGTACTTATTAAGGCCATATAAGACTTCAAAGCATCTTAATATCGAAAAGAAATTGTAGCATTATAAGCAGTTAGCCTCCATGAGTACAATGGTGTCGTCCGCATATTGAAGATGCCATATTGTATATGGTTAGCGCATAATTAAAACCAACAATATGACCTCAAAGGTGATATGGTTGGGGAGTTCTTCATCTTTGCGAAGAATTTGCTTAAGCCCTTCATTGCGATAATAAGCAACAAAGGTGACAACCCTCCTGACGAACTCTGTTAGAGCACTTCTTGGTCGAACTCGCAAGCGTTGTTATCTCAAGATTGTTTGTCAAGTTTAGTTGTTAAAACTATAACTCTTTATTTCTAGTCTACTTATAGCTATGTCTTGGATTAGGATAGAACATGTAGTTGAGCTTTAGACTTCATGATGTTCATCGATTGAAGATGAAGAACTACTAAGGGGAGCTTGTGGAACTTCATCAGCAAAAGGTATGTGGACACTTGAACTCATCTATCACTCAAAATTCTATTTCTATTATATCTATTATTGAGACAAAAGTTGTATAGTTATATTGACAGTACTTTATACACATTTGATATTTCGATCTGAGTTTAACTCGCTTACATATTTCTCAAAATATGTGTTAGTAAGATTTCTAACCAAGTCCATCTTTTATTCTTGATGAAAGTCAAAATATGATCATGTGAAAATCGCCTGGTAACATCTTATATGATTT
This sequence comes from Papaver somniferum, assembly GCF_003573695.1. Classification (NCBI taxonomy): domain Eukaryota; kingdom Viridiplantae; phylum Streptophyta; class Magnoliopsida; order Ranunculales; family Papaveraceae; genus Papaver; species Papaver somniferum. Next base: position 27,653,152 of record NC_039367.1, on the reverse strand, counting down.
GTGTGAGACAGTCATTTGATGTAAACTGAGAATGTTTCGTATTGATCATTTGATCACTTGAAAATTGCTTTGGAGCTAATAGTTTGTGTGAGACAGCTATTCTCGTCTTCTAAGAATGTTTCAATGATAAAAATAAGGTTTAGAACAATTAACCATTTATTATATATAGCACTGTATACATACTTGTATGCTAACTGTTACATGTATATTCCAAGTCCGGGAATTCAGTATGCATACCCGTATACGTACTGATTCAACAATTGAAGTCCGAGAAATATAGTATGCATACCCGTATGCGTACTAATTTCAACTGAGTTCGGTCGTGAACGACAAAGTGCGTACCCGTTTGCATACTGGCGAACAGACCAGGACCGGGAACTTTAGGTATGCGTACCCGTTTGCATACTTGAATTAATTAAGTTCTATAATCAGTTTTTCATGAATAAATACATTTATATAATAAAAAATGCAATATTTTCAAACCGTGACTATAATGTTCGTGAATTGATTCGAGTGAGTAGAAAAACGATTTTGCTTCTATTGTGTCTTATATACTTCTATGAGAATATAAAGAATTGAAAAAATCTATAACTAGTTTCATTTGAGTCATTTGAACTAGTTGTGATTAAAATGAACAAGTTTTATATGAAAGTGTTCATACGACTAACTTCGGTTAACTATTATTGAGTCCACTAAGTGTACACATTTAGGTACGGTTACCCATGTCTAAATATAGGTACATTTCATTTGTGTGTAACAAGCTAAGACAATCTAATGATTGAAAGATATTAGCTTGAATCTAATCAGGTTTTAATCTAATGGTGAATATTGAATGCTTTGTTACCAAGGTAACATTGATTGCAAATCCTGATTTGAAGACTATATAAGGGAGAACTCTAGCAACTAGGAAACATAATCCCCAAAACTCTTGTGTGATACTAGTTGTGACTAGAGTCGATTCTCCTTTAACCTAGGTTTTTATAAAACCATTATAGGTTAACGACTTAAAGACTTTATTGGGATTCTGAAGCCAGACCCAACTATTTTCTCTGTAGTTGCGTGTTCTGATCTTACTTTGTTCTATCGTATTGATTACTATCTTCTCTAAGATTTGCTCGAGATTCAATCTCCGATAGGTAAGATAAAAAGTAATCACAAAGCTCTTCTTCTCATTCTTTGTGATTCCACAATATCTTGTTCCGCTACCATACGGTTAAAATTATTGTGGGGTGATTGATATTATTAGGATGTTCTTAGAGAATATAAGCCCGGTGTATCAATTGGTTCCTGTTCACCATGATCTATCAAAATACGGAACAAAAACTCGTAGGTATTTATGTGGGAGACATATTTATCTATTCAATAGACTTTTCTGTGTGAGATAGATTTGTTTATCAAGTATTCGACTTTGGGCCGTAAAAACTCTTATTTGTGAGTGAGATCAGCTAAGGGAATCAAGTGCGTAGAGTCCTGATGGGATTCATAGGCTAAGGAATCAGTGTGAGATTGGTTAGGGCTCAACTAAATTCCATTGCGAAGTTAACTTGTAGTAGGATAGAGTTTGTAGCGGCTTAATACAGTGTGGTGTTCAAATATGGACTAATTTCCGGGGGTTTTCTGCATTTGCGATTTCCTCGTTAACAAAGTTTATGGTGTCTGTGTTATTTCTTTTCCAAATTATATTTTCTATATAATTAAAATACCACATGTTGTGCGTAGTTCAATCAATTGGTAAATCCAACCTTTGGTTGTTGATATAAATTGATTGACACTTGAAAATTTATCTTTGGTACCGTTCAAGTTGTTTCTCAAAATAATCAGGCTCGCAGATTTTTATCTGTTTGATTTTCTGATTACATTGAGAAACAGAGCTATAACTCTTGGATGTATTTTCCTTGATTGAGTCTGACTGTGTCAAGTTGATTCTCTTGGAAATATATTAGAGTTAGTTCATACATATTGCTTAAACGAAATATTGTGTGTGGTTGTTAGACCCCCGCTTTTTCAAACTCCCACACTGCTTCGAATTCTTCCAAAAACACCTCAATTGAAAAGCCTAACAATCAAATCCATTCGGAATATTTCCATATGATATCTTTATTTAAGGGTTCTATTTACTTGTTTCATAGAGTAGGTTGCAAATACCTTGACTCTCGTAAAGGAAAAGAGAAAAGTAATAAGGGAAGATGGTTATGTCAAAGGTGGAAATACTATAACTGCATTTATCGATGATCCAGATGGTTACAAGTTTGAGATTCTAAGGAGTGAACCTATACTAGAGCCCTTGTGTCAGGTAATGCTTTGTGTAGGTGATGTTATAGAATTGCTCGGTCGAACTCAAAAGTTTTTCTATCTCAATCTTGTTGTCAAAAATATATCTTAATTTCTAGTCTATTATTAGTTAAGTCTCGTACTATGATAAAAATGTAGTTGAGAAATACCGGATCATAGCAGTCACCATTGCGTTCTACTGTTTGAAGGTGAAGATCAACCGAAGCTTTTGGAGAACTTCATCAACAAAAGGTAAGTGAAGACTGAACAACCTATATTTCAAGTTATATTCACTTTTCCATCATTTAAGACGATGTCGCATTACTGATTAGACTATTATGCATAGATAAGAGTTTTGAGTCAAGTTTATCTTGATAATTAGTTCTCGAAATATAATGACTAAGCTTAGTGAAAAATTGTCCATACTTGATGAATTTAGGATATGGATAATTTATTGTTCTAAATCCAAATTATGATTCAAGTTTTTTCATTTGAAAATACTTTGGAATAGTGATATGTGTCAATGATGTTATTCAGGAATGTTTCGAATTGATTTGGAGAGAAATATATAACAAATATATATTCGGAGACAAGACAGTGTTATCCGTCTTACAAACTGGGAAAACTGTTATAAGTCTGAACCCGTATTAAATGGACTCATACACGTACTGGAGTAGCTATATATATGTCGAATTATATATTTGTGGTACATACTCGTATGTATATCATATGAAAATATGTTTGACTCGTGAACCAAATCGGTATGTAAACTATTTTGGAACCGTGGTTACGAAACCATGATTAATTTCCAAACCGATACGTAAACTAAAATAGTTATGTTTTCCTGAACTCAATTGTGTTTCCAAATCGGCACACAAGACGATTTAGTTCTGTGAACTCTGGAAGCGATGATAGTCTTAAGGTTTCCAAACCGATACGTAAACTTAAAAATTTATGCTAACTCTGGAACTCGGTTTGGTTAAATGTTTACAAATAGGTACACATACTCTGATTGAACTGATTCAGGAAAGACAATGGTTTTTGTACCTTATACACATACTATCCATGTCATTTATATTTTTCAAGTACGTTTAAATTATTTCTACGAGATAATTAGCATTTGATGAATTCTTTAAAACACTAGACTTATTTGATCACATGTTTATGACTCAAAGTTAATGTCCTATGTGTTCATGAAAATGAATATTAAGATTTCGAATCTAACCTATCATCATAATGCAACAACACATTACATCAACAACACCAGCAACAACAATTCAATATCACTGCAGCACGGATAATCCCGTGAAAGCTTCCAAATGTCACATAACTAAATAGGATGACTTAAGTGTAGTTTCCTATGGGAAGGTTGTCTATTCCTAATTAGTATTATTTAATATTCGTGTTCAAGAATCTAGTTTACCAAGTACACTTGGTTTTGGTTGTTTTCTAGCTAGATAATTATTGTAATCTTATTTAAATCTTTCTCTAGTACTTTAGTTCGGTGTAATTTGTGTGTAACTCCGCTTGGTTCTTTATTTTTATGTTTCAGTTTAACAACCTTTATTATTTAGTTTTCTAACATTATTAGCGCTAAATCCTCATGGGAGGAGAATGAATACTACTTCAATCCACAATCAAAGCTAAAGACTCTTGTAGTAGAAGTTATGGATCAAGCCGACAAGACAAGATATAAACAAATATCGTCAGAAGTACACCTCTTCTGATAGATTGAAATGCCTGACTAGCGCCTTCAATATATTGCATTGAACTCCTTTACCATCAACTAAGTTCTTATAGACACTTTCATGTCCATCAAAGTATAACTTTTCTTGTGGAAAACATTGATCGAAGGCATTTTGACCGCCGACTCCAACATCTTCCCACGATGCAACTCCGATGCGAAGACTATCGTTCTCATTCTACTCTAATTTTATGTTGATGTAGATTCATGGCCTACTGATTTATTTGTAATTATTCAATCTTGGGGTATCACATGCCCCATTGTAATTGTCATTAGTAGTTTAATAATTTTCATGGTCAAAAAAAATAGTTGGGGAAAATAACCTCTCATCTAACACCTTGGCCAAAAATATAGTACACATAAGTGATTAAGGCCTCAAATCATTCAGTCCTTAATCTCCTCTGTTGTATTTTTCTTTGGCACAAATCACTTATGGTGATTTTTAATCTCTAATTTAGAAATTTGTTATTCTAACGTTTCCATCCAATAATATTTCTGTAATTGTTTGAAAACATTCAACATATCTATTTTAAGCATTTGCAAACAATGTTGGAAAAATAAAATATGATGTCCATCGGGCCTTAATTACCTAGTTTATCTAAAAGTCTGATATCAATTACAATAAATGCTCGTCGATGTCTCTTTCTAACAAAGTATTCATTCGAAATTGAATTGAGATGCAAACCGTGAATAAATATCCTATGGTTTAAAAGGTTGTGATAATTTGGTATTAATCTCACATATTCAGAAGACACTACACCATCCATCTTGACTTTTCCAATAAAAATATTGCACCCTTTACTTGAAACCAGTTTATGATAGTATTTGGTATTATTGTCCTTATTCTTCATGTTAGAAAATATAGTTATTTTTTTGTTTTTCTTTTTATTTTCCGAGAAAGAGTGAGCCTCATTCATTAACATCATAATACCACAACTCCAAGTCAAGAAAATTACGACACGTATGATAGAGTTTAAAAATGACTCAAAGAGTTCAAATAGACCACGTAGTTTTACAAAATACTTAACATCATAGTAGCATAACAATTTTTGATGATTGAATCTAACCATTCCACACTGATTCCTTCGTAGTGGTACATGTTTAGATGAGGGTTGTCAATGGGTATCCATTAACCGGGTCCGGAACCGGAACCGATGGATTCGGGTCCGGTTCCGGGTCCTTAAATTGGACCCATTAACCACTTTGGACCCAGCGGGTAATTACCCATATATACCCGTTTATGAACGGGTCCATCCGGATCCTACCCGTCGGGTACCCGCGGGTATTCAGGTATTTCATAAAGTCTAATTATGTAAAATCCCCAGCGAAAATTAGGTCATATATAAAGGAAAGGATGAGAAGCTCACCACCCATTCCGATCTACTTTCTTCTCCTGCCTCTGCCTGCAACTACTTCTACACACTGGAAGTGGAAATCCTTTGTTTCTCAAATTCTTTCACTGAAAGAAAAGTATGATATGCTACTCTACAAATTCTTAAAGATTAATCAGTGGGTATCTTTCAATTTCTCAATTTTAATCAGTGGGTATCTTTCAATTTCTCAATTTTAATCAGTATTTGGTGTGCTCAATTTCTCTAAATTCAATAATTGAACTTATGGCTCTAATTGTTGCTGCTAGTGAAGTTAGATTTGTGGGTAGAGTTGTCAAACAGGCCGGCCTAGATTTGTTTCTGTGTCTAGTTATTATACTATTTCTTATCTAGTAATTGTCTAGTTGAAATGAATCGCTCATCTCTTATTAGTCTACTGTTTAATTTCTTTCATTTTGTATCAATTTTTTTCCTTGTTCTTGATGATTTCTCTTGCACAGACAAGGCAAACTTATTATGCTTGAATGGGTATCCCTGTAATGTCAATGATATGTGAACTCTATGGTTGTTTTTGTGAGAAATCAATGATAGCTCGAAGGTTGGGTGTTTTCAGTAGCTTGCAGCAAACATGCACAAGAGAAAGTCTTCTACTGCCATTTTGGCAATTAAGTCATAAACTACTAATTCCTTGTGTTTGGTTGATGCGTATGCTGTTTATGCGTATATGCTTGGAACATTTGTGTTTTTCTTACTGTATATGCTTGTTAAATTTATTATCGTTTATACTTTATGACACCTGATAGGCTGATACAGATATTTGTTGGTTTTTCCTTGCAGAGGCAACATGAAAAGTCAAACAGGAAGTAGTGTTGGTGGTCATTGTGTTCCTGTAAAGAAGACTAAAGTTACCGTTTCGAAATCCCCGTGTATGCCGCCTCCTAAAGCTGTCGTTTCGAAGGCTGCAAAGAAGAGTAAAGTTGTAAACTCAGCAGAGCCGAAAGAAGTAGAAACTGTAGCCAGTGAGTCAAGTGATTCTGTTGATTCTGATCATATAGAAGCGGCAACAACAGATGTGGTTCCGTCACCTAAACGTAAACGCAAAAGAACCTCAAAGTATTGGGCTGAATTTCAAGAGGTATTCATAAAAGGGAAAACACACGGAGAATGCAAGCACTGCAAGAGGAATATTGGTGCGGAGAGCAAAAATGGGACAAGCAGTTTGAGGAAACATCTAAATAGTTGTATGGCGTACAAAGGAGCACAACAGAAAATTAACCAAATGTTCTTGAAATCTAGTGAAACACAAGATGGGTCAGTAGCTGCTTACAACTTTAAGTTTAACCAAGAAGCAACTCGTGATTGTATTGCAAGAATGATTATCTTGCATGAACTCCCTTTCTCATTTGTAGAGTACATTGGTTTTAGAAGGGTGCTGACTTCATTACAACCCAATATTAAACTTGTGAAGCGGCACACTACGAAGTCAGACTGCATAAAGATTTATCAAATGGAAAAGAAGCATTTGTACGAGATTTTTAGTAAGGTACATAGTCGCATAAGCCTTACTACTGATATGTGGACTTGTACCACTCAGAATAGAGGTTATATGGATTTGACAGCTCACTATGTTGATGAAGAATGGAAGATTCAGAAGAGAATTTTATCTTTTAACGCTGTGGATGGGCAACACACTGGAGTTAACATTGCAAAGGTACTGATGGAGCAGTTGTACAAGTGGAATATAGATAAGAAGATAGCTTCAATTACGCTGGATAATGCTTCAACTAACAAAGTCGTGGTAAATGAACTTCTTGCTCAGCTAAAACCAGATAATGGATTACTTTTGGATGGGGAATTATTTCATGTTCGATGTTCTTCTCATGTAGTTGCCATTATTGTTGATTATGGGATGCTGCAAATTAAAGAAGAAATACAGAAAATTAGAAATTCAGTGAAATTTATTAGAGGTTCACCACAAAGACAACAAAAATTTAAAGAAGTTTGCTTGCAAGTCAATGCTCCTGATAAAAAGTTGATTCAAGACGTTGATACAAGGTGGAATTCTACCTATCTGATGCTTGAAACAACACTTCTATTTCGGGAAGCATTTAACCGGTTCGGGAAGATTGAACCTGATTTTCTTAATGTTGCTCCAATGAGTGAAGACTGGAAGAATGCAAGTAGTCTTTCAATTTGCTTGAAGTTCTTTTATGAAGTCACCATTCTCTTTTCAGGTACGTCATACGTGACAGTTAATCCTTATTTTGATACTGCTTGTTCTTTGTATTTAGAACTTCGTGAGTGGTGTGATTCCGATGATGCATTAATCTCAAAAATGGCAGTGAATATGATGAAAAAGTTTGAAAGATATTGGCAACTTACTAGTAAAACATTTGCAATAGCTTCCATTTTAGATCCTCGGTTTAAAATGAAATTATTGGATTACTATTTCCCATTAATATATCCTGGTAACATCGAGGAGAAGAAGTTAGAAGTTATAGAAGTCTTGAAAAGATTGTATAATGAATATGCAACACATTATGCTTCTTCAGCTCATGTATACTCAGCAAACATTTCGACAAATCAAGTGAACATGGAAGATTCAGTTGGTAGTAGTGGTAGTACTTCATCTTCTCAAAGTTCTTTTACTTCTAGAAGGAAAGGTTTGACGGCATTTCTGGAAGAAAGTTTACAACATGACGTTGTTCGCACAGATCTAGAGCAATACCTATCAGCTGATGTTCACCCTATTAGAAAAGGAAGTGGTATTGATCTGAATGATTCTAGTTTTGATGTTTTGGGGTGGTGGAAATTTCATGGACCAATGTATCCAATTGTAGCAGTGATAGCTCGTGATATATTAGCAATTCATGCGTCATCGGTGGCTTCTGAATCTGTTTTCAGCACCGGTGGTAGAGTTGTAGATAAATTTCGTTCTTCAATGCTTCCAGAAACAATTGAAGCTCTGATATGCACACAAGATTGGATAAGAAGTGCGTTGAAGAGTAAGTAACATATTCAATTCATGTTTGCTATTATATCAATTTTAGTTAGTGATTCATTTACTATGGTTCTTGTACGTCAACTAACTATTTTATTGTGTTAGATGAGGGATTTGGGTTAGGTAGTACTTCACTTCAGACTCTTTTGGAGGCAATGGAGGAGCTCGAGTCAGACGATGATGATGCAACATCGCACATTGTCTAACTGACTGACTATGAATTTAAGGTAAAATAACCAGCTAACCTTGGAATGCACAAATTTGTATTTCCTTAAACTTTGTCGAAATGTGTTAGTACAGTATAAGAAAGTTTGACTTGTGTCTGTCTATACAATATTTGTCCTAGCTAGTTGTATATTTGGGAATTTTAATGTTTGCTTGTGGTCCTGGCCCTAGCTAGTTGTATATTTGGTGAGTACAATCATGGAAGAAACTCTTGCTTCATCACAGGCAAGGTCTTTGATTGTGATATGGTTACTTGTACACGTTGTTTGGTTGAAGATGCAAGATTTGTACTTGTTTACTCGTAGCACATTGTCTTTGCGTAATGTATTTCCTTAAACTTGGTAGAGAACGTGGTAGTGATAATAATTTTGAGGTGGTTTCTGAATTGGGTATGATCAACTGTTTTTGTTTCTCTTGCAGGAACAATTGGAAATATGATGGTGAAATCTTTAGTGAACTGGTTGGAACTTCTTTTTGGTATATATATATATTATATAGGCATAGCCAAAGAACATGCGAAGTGCGAACTACATCCTTCTTTTTTGTATATGTATTTGTGAAGGAAACGCATTTATCTTTTGGGGCTTCTACACTTTATAGAATGATATGTCTGTCAACTTTTGTGGTTATAATACGACAGACTATATTAGCCATTAGGGCTGGCGTTACTTGTAGTTATCGGCTAAAAAAATGTCTGCCAACTTTTGTATTTAATATTTATCATATATAATGGCAGATTCTTACTTATAGCTAGGAAAGTAACTTTGATTTTCCTAATCTAAGGATTCTAAGCTCAAGTTTACTCTACTTTTGTATGTATGTTAAAGATGGTCACTTTTCAGGTGTTGAATAATCCTTTTTCAGTATTCAGGAGCCATAAAATTGGGAAGTCATATAACTGATATAAGTTTGTGTTTTTACCCGATGGGTACCCGGACCCGGTGATTACCCGTGACCTTTACTGGGTCCGGTTCTGGGCCAACACATTATGGAACCGGCCCCGGAACCGTTAGGACCCGGAACCGACGCTGATATGTCGGGTCCGGTTCTGGGCCATGTACTACCCGGGAGGACCCGGAACCGTTGACAGCCCTAGTTTAGATAGTCTTTTTGGACTAAAGATAACACTTCCAATTTGATTAACAAGTCTACTAACAATTTACAAACAAGTGTTATGCATCATAATGCACCAAGTTCAGTTGTAGTGCATTTGGAATGAGAGGAATGCAAAAATCTTTTCAGATAAAAGAAGCAATGGCATTGCAATTGTCAACAAAGCTATCTATTGTTTATTTAATGAGATTTAGGTATTAAAGAGTTTGTTTCTGTGAACCATTATACTGTTATGACAGACTGGTGTAATATCTAATTTAATCTTGTGTAGGTTGGTAGCTTATTACCAACTTTTTTCTTTTCCTTTTGTACTCTGTTTACGGTGGGATAACTTTTATACCATTTTTTATCATTAAATTTCTTCTTTGCAGATTAAAAAAGAAAAAGAAAAAACAAGTCTACTAACAGTAGAGAAGTTATGATCCGACGACTCAATCATTTCTCAAATGTTTTTTCATAATCATAGTAACACATATGACAAAGGCATAAAAGGATCCATAGATCCAACCATTTATCACGATATTTTTTCAAAATAAAGTAACATATGTGACAAAAATAATCATAATTGGTTATCTTTGGGCGGTCCGAGTTGGTCTAAATTTTCTTCGGTATCGATCTGTTGTATCGATGTTCTGCTGGTGTCTTTGGAGCTAGTGTTGCTGCTGGAGTCTTTGGTGTTTTTGGTGAAGTTACTGATGGAGTATTTGATCCATTTAAAGTTGTTTCTGCTGTAGTTTGTGTTCTCTTAGAGAGAACTTGATCATTTTCCTGTCGAAACTTTATCAAGGCCGATTTCAAAACCAAATGAAAAGAGACATAAGAATAATTGAGCCCCGATTTTTATGAACCTAAAAAAGACCCAAACAGATGATAAACTAAATCCAAACAGAGAGTCACAATAATTTTGGTTTGAATTCTAGAATAAAGTTGAAATAAAGCCAACCAACAACTTTCATTTGTACCTAAAAATTAAAGCATGCAAACCCGATACGAAAATCAAAAGCAAAAACTATATTGCAGTCACTTAAAAAGTTAACTCAGTAGAAAACCTAGTAAGAAAATCCAAATCTTAAAAACGAAATCAATATCAAATATGATACTAAATATTAATAAAGAGAAATATTGTTTAGAGGATCAATACTAATAAAGAGAATATTGTTCTGATTTTGTTACAGACTCAACAAAATCAATCCATGAAAAAGACTAACCGAAAAAAAAACTAAAGTTAATCAAGTAGAAGAGGAAATAAAAGCATGCACGATGAGATTAGTATAAAAGGTCTGCTCCGATATGCACTCGTGAGATCAAATCGGAGCAGGTAACGGTTTTAGGTTTGAGAGTTTTCTATCGCTCTAGGTTTTCAGAAAATCTAGTTATACTTCTTTATTTCAGCATTCAATACAATGAGACCACAATAATCCTTCATATCATTACAGGCTTCTGGTCCAGGTATCCGCAGTTAAATGATTATCAACATCTTTTAAGAGAAAATTTTCTCCTATAAAACACGTTAGTAGTGTGTCATTATAGGGATAAACTTAAATAAACGCACAAAAAACACAAAGTGTGTTGTTAAAAGTCTTTTAATCTATTATTTTAATACAGATGGGTGATCGAAATTCTACGTAGATATTAGAATAATCTATAAGGCAAATATTATATCGTCCAAATAACATATTATATGTCGTACGGCCTTCTCATTCGATGTCATATGAATTAGAACCCAATCTTAATTTACGAAGATGGGAATAATTATTCTAATGGTGAGCCAAACTAGACCACACTAATTTATATAAGAGTGACCAATCCCCGTTGCGTTTGCTTTAAGAGAAAGCATTATGGTGTCCACATTGTGACTTTATCTCTAAGATATAGAAAAAAACAATTACTCTAGGACTCACTCACTTATTTATTTTTATTTTTTTGACAAAAAAAATAAAAATAATGAGTCCTAGAGTAATTGTTTTTTTCCATATTTTAGAGATAAAGTCATAATGTGGCTTTATTCAACATTCTGATAAAGTCACTTATTCAACATTCTAATAAATACTTTAGCTCAAACTTGATAATTTTTGCCGTACACAAAAACATGTGGCTTTATTTCTAAAATGCGGAGTAAAACAATTATTATGTGACTCACTTATCCAACATTCTAATAGATACCTTAATTTAAGTTGATAGTTTTTGTTGGAAGCCGAAAACGATTTCCACCAAACAACTTCATTTTGCTCACTTTTACACATAAATTAGCTTCTCCTTTTTATCATGCTTTTTATTCTCCCTCAAGTCGATTTTTTTCTTCTTTTTTTTGATAAATCTCATAAATTTCATTCATGATAAAAAAAACAGATTACATGGATTCCAAGTACATCAAGTTCAAAAATCAAATTACAATTCAAAGGTACTAACAAAGAGTAATTTGTGAAGAGAAGTAACAAACTACCAAAAAGAGTACCAAACAATCCTAAAATTGATAGAATGGTTTTAAGATTATAATCCAACCATTTTGAAAGGGTTTTTTCTTCTTGAAAAAGAGATTTTCTCATAAAAATATGAGAGTAGTATGCCCAAAGTCTTGAATCTTGATTTCCTCTTCAAATCTCCATTGAGATCACAAAGAAACTCCATGAGAGAGCATAAAGAATCTCCATAAAGGAGAAGACACAAACAAAAAAGGCAACACAACCCCAAAAACCCCATAAAAATCTCCTAAAAGCAATGGAGATTGATACAAAATCTTAAATAAATTTATCATAGACTGCAATTCATGTATGAAAACTAGAAAAAGTAAACAAATCTGCTCAGGCTTTAATGGAGGAAGATTTTTTTTTGGTTTTGAGAAGAAGCTAGAGAGTGTCAAGTCGAATTCCAAGTTTTGATTTTTCTCCCACCCTCGACCAAGCTAATAACTTTAAATCTGGCGTACCCAAGATTCACCATAGCGCTTTCCAATTTCCCAAAATGTGTCCTCCAATTGCCTACGAATGTCACTAAATTCGACCATTTATGCATAACGCAGGCAGCACCCTACAAGTAGGCGAAGAAAATTCTGAAAGACAATATGCCCCACCCACCCTGTCAAGGACAATACAGGCGACGACAAACGCAAAGACTTTTACTCTTTATCATCTTTGAATAAGCCATGAAACAAAGACTTGGAAAAACTCCACATATCCAGTGGGCGTCGTCCACCTTAATCAAAACTCTCATCTTTTTACACAATCTCACTCAACGGTTTAGATCTACTAGTAACGCAAACAAAATCATAAACCAGAATCATAAATGTGTTAGATCTGTCCACGCCCGTGGACTGTACTAATTAAAGGCCGCTGTTTTCTCCATTCTACTTTCTTCTTATTCTTCTCCTGTATTTCTTCCCTCTTTCTCTCGTTGTGTCTAATTTTGTTAGAAAGAAGAATTCTTATTTAGGGTTCTTTTTCTTTCCAATAAATGGATTTCTGGGTGTTTTTAGTGTTTATTCTTCTTTCTCTTCTTAATTTCTCTCATTCTGCATATCTCCCTCGTTGGTTTGGTGATAACAACGATGATGGGTCTCACTTAAAAATGAAACGAAGCCCTCCTGGTTTCGATCCAACCAGAGTTACTCAACTTTCATGGCGCCCAAGGTTTGATTTTTATTTGTGATTACAGAGATGGGTTTCCCTTAAAATTGATAATTTGATTGATTTTTTATTTATCTTGATTTGGGTTTTGTTTATTTTTTTTCCTTTGGTGCAGAGCTTTTTTGTATAAGAATTTTCTGACTGATGAAGAATGTGACCACCTCATTACTCTGGTGATTTTTTTCTCCCAGAAATTTCCTTTATTTTGTTTGTGATTTTTGTTTATTAGACATTTATGGCTGCTTTTATTGTTTTGAGGTGAAATAGGCAAAGGATAAGTTGGAATTATCAATGGTGGCTGATAATGAATCGGGTAAGAGCGTAAAGAGTGAGGTCAGAACAAGCTCAGGAATGTTTCTCTCTAAAGGACAGGTGAGTTTTTCGATTTTATCTCTCAATCTACAATTGTGGTGGTACTTGTTTGAATCATTGTTAGGCGAAAGAAGTATTTTTTTCTATGAGCATTATTGGATGAATCAATGGACTAATGAAGTATTTAGGTGGTGGTCTTTTACCAAAGTGGATTGACTTGTGAAGGTGGTGGAATTAGTTGATTTATGAGGAAGTATCAGTGGTTTAAGTTTCAAAATCTAGATGCACCTACTGAGTCACATTGAATGGAAAAACTACCTTTTTGAATGATGATTTTGGGGTATGACATTGTCTTCCTTTATGAAGAAGCATGAGAATATTTCAACTGCAAACTCAACGTTCCCTGAAATCTCATTCTCGCATAACAGAAACGTAATACAGAAACAAGAGGCGTCTTTTTTCTTGGAAATTCATGGAATTAAGGGATTCGTCTTCAGAGTTAGTTTTGCAACACCATTCATCTTCCTATACCTTAATAAACTCGGTGAAGACTGCTGTGGATTTTAGTTTAGGGTCTGCTTAAATTCCACTGATACCATATAGGGGCATCCAAACATTCCACCTAATAAATGCTAGCAAGAAATAAAAACATGAATTTGTTTGTTAAATATGTGCCCTTTTGAAGTAGCAAAAGGAATAAAGTCATAAACCTTATTCCTGCTTCTTACTTTTGTATCTGTGCTGTAGAACAACTAACATGCTGCTGACGACATTTTGGTTCTGGTTTATCATTTGATTTTGCATGTGTTTGTGTTGCCATATGTGAATCCCTGAGTAAATTTTCCCAGAAGTTTAATCATTTTTACGTGAGTGGTGAAGAACGGCCATATTCTTTTACCACCTAATGATGTTTTCAGGAGCAGACAAGGGCCGGGCATGGCCTTGAATATAAAACTGGGAATAGAAATCTATAGTAGATTCTTTTTGTATTTTTTCCCCATCTTTACTGTCCCTGTTTTATTAATAGTCATAACGCATCCCTATTATGGACTGCATGTTCGGAGTCTTCCGACTTTAGGGAATTTTACAAGCACATTTATGAATTATTCTATGATCATGGGAGTAATGAGTCCAGCTTGTCCACCATGAGGCTTCTGTGTAACTAGTTTTTTTAACTGTTAGATTGAACTGCAATCTTGTTTATAACCATTGATATGTTAGGTGATATCTGAAGTCACTACATGTTATATCTTGTTAGAAGCATCTGTCTGTCCTTTATACTTTTTTTTGATGCTTCTTTCATTATCTTTGTAGTCATGCCCTTGTCTTGTTTTGCCAATAGCCAAGTTAATGTGCTTGCTGCTTGTATATATGAAAGGTCAACTTACTTTTCCTTTATTGCTCGCTTTTTGGTATTTGAAGGATGAAGCTGTAAAACATATTGAGGAAAGAATTGCTGCTTGGTCTTTCCTTCCGGAAGGTAATTTTGGAACACCCTTCTTTCTTTTATGTTCACCAATTTGGTTAACTTTTAAAGTTTCAACATTAAGTTTATGGTTATCACTTATCAGAAAATGGAGAGGCCATGCAAATACTGCACTATGAGAATGGTCAAAAGTATGAGCCACATTACGACTATTTCCATGACAAGGTGAATCAAGAATATGGAGGCCAGCGGATTGCAACTGTACTTATGTACTTGTCTAATGTAGAGAAGGGTGGTGAAACAGTCTTCCCTGACTCAGAGGTAAAATTAAGTTCTAGTTTTTGCAATCTATGGTTTTTCTCATTTATCGTGTCAATGACAGAACATTTTTTTATTCTAGGCGAAGGCGTCTCAAGTGAAGGATGAGTCTTGGTCTGACTGCGCCAAAAAGGGATATGCAGGTACTGTTGTGAAGCCTTAAGATTGGAAAACTTGTATACTATAGATGAGATCCGCAAACCTATATCTTGTACTTCAGAATTTGTATCCCATTCTGCTGATCATTCGTTAAGACCCTTCCATGTGATGGTTGTGACTTTAACGGTCATCAGTGGGATGGTCCTTCATCACCAAGTTTCTAGTTATCACTTTGTGTGGCCTTGCTCATTCATGTTAAAGGTGTTGATTAACCAAATCATCCTTGTGGTGTTCAAATAAGCATATAGTCTTCTATATTGTTTTGGTTGTTTGTATGACGGGTAGAGTTCTGTTTAGATTAAAGAATTAAAGTCACAAATAGGAAACATATCCACAATGCATATTATATTTCCGAACCTCGCTTATTGTGCTTGATTTGATAAAGTAGTTTATAACTAGCAATGCGTCGATTGGATTATACACATGCTGACTTTTTAGTGCGTACCCAACAGTGAAAACCAGGAAAGGTGATGCCTTGTTATTCTTTGGCCTCAACTTGGATACATCACAGGATCCAACAAGCTTACATGGTAGCTGTCCTGTTATCGAAGGTGAGAAATGGTCTGCAACCAAGTGGATCCATGTTAGAGATTTTGATAAACGAACAACAAGAAGCACTGACGCAGGATGCATAGACGAAGACAAACATTGTGAGCAGTGGGCTGCAGTTGGTGAATGTGACAAGAACCCAGTCTACATGGTGGGTACTAAAGATGCTGCTGGATATTGTAGGAAGAGTTGCGGTGTTTGTTGATTCTCTGAATGACAAGTTTCTTATTGTCAGGTTCTTGAGTTTTGTTTTCCTTAGTTTACTTATTAGGGCAAGTCATATCAGAGTTGTACTACTAAATGTACATAACAATAACAATTGAAACATGAGTTACTGAATATCAGAGTCTGGGCTGATCAAACTTCGGTCAGCCCTTTGGAAGTATAATAGTATAGTAGTAATTGTAAGTGCTGATATTTCTAGATAACTAGTATAAGATTTTAAAATGGTTGACCGTGTTACTGCTAGAATGATAAAAATAAATAATCCTGTTGACTGTGGTGCTAACTTTATAGTCATAATCTTCCAGCAAAAAATCCTAAATATTGGGAAAAATAAAGTTTTATCCCCGCCCCATAAAATTTTCTGTAATTTGTTTACTTATTTGTAGCAATATAATTGGTTAAAATCTTTTTCATTTTTATTTTTCAATGACTTTTATTTATAAAAATGTGATTAGGATGAGTAGGGGTGTACAGAATGCCCGGAAGCCTGCAGCCTATCATGTACCGTCCGGGTCCGAAGGAGCCCATGGGCGCCCGACAACCCGTCATGGGCTTGCCCGGCCTGCTCGATAATTATAAGTGGGCGGACCCGGATATTTGTTCAAATATTGGAGTCCGGCTTGTTAGCCTGCTCGGTAGCCTGTTTAGTTACCTGGCCTGCCCGACTATCGCTAGGCTGGAACAAAGTTTTATATTTGTGTGATGGATTTTTCAAGAATTTATATTTTAAATTTCGACAATTTACTGGGGTTAGAGAAAAATTTGAATTCCATTTCCCAGTAATGAATATGAAATGCTTTAACTATCATTTGAACGAGTTACAAAAATATCATCATTTATCAAGCCAAAAAAACAAAGCTATATACTGTTTAAAGTTTTGAATTATCTCTTAGGTTCGAGGCCCGCCCGGCCCGACCTGGCCCGTATAGTTTCACGGGTATGGGCGGGCCATGCGCATTAAATTTTTGCTATTGCGCGGCCCAGCCTGGCCTGTTAAACTTAATGGGTAGTAGGGACTAGGGCTGTCAACGGGTCCGGGTCCCCCCGGGTAGTACATGGCCCAGAACCGGACCCGGCATATCAGTGTCGGTTCCGGGGCCGGTTCCCTATTCTACTGGCCCAGAACCGGACCCAGTAAAAGACACGGGTAATCACCGGGTCCGGGTACCCACTGGGTACTAAAAACTTATTCATGATTTTACATGAGTTCCCAATCCTGTGACTGGAGTCCTTAAAAAGAAGATTATTGGCTTCAACAGATATAAAAAGTCTGCCATAATATAAAAAATACAAAAGTTGGCAGACTTGTTTTTAGACCTATCATTCTATATAAAGTGTAGAAGCCCCAGAAGATAAATGCCTGGTTCCTTTACAAGTACATATACAAAAAAGAAGGACGTAGTCAGCACTTTGCATATTCTTTGGATGTATCAAAAAGAAGTTCCCATCAGTTCAATAGAGATCATTTCACCATCATATTCCTAATTATTCCTGCAAGACAACCAAAAACAGTTATTCATAGAAGGATGGTTCATGACTTCATTCCCAGTTATTAGGATGCAAAATGGTTGAGAAATATGAAACCAACGGAAGCAGAACAGGGAGAAAACAAAAGCATATAGCTAAATAGTAAAGAGTGACCAGATAAACAAAAGCATATATCTACTTAAACATATAGACAAACTAAACAATTCTGCGGATGGCAAGCTATAGTGATGTAACCAGAGATGTTGTGATGTATCAATAGTGGTGGTGTTCTTTGGTGGTGCAATGCACATGAACAATTGATGGGATACTACATATAAAACAAAATAGATACGGAGGAAGAAAACAATTGATGTGCTCATCGTCTGACTGAAGCTCATCCACTTCCTCCAAAAGAGTCTGAAGTGAAGTATCACCTAACCCGAGTCCCTCATCTAACACAATAAAACAGTTAATCGACGTGCAAGAACCACAGTACTAAATGAATCAGTAAACAAAATCAGTAAACAAAAATTGATATAATAGAAGACGTGAATTGGATATGTCACTTACTCTTTAGCGCACTTCTTATCCAATCTTGTGTGCATATCAAATCTTTAATTGTTTCTGGAAGCATTGAAGAACGGAATTTATCTGCAACTCTACCATTGGTGCTGAAAACAGATTCAGAAGCCACCGATGATGCATGAATTGCTAATATATCACGAGCTATCAATACTACAATTGGATATACCAGACCATGAAATTTCCACCATCCCAAAACATCAAAACTGGAATCATTCAAATTAACAATACCACTAGGGAGAATATCAGCTGATAGGTATTGCTCTAGATCCGTGCGAACAGCATCCTGTTGTGAATTTTCTTCAAGAAATGGCAGGGAGAATATCACTAGGGAGAATATCTATTGATTTTACAAATTTAGTGTTCATTGTAGGCTTTGAAACGGAAGCTTTAGGAGGAGGCATAGCTGGAGGTTTCAATCTTACAGGAATACAATGATCGCCAACTCTTCTGTTTTTTCATGTTTCCCCTGCAAGAAAAACCAACAAACATGCGTATCAATGTATGTATTATAAAGCATAAACGATAATAAACTTAACAAACATATAAAGACTAAAGTAATCCGCCAACTGAAATCAGAGACACTTAGTCAAACAGTACCACCAAACCTTCCATTTCGCTGTACAACTATTGCAATAGTGTAACAACTGCATTCGACAAAACACATAAGTCCAACTGTAACAACACAAATGACTTGACATTAACACACAGACAACATGTAAAATCAAAAGCTCAAAACTCTTACACAACTACCACCAAAAGAGCACTCAACATAATGTGATCTTGTACCTTATCAGATTGTGAAATAACTACTTAAAGATTATCGCATGCCAAACAAAATATGACTCAAACATTATATGATGACACTCAGGGTGCATAAAACATTCATCTTCGATACGAATTAAACAACCAACAGCTCCATAGAAAGATAACAATCTCCTCTGCAATTTTCGTTACAACATCATGAACTAAATCGATCTCTATCATACCTATACAATTTATGGTATCATGAATATCACAAGATATCTAATTTCATACCCTAGCAAGTTCTACTCCTCATGAACCAGTAGTCAGAGATTTAGAAACAAGAAAAAAAATAACAACAAAAAAAAAATGGTTTCAAAAGAAAACCCTAAGATTCTGGGTGATCAACAAATTCATAGACATCACGAATATCCTCTATATTTCAAATTCTGATCCTACCATGTTTCAGTAACTAAGAAAGATTGAAATCAATTTCGAATGAATCCTTAGATTTCTAGTTCAGGGATTGAGAAGGTCAAGATAGAATCGGTAATAGTATATTCAATCAACAAATCAGTATAAAGAGTTCAACCAGTTGAAACAAGAATAATTTAAGTTGATTCATACCTTCAATTCCTTGATCAAGAACAAAGAAAGAGTCAAACAAGAATCGATTTTGTACTCAGTAAAAAGAGATACGGCTGTAGGAAGAAGAGTAGAAACCAGAACTAGATTTGCTTTCTACGAAAATGTAAAGTGTTTATATATGACCTAATTTTCCATATAAAATTTACTACATTACCCCTTTCCACGAATACCCGGTTACCTGCGGGTACCCGCCGGGTAGGACCCGTTTAGAACCGTTTATTAATGGGTCCAATCGGGTAATTACCCGCCGGGTCCTAATTGGTTAATGGGTCCAATTTTAGGACCCAGAACCGGACCCTATTCTCTCGGATCCGGTTCCGGGTCCGGGTAATGGGTACCCATTGACAGCCCTAGTAGGGACTATATGCCTGTCCGGCCCGGCCTGTGCTGTAATCGGGCTTGGGCTGGCCTGCCCGGCTCGTTGTACACCCCTAAGGATGAGAAGATATCCTCTAAGTGAATGTCTAAAACTAGAGGTTCACCTAGAGGATGTCTAAATATTTATTTGCCACACCATCTTCACATTAATGAGTTTGAGATGATTTTTTATAAATATTGTTGTGGATCCAACGTGTCAAAGTCGACGTTTATTGACTAGTTTGTCAGTCGAGTTAATATGAACAAGAATGTCAGTTGACCTCCATTTGACAAAATTCAGTTTTAAGCTAAACAGAAGTTATTCGAATTACCAGTTTTGGACTGTTTTCCATAATATTTCGGCTTCCACATTTACTGTTTTAATTAGTAGCTAAACGGAAGTTATGCTGGTCATCCGTTTTGGATTAATCTAGCATATATATATGGTAAACTGTTAAATGAATTTCCATTTAAAACACCCACATTCCAACTTTACGAAAAATCAATTAAAAAAAATAATGAAAAAGGAAAAATCAAGGAAAGTTAGATTTTATTACAAATATCCTTACTCTTATTATTATATCCATACCATAATTACATATATTAATTTCCATAATTACGTCTTTGATTATATATATATATATATATGCACAACGGGTATTCAAGTTAACCATTACTACCAGTACCATTCTTTCAGTTATCGGTTTTATCTCTTCAGCAGATATGGTGATTTTAATCCTTATCCCTAAGTCAATCTTAATATTTTGTTTTCATCGTTCTTTTCTTTTTAGTGTCCGAGGAATCAATTCGGCTACTTTTATCATTATCATATTATTATGATATGTAACCCTTTCCTTATAATTTTTTTGTAGGATATTTTCAAGGCTAGTTTAGTTGTTCATCAGTATGTACAGAGCGTCAGGCTCCGTTGATGCGACATACTTCAACGTCATGAGATATGGAGCTGCGGCAAACGGCAAGACAGATGATTCTGAAGTAAATTCATTCTTCTTTGGCTAGAATTTTTTTTTTCCTTGCATGCATGGCCTCCTTGAAGATTTTAACTTCGTTGCAACTTTAACTTAGTTGGAGTGCAAGTGGCTAGTGTGACTCCTTGCATCACATAAAAAAAATTAAATTTTACTAAAAAAAATATTTGACTAGACTTTGTTTTTCTGAAAATAGGTCATTTGTCCAAATATTTTTAAAACATGGTTAAAATGGACGAGTAAAAATTAATATGGGTGAAATGGACAAAAAAAAAATAGCAAAGATGAAACTGGATTCATCCTGGCTTAAACTTAAAAAATAGCAAGGATGAAACTGGATGCATCCTGTGTAAATTAAAAATAAAAAAAAGTATTTGAAAATTGGCAGGATGAAACTGGTTATATCCTGACTATTTTTAAATTTTTGGCCATTTAAACAGTATCAAAATCTAAATATCTTTTCACTCAGGAATTATTGATTTTGGTATTTTTAACCAATTTTGTGTTTTTGTTTGTCACATAAAAATCCTCATGGATCTATATTTTAGGAACTACTATCAGTCTGGTTTCTAATTATTCTGTCAGTTTTTGGAAAGAAAAATATATTTAATTATTTCAACTTCTTTTCTTTCTTTTCCGATTTAGGCGTTTCTGAAAGCATGGAGGGAAACGTGTGGAGCAAAAGAGCCATCAGCCATGGTAATACCTTCGGGAAGAATGATTTTTTAGGGACCATAATTTTTTTGAAGGGACCATGATTTTATTAGACCACCTATCTTATAGTTATAAAGGGTGTCCTAAAGCGTTGAAATGACTAACCTATCTTTAATCTAATTTAATTTATGCTCAACTTAATAACCACATATATATATATATAACCACCACCTCCCCACCACCACCGTCCACCATCGCCGATTACCACCACCACCACCTCCGATTATCACCACCACCAACCACCGATTACCACCACCACCACCTCCCACCACCACCACCGCCGATTACCATCACCACCACTGATTATCACCACCAACAACCACCGATTACCACCACCACCTCCGATTACCACCACCGCTCACCACCGCCGATTACCACCACCACCACCTTTATATATATATATAGCTTAATTTAAATCATTAACAAAGATGTGCTTACAAACCCATTACTTGTCATTTGTTTTTGGTGGAAAAAATGAGAAGTAATCATCAAAATGAGTTGAAAATGGAAGTTGCAGACAGGTTTAATGGAGGTTTTTTTTAGAGAAAGGTTCGGTTACGTCGCAAAAAAAAAGTCTCAGCCGAACTTTTAGTTCGGTTACGTCGCAAAACGTTCGGTTTTGTCGCAAAAAATTCGGTTATCACGAATTAATTTTTTCTTAAACGAACTCACAGTTCGGTTGATTCACAAAATGTACTTTGAACCGAACTCCTTGTATTAGAACAACACAAGTTCATAAGTTCGGTTCCTTCGCAAAATAAGGATATCACCGAACTTTAGTTTACGAGAATAATGAGAAGTCCAGAAGTTCAGTTTGTTCGCAAAAACGTTAAGTTTTCTTTGTAACCGAACTATGGAGTTCGGTTAGATATGCTGTTGGGTAAAAGTTTGCGAACCAACCGAACTTCTTACACTTGGTACAAATTTTTTTTTACGTAAAGTTCGGTTAGATGGTTGGTATGAAGTTTGTGAACCAACCGAACTATGTACACTTGGTAAAATCTTATGTTCACGTAAAGTTCAGTTGGATATTGTTTGCGAACCAACCGAACTTCTAGACCCTAAAGTTCGGTAACATGTCTGTTAAACGAACGACTAAAAACCTCCATTAACGAGCGAGTTCGGTAACCTGCATGTTTGGAAAAAGTAACTGAACTACACTTTCATATATGTTCGGTTACATGTTCTTCACATAAGGTAACTGAACAAGGCCAAATCTACTTCAAAAATATAATTTTTTTGAAAATTTGGAGCAATTCAACCAACATTATCCAAATACTCTTCCTCTGATTTTGTTCGGTTACATGATTCAGGTGAGCCATCAATTGAATCATCACTTGAATATTCAAGCTTAGTGAACTCAATTTTTTTTCCATGTTTTTCTTCTTCATCTTCTCTAACTTTACTCAATAATTCTACTTCTTTTTAAGAAAATCCATTTGATTTTTTAATCTAACTAATTATCTTTAACTTAATCATTACACCAACTAATATTAACACTAACTAATCATTATTTAAAATTAATCAGGAGGTAATTTAGGTATTAATATAAATATCTAGATAAGGAGTGATTTAGATTTACTTCTAAATGTCTTACTAAAAATAGAACCATGATCTTCCAAAAAAATCATGGTCCCAAACAAATCGTTCTTCGGGAAGAACTTTTCTTGTTAAGCCCATGACCTTAAGTGGCCCATGCAACTCCGGAAGCGTATTCATCCAGGTAGTTTATTCACTTCGTTTCTCTGCACTCAATTTGTCAGATTTCTACAATTCTTTCG
Source organism: Papaver somniferum (assembly GCF_003573695.1). NCBI lineage: Eukaryota > Viridiplantae > Streptophyta > Magnoliopsida > Ranunculales > Papaveraceae > Papaver > Papaver somniferum. The sequence continues at coordinate 27,629,573 of NC_039367.1, read as the reverse complement.
AATATTTTTTATTTACTTGGATGTAAATGCAACTGAATGCAGATTTTTGGAAATGTTATTGCGCCCGAGATGTCATCGTGGAACCATAATGATGACAGGAGTTGGTTGGTATTCAATTCAATAGACGGACTTACAGACTGGTCGAAATGCAGAATGGACCACGTAAGTTTTTTCATACACTTTTTCCCTTTTGCTTAACTCAAATCAATATCGGCTAGCTAAGCCCTATTTCTGATTTTACTAACTTTATTTTTGCATCTTTCTTTCTTATGCAGAAATGTTCTCATGCACCCACGGTATATTTTTTAATGCTAAAACTTGCTTCATTGTTATCTTCTGTGCTGCTGTAGGTGCTTCGTTGAAACGAGCACCAAGAAATTTGTAATGACTTTTGTTTTTCTGCATTTCCTTGCAGGCATTTTTGGCCAATAACTGTAATCACCTGAAGATTACTGGCGTGTATTTCGTAAACACTCCGATGTTTCATATAGTCATAAACGGATGCGACAGGGTTACAATTGCTAACATCCATATAATCGCACCTGAACAAAGCGTAAATACTGATGGTATTCACATCGGAAATTCTAGAAATGTGTATATTGATCACTCCATTATCGGGACAGGTACTACGAGAACTGATACATATGTGCCCGAAGTATTAATATGTCAAGTATAGATACGTTTTACCGAGTGATTTGTATGCCGTAGGTGATGACTGTTGCGCCAAAGTCTGCAGAAGCGTTAGGTTTGCACTATTACGAGGTATCTCAATATCACCAAGAACACAATCACACACACAAGAAGAATAAGTATTTAACGAGGTTGAATCCTCTGGAAGGAATAAACAATTTTATATATCACCGTATAGGTTGGAATATACAAAGCCTAAGCAGAGAAGAAGAGAACTCTTACTAGTTCTGGTGTATTTTTTCTAGTTCTCTCTATGACTATTTATACAATCAATAGGACTGGACACATTCCTTAACAAGGATTACTTTCCTATAAGTATAGGGCTTCCTAACTTAGCTCTAAGAGACAAACCTCTTAAGCTGCTATACTTAGTACATAAGTACTTGGTTTCCTTAACCAACTAGATTTCCTAATCTAGACCTTGACCATCCTAACAACAATTCTCCACCTCGGATCATGCATTCATGCATGAGACGATTAATAGACAAAATCACCTCCATCTTCCAACGTCGATTGAACCATCACTGGCTACCTACGTATCTTTAATAGGAATCAAACCTGACCGTAGTTCTCTCAAATGGCCTTGCTAGAAGACCTCCACCAGGTTCCTAAGAACCTCTACCCCAAAAGGTCCTTTCACCAAACCGGAAGGATGTGGGTCAATTTCGAACAATGTCGAAACTTGATCCCAGATACTACTTTAGTCAACATATCAGCTGGATTGTCTTTGGTATCGATCTTCACAAGTAGAATATCTTCTACTTCAAGAATTTCTCTCACAAAGTGAAATCGTACGTCCATATGTTTGGTTCTAGCATGATGCACTTGATTCTTAGCCAAATAAATTGCACTTAGACTATCATAATGCACAGGCAGTTGGTCTTGCACAACTCCTAAGTCATCTAGCAAACCTTGTAACCATATAGCCTCCTTAAATGCCTCAGTCACTGCCATATACTCCGCCTCCGTAGTTGAAAGCGCCACAGTAGACTGCAAGATTGATCTCCAACTTACTGGTGCCCCTGATACAGTAAATACATACCATGTAGTTGAACGTCTCTTGTCCAAATCACCAGCATAGTCAGAATCCACATACCCAACACACAACTGATTGTTACTTCTATGCTTCACAAACTCCAAGCCAACATCAATCGTCCATAAAGATACCTCAAAATCCATTTCACAGCTTTCCAATGTCCCTTACCAGGAAATGTCCGGCCTTGTACATATCGTTATATACATCAAGCTACCAACAACCTCAGCATATGGTACTTGGGCCATATACTTTCTCTCTTCTTCAATAGTGGGAGACATACGTGCATTCAACTTAAAATGAGGAGAAAGGGGAGTACTTACAAATTTAGTTCCATCGTAGACACCAAACTTCTGTAACACTTTCTTTAAATATGCCTTTTGTGACAAAAAACTTTACCCTTATCTTTGTCACGTTGAATCTCCATGCCAAGAATCTTCTTAGCTTCTCCCAAATCTTTCATCTCAAACTCAGATGACAACTTGTGCTTCAAATTATCAATCTCTTTCTTGTTATTCGATGCTATCATCATATCATCGACATACAAGAGCAAATATATGAAAGACCTATCACGTAGCTTCTTAAAGTATACAAAATGGTCATAGTGACTTCTTGTGTATGTTTGTCCTATCATAATTTGGTCAAATTGCTTGTACCATTGTCTTGGATACTACTTCAGATCGTACAACGATCTCTTCAGTTTACATACACAATCTTCCTTTTCAGCAACCTTGAACCCACTCGGCTGAGTCATATAGATCTCCTCTTCTAGATCACCATGTAAGAATGTTGTCTTAAAATCTAGCTGAACTAGGTCTAAATCATATTGTGCTACCAAGGCCAACAAAATACGGAATGATGAGTGTTTTACCACCGGAGAGAACACGTCATTGTAGTCAACCCCTTCTCTTTGGCATAACCTTTTGTAACTAACCTTTCCTTGTAGCGTACTTGATTCACCGAAGATCCTTCTTTCTTAGCATATACCCACTTGCACCATATGGCCTTCTTACTGTTCGGAAGCTTCATAAGAATCCATGTACCATTCTTGTAAAGAGACTCCATATCGTCCTTCAATGCACCTTCCCATTCTTTACACTCTGCACTACGTACAACTTCTAAACAGGAAGTAGGACTACCATCTTCAACAACTGGTAATGCATAAATAATGTAATCATTCATCTAACCAGGCTTCCTGGTTTTTCTTCTTGGTTTGTTGGTTGCTAAGGTATCCGTGACCGTAGCTTCTGTATCTTCTACTGACTCTTGTTCCTCTTCTTCAACAACGTCACTATCATTTGGAACTTCAGTAGTTACCTCTCTTACATACCCAATGTCTTCAGAAGTATTCTGAATAGATACAGACTTAACTGGAAGTGGTGGATTTGCATCAATCTCCACCTGCTGCAAATGCTCATTAGTAATGGTTCTTCCCTTCTCCACCTGCCGAGAACCCCAAGACTTTACCATATACATCTCATCAAATGTGACATCTCTACTCATGAGTATCTTCTTCTCAACTGGATTCCAAATCTTGAACCCTTTTACTCCACTCTTCATACCCACAAAGATTCTTTTCACAACACGACTATCAAGCCTGTTTTCACTAACATGATACCACGCAAGACAACCAAAAATATAAATTGAGTCATAATCATAAGCTGGTTTACCAAACCACTTCTCCATAGGAGTTTTACCTTCTAATGCAGCTGATGGAAACCTATTAATGAGGAAGCATGCATACGTAACTGCCTCATCCCAAAACGCTTTACCTAATCCAGCATTAGATAACATACATCGTACCTTCTCCAACAAAGTATGATTCATGCGTTCAACTACCTCATTCTGTTGCGCTGACTTTGTAACTGTGAAGTTCCTCTTTATCCCCTCATCCTGACATACTTGCAAGAACGGATCACTCTTGTACTCTTCACCATTGTCCGAACGTAGTACTTTGATCTTTCTACCTGTTTGAGTCTAAGTTGCCCTTTTCCACCTCACAAAGATTTATAGGACTTCATCCTTATACCTCATGGTGTACACCCATACACGCCTAGAATAATCATTAATGAACGACACAAACCAATGTTTTCCTCCCAATGATGCATTCTTGGAAGGACCCCAAACATCCGAGTGAACATAATCAAGAAATCCACTAGTATTGTGGATAGCTGTGCCAAAGATTGTTCTTGTTTTCTTGCCTTTAACACAATGTTCACAAAATGCTAACTTGCAGGCAATAACAACTTTCAACAAGTCTTGTTGAATCAACCTATGCAACTACTTCTCACCTGGATGTGCAAGTCTCATGTGCCATATCTTTGTCTTCTCGGTAGTTGCACTCTCGATGTGTTCAGAAACTGACACATCCCCTGTTGTTGTACTCCCAATCAAGTAGTACAAGTTATGATGACGTGTTCCCATCATGATTACCATAGATCCAGAGATTACTTTTAGAACACCATTTTCAGCGACTATCTTATATCCCTTAGCTTCCAAAGTTCCGAGTGAAATCAGATTCTTCTTTATGGCAGGTACAAATATTACCTCCTTCAGCTCTCTAACCATACCATCATGCATCTTGATACGAACACTACCAATCCCAATCACCCTGCAGGTATGATTGTTTCCCATACGTACTTCTCCATCAAGCTCTTCAAAACTTGAGAACCAGTCCCTATATGGACATATATGATACGTTGCTCCAGTATCTAATACCCATGTATCATATGTAATAGTACAAGCTGATGGTGTCACAGTCAGCGAGAAATCAAAATCATCATCTGATTCTTCATTACCTTTATCAATGTTCACCTCGGTATTACTATTATCTCATTCTCTTGCCTTACGCTTGGTACAAGCCTTAGCCCAATGACCAAAGTCATGGAACCAAGCACACTCATCTTTCTGCAGTCGCGTTCCACTCTTAGAACGTCCTCTACCTTTACCATAACCACCATTCTTCTTTCTCCTGTCTGTTGAACGACCTCTTGCAAGAAGCAAGTCATTATTAGCTTCACTTGCAAGGTCTTCACGATCCATCTTCCTAAACTCCTCAATACGCAATGCTGTAGTGACCTCAGCGTATGACATCTTATCATTCCCGTGCATTAAAGTTTTAATCACGGGTTCATACCTTTCAGGAAGAGAATTTATCAGACACAAAGCTTGTTCCTCGTCGTTGATCTTCCCATCGTAGTTAACCAACTTAGCAAGAAGTTTATTATATGAATTTAGGTGCTCGGTTAGGGTTGCACCTCTCGTCATGTTATAACGATACAAATTCCTTTTAAGGTGTATCCTATTGGCCATGTTCTTCACAAGGTATTCCTTCTCTAGATTTTCTCAGAGATCCTTAGCTGAAATCTCGTGATGATAATTAACTCTTAATGCAGTTGCTAAACACCCTCGTATTGAACCAAGACATAATTTATTGATCTTGTTCCACTGCTTATCGGACATCTCAGCTGGCCGATCTTCTAGAGCTTCTTCTAGGTCAAGATGATCAAGAGCATCCATTACGTCCGTTCTCCATAAACCAAAGTTATTGGTTCCAATAAACTTTTATATCTTGAGTTGTGATCTATGTGAATGAATTATTTCTTCTTTTGTTTCTTTATCTTTATTTGTGGATATCGATGGTTCTATTGGCTCATCCGGATTAACCATTATTCACAAACAAAAAAATATAGATAAAAAACAGAACTTTTGAGATTAGTATTACATCAAGCAATCTTCATAAAAATACCTTCACTTCAAATTCAATCTGAGTACCCGTATCCAAGAGCGTCTCCTTGCTCTGATACCAATTGTTGCGCCAAAGCCTGCGGAAGTGTTAGGTTTGCACTATTACGAGGTATCTCAATATCGTCAAGAACACAATCACACACACAAGAATAACAAGTATTTAACGAGATTGAATCCTAGGGAAGGAATAAGCAATTTTATATATCACCGTATAGGTTGGAATATACAAAGCCTAAGCAGAGAAGAAGAGAACTCTTACTAGTTCTGGTGTATTTTCTCTAGTTCTTTCTATGGCTATTTATACACATCAATAGGACTAGACACCTTCCTTAACAAGGATTACTTTCCTATAAGTATAGGTTTCCTAACTTAGCTCTAAGAGACAAACCTCTTAAGCTGCTATACTTAGGACACAAGTACTTGGTTTCCTTAACCAACTAAATTTCCTAATCTAGACCTTGACCATCCTACCAACAATGACTGTGTTTCTGTTGGGGATCATAGTTCATATTTCTTCATTAGTAATATAACATGCGTACTAGGACACGGAATAAGGTATATATGAGACCTTTGGCGTATACATAGTTCTTCATTCTGTCATTTTTACTGAAGATGCATACATTTGGTAATCATATTATTTTTTTGATATACAACGTTGGAAGATTAGGAGCAGGTAAATCGAGTGCCGCCGTTGAAATGATACGTGTTACTAGTTGTACTTTCATAAAGACTATGAATGGGGCGAGAATTAAGACATGGCAGGTAAAATTTTTGATCCATGGAAGAAAAAACTGCAGAAAAAACCTTTTTACTGATGGGATCTTGCTAACATTTTGTCATCAACTTGTGTAGGGAGGATCTGGTTATGCAAGAGATATCAAGTTTGAAGACATATATTTTGATTCAGTTGATAACCCAATTGTCATTGATCAGTATTACTGCAACGGTGTTCATAACTGTGGAACCCAGGTGACTTCCCCATTATCTCTTGTCAAAATAAACGTATTTGCATCACATTTGCCTATTGCACCATGCAAATCTTTTAACGAACTGTCGTCGGTCCTTGGCATTTTTTGTTTTGTAGAAATCGGCGGTGAAAGTGAGTGACGTGACATTCAAAGGGTTAAGAGGTACATCAACACAAGAAGTGGCTATCAACCTGGCTTGCAGTGAAACAGTTAGATGCACAAACATTACTCTCGAAAATATTCAAGCGAAGCATGTCAGAAGGGAAAAAGCTACAATTTCTTACTGCATCAATGCTAATGGGATATCTCATCGTACTGTTTCTCCACCTATTCCATGTCTTTCCTAATGAAGTCCTTGTAAAACTTCAATATTGTGTGTGGAGTGGTTGATAGAGTTAGTATTCCAACCCCCCTAAGTCTGTATAGAGCAAAGTCCCGGTATTCTTGTTTTGACATTTACGTATGTTAGATGAAGGTAAAATGTTTCGTTTAACATTATTTATACTATGTTCAGTAAAGTCAGTCTCCTCATCTATGTATTTCTATGTTTAACCGTACAGTTCGGTTTGTTAAATATGTGCCATTTTGAAGTAGCAATAAGGAATAAGCCTTATTCCTGCTTCTTATTTGTGTATCTGTGTTGTGGAACAACTAACATGGCGCTGACGAATTTTTGGTTCTGGTTTATCATTTGATTTTGCATTTGTTTGTTGCCATATGTGGATATGTAGATAAATTCAGAGGTGTTTGTTTGTTTCCATTTGTTTTTTACAGTCTTCCCTGACTCAGAGGTAAAATTGAGTTCTATTTTATTTAGAAAAGTATGGTTTTTCTTATTTATTGTGTCAGTGACAGAACATTCTTTTTAATTCAAGGCGAAGGTGTCTCAAGTGAAGGACGAGTCTTGGTATGACTGCGCCAAAAAGGGATATGCAGGTACTGTTGTTAAGCCTTAAGATTGAAATAATTGTATACTGTAGTTGAGATCCGCAAACCTATATCTTCTACTTTGTAATTTGCAGATCATTCATACCCTTCCATGTGACGGTGTAAGGAAACGTGGGTTTCCTAATTTAGGTTAGATTCTTAGTTTGAGTTAATTACCATATTAAGATGAGATACCTAAATTGACCATGATTTCCTAGTATGATTCGGTTTTCTAATCTAAGGAGGCCAAGACTTGGAAATCAAGTTTGTGACTCCTATATAAGGAGGTCTAGGCTAAATGTTTTAGTCATGGAATCCTCAATGTAAATCTTGTAGATATGTGAGGGATTCATCCCACCTATTGAGGTGGTTATGTGAGATACCTAATGATGGAAGGAGTACATCATTATGGTGCTTATGGGATACTTATCAATGTTGGAAGATATGCCGTTATGGAGTATTCGTATGGAGATGTTGGTAAGACATCTTGTTGGGGATAAGATCATCTTGGTGGTGTTGGATTAGATTATTGGTGTTGAGCTGAAGGCGTCCATGATAATCTATATCAGGGTGTGCAGAGAATATCATCTCGTTGTGGTAGATAATGTGGTAAACGTTATCTCGTATGGGTGAAGACGCTACTTTGGATCTTATAGGGTGCTTGTGAGAGTTCTTGTGTTCGGTCACGTGGTAGTGATTCGATGGATTGATATAGTCAGTCATTTGTGTAATTCTCAATGGTGATTCTATAATGAATAAAGAGGTCGTATCCATTTGGTGGATGTATACAATATTACATACATTGTGTATATTGTTGAACCACGTTAAATCCGTGAGTACTTTACATCTTTGTGCTTTGTTTACGGCTTGCATATATGTGGTTCTCTTTCTCGTCTTCTTATCCTAGATCGTAATGAGGTTCATGGAGCAATCCGAGAAATCAAGTGTTTCTTGTTAGCTAATATGTTTCCGCAGGATTAGCATGTAGATGGCTGTGAACCCGAAAAATTGGTATCAGAGCTTTAGATTCCCCAACAATTGGTATCATAGCTTTAGGCTGGATAGAAGGTTTTAAGAGATAAGTTTTAGGTTTTCTGGATTGGCAAAAAATTTTGAAGACGAAGGATTTGGTTTCATAAATTATGTGAGTATTTGATGTATAGCTTCCGAAGATGCAGAGTTTGATGTTATCAAGTATGTGTAGGATTTGACTTCATCAGTTTCGGGAACAAAGCAAAGTAAAGCGTACTTCTGAAGGAATGAGATTATATTAGGTGATTTGCATTCGATATGGTCAAGATGTATAGTCTTGATATTTGTGGTGCTCTACATTGGAGATTTGACATTGATACTTATTGGAGCGTAAACCATATGCATGGCTTCACGTAAGTTTATTTATTCTCTATACTTCTTATTATATTCTTGGAACTGTTTGAAAGACCTACAAAGATTGGATTTCAATTAATCGATCTTTGCTTGGCAAGAGACAAGAAGACAAGAATATCGTAGTTGGGATACAAATATTGGTTTGTATGTTTGTGGAAGTAAAGATGGACTATAAGCATGTCAAAGTCTCATTATTATTCCGAACCAAGGGAAACAATAATTTAGTTATCAATCGTCATCAATTAAATCATGTTGTTGATTTTCTTTAACATGGAGTTGAAGAATACGAAGATGAATTCATACTCGTTCTGCCTTAGTTGTTTGTTACGATAAGGATTTATGGAAATCTCGTAGAAGGTTTTGTTTTGGAAGTATTATTCGTTGGCCAGGGTTTGATATGTTCCAGAAGTGAAGAGTTTGATTTCCAATCTTAGTATTTGAAGCATGTGGCTACAAATAAATTGCTGGAAATGGATCATTGGATGAGATGTGATATTAGTTGTGGTGGAGATGTGGATTCTTATTATTGTATAAGAAGCAGTTTGTCGACACAGTTTGTAGGGTTTGTTTATCTGTGTTGAAGTTTGACATTGTATCGGGTAGAGCAATGTTTTCTGAAGTTTCTCTCGTACTGTTTCTGATGGAGAAGCTAGATAGTTTGTGATATTTTGATTCTTGTCGATGACGTTAAGTTGAAGATTTTTTTGGTTGTACACCATTTGAAGTCGATCGGAGCTAGTTGAAGTTCAAGACCGTTTGAAGAAACAGGTTGGTTTATTTATGTTGCGGATACGTTCCTACTTTGGTGAAGACCCGTTGTGATGAATTAAAAAGGTATCTCTTGGACACTTCAAGAGTTTAAAGAATAAAGATATAATACTACAATGTTTATGGTTGTGTGGCTATGGAAGCTAGCGCATACTATTTGGATAAAACATGGTGCATGAATTTGAGTGGGCTACAATTTCGGCGTGTTTTTCCATCAACCTTTTATTATGCATTGGCTATTTGATTTCCTGATGATCGGTGTGAGACTTTCTATTGGAGACAACTACATTATAGCAATGATAGTATTTGGTTTTTGCTCGTCTGCTACAGATTGAAATTAATTTCAATAGTGACAGAGTCTGTGGAGATGAAGGTAGAAATTTCTATTGAGAAATTTGGTTCAGCAATGATATAGTTTCCGTCAAGTTATTATTCTCTACATAGCATGAGAAGATAAAAGGAACAACGTCTTGAATTTCTTGGAGCTTTAGGAAGTTACCAATGGTTTATGATTATGCACTACACCAAATTCCTGGAATAGTAACAGGGATTCGTAACGGCTTACGGGCCGTTACAAATTTCCTGTTACAAATGGACGTTACAAAAATTTCGTAACAGGTAGGAGTCGTTACTAAATTTTAGAAAATTAGTAAAAAGTCTCAGCCGTTACGAATTTTTTAGGGTCGTTACGAATTTTTTTGTAGGCGTTCCACTCATACGGTTGGTCACACTTGGGTCGTCACACCTTGAGTATGTGCGCCTGCGACTCACACGCCTAGCAGTATATTTCCATCCACGATTAGTTATACGAGAGGATATTTCCTCCCACGAGTGTGCCATTCACGTGATATCAGTAGTATAACAGATCGAGATTCATTATGCTTATTTTTTTTTCTCTTTTTTCTCACCTCTCTTCTGCTTCTGCTTTTTCTCTCCTTTCAGGCGATGAAACCCTAGTTTCATCACAGAGATCGTATTAGCCGAGAAACATCACATAAATCTCTTTAATCTTTTAAATACATTTAAATCATCGATCTGTGTAAGTGTTAATCGTTATAAGTTTTTTAATTTTTAGGGTTTCATCTTTTTTTTTAATCGATTTGTTATTTAGGGCTTCATTTCATTTTTATTTTTCCAGTTTTTAATCCGTGAATCTAAAAAGCTTTGTTTCGTATGAGTTATGTTTTGTTAATCTTTTTCATATAAATCTAATTCGATTTTTTTTTCTAATTTCCTGTTAGGGTTTGAAGACTTAGAAGGTATAAGTTTAGAAAGATTGAACTGATTTTAGGGTTTTATGTAAATTTCGAAAATTTATTTTTTTTTTTACTTTGTAACCTAATTTCTAGTTCGTAAGCTAATTCCAATAATTTCTAGTTTATAAGCTATTGGTGTTGATTGACATCATTAGCTTCACTTGTATGTTTTAGTTTTTGATCCACTAGTCCTCATGTGTAAATATGCATATTGTTGTTAGACATGGTGTAGTTTTTTGACTTATAAGCATAGTAAGTTGACTAGGCAGATTGCTACCTGATAAAGGTACACTGATGAATGTGCCCATTGAATTTTAATATTCATTGCTAAAGTCTTATATATTATTGGAATGTTTGATGAGAGCTAGATCATTCTCTTTCTTATTAGTAAGTCAATTGCTTAAGAAGAAAGTAATTGCTTCTCTCATAAGAAAGAGAGTGCACCAGCACTCTCTAAATTCCGGTTTGTATGGGCTTAGATGACTTATATTTCTTATTCTAGTTTTGGTTGAGTTGGCGCAGCTAGGAAACGTGTTGATTATATTCGTTATGTTGCTATGTTTTACTATTATCTGAAGATTTTTTCAATAAGTGTCATAATGAACTTCAAGAGTGAGATTTTTGAGTTTCTTGGTTGGGATAAAATGCTAGTTACAACAGATGTCCATGATGATTACTGGAATTTTCATTAGTGTGTGTTGTTGTGACATATGCTTTGGGTTTATCATTGCAGAATAAATGGATGATTATAACTTCACAATGTTGAATAATGTTCCATATCTTCAAAAGAGATTCAAAGTCGATACATTTTAAAATTTTGGCTAATGTTGTTTTGTATCTTTGGTCTTTGCAGAGCCAGGAGAGGATCCTTTTGGGAAGAGCCAAACAGAAAAGAAGCACCGGTTACGAAATCTGTTAAGGTAGTAACCTAAATTCCAGTTTGTATGTTTCATAAATATGCTCATCATGATTTGAAATTTTACTTCATGTTAAGGTAGTTTATTAAGTTTAAATGAACTAAAGTTAGGAAGTTTTGTTTTGATATTGACTGATTCTCAGTGAGCATGATGATTACAGTCTTAGTGGTTATTCATAAAAGCTACTTGTAGCTCATTTTCTCTTCTTTGAGGGGATGTTTCTGTCGCTAACTTGCAGGGCTTCGGAAACCCTGTAACACTAGGACTAAGTTATTTTATTTGGTTGATTATAGTAGAAGTTGGTATTAGCGTGATTATAATAGTCTGTATGTTAAGTTGTGTATAATTAAGTCTGGTTTTATGTATTCTGTGAGCATGATGATAACAGTCCTAGTGGTTATTTGCAAAAGCTACTTGTAGCTCATTCTCTCTTCTTCGAGGGGATGTTTCTGTCGCTAACTTGCGGGACTTCGGCAACCCTGTACCAATAGGACTAAGTTATTTTATTTGGTTGATTATAATAGAAGTTAGTATTAGCATGATTATAATTAATAGTCTGTATGTTAATTTGTGTATAAATAAGTCTGGTTTTATGTACTCTGTGAGCATGATGATAATAGTCCTAGTGGTGATTTACAAAAGCTACTTGTAGCTCATTCCCTCCTCTTTGAGAGGATGTGTTTGCCGCTAACCTCAAGGGCTTAGGAAACCCTACCACTAGGACTAAGTGATTTTATTTGATTCTGTAAATATCAATTTTTAAGGGTAATATGTCATCTGATGTGATTAAGAAATGGATGAAGTGTCCTCGAAGTCTTTTGAATACAGACAAGGTGTGAAGTCATTCATAGAGTTTGCCAAGAATAATGGTGGTGGGAGTCATTTATTTTCTTGCCCTTTTCGTCGTTGTATGAATGGTAAAGGATTAGTTGCACTGATTGAGATCTCATTGCATTTGCTCAAACATGGTATGCATGAGCTGTACACATCATGGCGCTATCATGGGGAAATTTCTGTACAAGCAGCACAATTAACACATAAGGATAATACTACAACTGAATGTGCAGCAGATAATGATGATGTTACAGTAGGTTTGAATGGCAATATTACCACATATGTGGATGAGAATGTTAGGGAAGGGATGGATGAGAATGTAGAAGCAGGTGTTGATGAGAATGTTACAGCAAGTGTTGATGAGAATGTTACAGCAGGGTTGGATGAGAATGTTGGAACCAGCAGGTGTGGTCAGAAAAAGAGATCAGCGGCTGAGAAGGAAAAAGAACCATTATATCCTTCATGTCCTAATGGAAAGTCAGTAATGTATGCTGCGATAATGATGAACAACATAAAGAATCAGTATGGAATTTCATACAATGGTGTTACCGCAATATTAAAATTGATGAAAGAGTTGCTTCCCGAAGGTAACAACCTGCCATTTAAGTATCCAGATATCGAGAAGATTATCAAAGAGCTGGGGATGGATTATGTGACTTATGATGCTTGTGTAAATGACTGTATACTTTATTGGAAGGATAATAGTTCATTGGTGAAGTGTCCTGTATGTCAAGAACCTCGGTATGTAAGAGTTTTTAATGATGAGAGAAAACTTACGCAAGTTGCGCAAAAAACGTTAAGGCATTTTCCAAAATTGTAAGGATAAAAAGACTTTATAGTATACCATGGATAACAGAGGCAATGCTTTGGAATTCTAGACCACGGAGAGATGTTAATATCATGCGTCATCCGGTGGATTCTACAGCTTGGCGGTGTGCGGATAATTTCTGTCCTGAATTTGCTAAGGAAGCACGGAATGTTACTCTTGGGATAACAACTGACGGCTTCAATCCAAATGGATGCTTTGGTCTGAATTACAGCTGTTGGCCGGTGATACTGTGTCCGTATAACCTTTCTCCTTTGATGTGTATGAAGCGCGAATTCTCCATGTTATGTTTGTTGATATCAGGTCCGATAGCACCAGGTAAAGATATTGATGTTTACTTACAACCATTGATAGAGGAGTTGAAAGAGTTATGGAATGATGATGTTATGGCATTCGACAGCTTCACGAACTCTGAATTTCTGTTGAAGGCAAGGTTGTTATGGGCCATTCATGATTTTATGGCATTGGGTACTCTAGATGGATGTGTGACTCATGGGTATTATGCGTGTCCTACCTGTGGTGAAGAAACAGTTTCAGAGTGGCTGCCGTATAGTAAGAATATATGTTATATGAGACACCGAAGATGGTTGCCATCCCAACACAAGTACAGATTTGACAAAAAAAAAATTAGTGGAGGAGTAGAAGATGGTAAAGATCCATGGCCACTAACAGGATTGCAAGTTCAAGAGATGGTGAAAAATATGAAAAGTAAACAGGGTAAGGGTAAACCACCAGCAAAGAAACGTAAAAGAGGAGCAGAAGCGGATAGTTTGCAACAGGGTGTCGATGAAGATGTTTCTGACCACTCATTATTTTCTCGAAGGTCCATACTTCATGATTTGCCGAATTAGGGATCGAACGCAGTCCGTCATTGTACAGATGTTATACATACATAAAAGAACATAACTGAGCATATTGTTAACACTCTCATGGGTAATAGTAAGTCAAAAGATGGTGTAAATGCACGTAAAGATATGGAAGCGATGGGTATTAAAAGCGGTTATGGGTGAAAGAGGATAGTGCAACTGGTAAAACAACAATGAAAGATGGATCGTTTGCCTTAGCAAAAGATGAAAAAAATATCTTTTTATGCAGTGCTGAAGAACTTAAGGGTGCCTTCTAAATTCTGTTCCAATCTTCGCAACTGCGTGAGCATTAGTCCACAGGAGATAAAGAATTCTCAAGTCACACGATTACTATGTAATGATACAATTTCTGTTTCCATTGCTAGTTCATACTGAGACTTCATTACCTAAAGATCTGCGAGTTTCTCTTCTCCATATTAGTATATTTTTCAACATTTTGTGCACAACGGTTATTAATAGAGATGAACTTCTAAAAACAAAAGCTAGTCTGGTGGAAGCAATGTGCGTAACAGAAAAGTATTTTCCTCCATCCTTTTTTGTTATTAGTATCCACCTGATGATTCATCTGGCCGATGAAGCTTTAATCGGTGGTCCGGTCAGATTTAGGTGAATGTACCCCTTTGAGAGGTAAATACAACATCTTATTTTGTTGTTTAATTTTTAAGTTGAGAATTGTTATTATTGAACTATTAATCATCCTTGCTGATCTGTTAACTTTTCTTGTAGGTTAATGAAAGGTTTTAAAGGATTGGTGCACAATAAAAGGTACATTGAGGGGTGCATTGCAAGAGGGTATGCGCTGCGAGAAGCTAGCTTATACCTTATGGAGGACGTGTCAAAGGATGGTGATGGTACTCATAAGCATACTCGGCAGGCTTTTTTGGATGATGACTATGATGGCGACGATGAGATGCATCTTAGTTCTCGAATGAGTATTACTCTGACTCGAGCACAATTTGAACAGTGCCGCAACTGGATCCTATCCAAGTATGTTGGAATAGATAACTGGCAAAGGTAACTCTTACTTAACTCTTTTTTATCTATTCAAATATGAATTCTGTTTAGTCCCTCCTCAACAGAAATGAAAATATTCATGTTAGAGTCTAATAGCATGATGGTGACTTCGTGCATATTAGTACATTGTTTTTGTTAGTTAACATTGAGTTGTTGTCTGATTATTATGTTTGCATCAGACTTCATGTTTTTGTAGTCTTTGAATTGGTATTGGCTGTAGGAAGTATGATTCTTATGTTTACGGTGACACGTCTAATGGTTAGACCTCAAAGAGTTTTCATCTATGGTTGCGCGATGAGGTAATGTGTTACCCTAAAGCTTTTAGTAGTGGTTTGAATACATATTATTATGGTTTTGGTTGTGATACTAACTCTTCCATGTTATATAATAGTTATTAAAAGCCAAAGAAACTGATTCAATACTTTGGAGACTCGTGCAAGGACCACTCTTCAAGGCACAATCATATAAACAATACCAAGTAAATGGGTTTACTTTTAGTAAACTATGTTCTGGGGTGAAGAATATATCACAGAAAAACGGTGTGTCAATGAAAGTTGTTACAAGACTGCAAGCGAAGTCGACCGAGGAAGCAGAAATAACTTATTATGGTATCATTAAAGATATAATCATCTTGAACTATTTAGAATTTGAAGAAACTATTTTTTACTGTGATTGGGTTATGTTGGAGATAAGAATGCTTGCAAAGTTGATGCAGTTTCAAAGGTTGTAAAGGTCAACTTATCGAAAATGAAAAGCATAAATACATTGGTGGATGAGCCGTTTATCCTTGCATCTGAAGCTACTCAAGTGTTCTACTCGAAGGATCTTACTGAAGAGGGATGGTACGTGGTGTTGCACTCACGACAGCGGTTAACGTCTTCAGTAGATAAATTTGAAGTTCCTACATCTTTTCAGTCAGTTCTTACTGACAATGAGAATTTGAAAAAGTTGATGATTACTTATTCTATAGTTTGAACTTACACAGCTCAAACTGTGTAATTTACCTTACCCAACAATTATATACAATGACTTCTATATTTTTGTGAATTGTTTGCTTTTATTTGTTTGATCACTTATTTTTGAGGTGTTAGGTAGATCTCTTTTGTTAATGTGGATGCTCTCTTTTAGCTCTGTTTGGTTTTCCCTATTTTGAGGTTAATGAATATGGACAACCAGTTTCCAGGAACGCAACAACATTAGGTCACCGGAGAGACGGCTTGGCTCGTACACATGTGCCTATTTCATATAAAAGCTGGGATGTTGTGCCTCCAAAGTATAAGGATGATATTTGGAAAACCCTTGCGCAGTTCAAATTTCGTATGTATGCTGAATGATGTGCATACTACTAGGATCTTTATTTTTTATTTTTTTGGTGGTTCACACTTTTGTACGTATGCTAACTGATGTGCATACTCTTATGCAGCCGTGCATAGAAAGAGCTTTATCTGAAGCAACTTTTTTTGGTCCAATGTAACTTTTTTATATATATGTGAACACAAACCGGCTTATTAATGGATATTTTCTTTCAGTTCATCATTTATTTTGGATATATATGTAGGTGGTTTTTGTTATGTTATATGTAAATGCACAGGGACTTCACACAAGGTCAGTCGAAGCAGTAGTAGCCAGTCGGGGAAATATCAATCCCTGGTAAGTACTTCACTTGGTTAAACTCAAACTATTAAGTTTAAATTTGTGGATTTGACACTCAATTTATACTTGCGAGGTATTGCACTGGTGGGAAGTGGACTACAATTGGGTTGGCATCAACTTGTGTACCTTCTAGATTACCGGGTAAGTACTTCACTTACTTGATTGATTTCTTGTTTCTTACAATTATACTCAGTTCTGGTGAGACAGCTAATGGACTTTGGTTTTCTGCGGGACCAAAGATAGTGCCAACTTATGAAGCTTCATCTTACCTAATTGCAGTTAACTAGTTAAGTATCTTTGGCTCATTAATGAAATATAGCTCTATCTACTTGGATATCATGCCTAAGATTGGCTTCCACATATACTACTCTTATTCACATGTGTCGTTACCTAGTATTTTTAGTCAATGTACATTTCATATGGAACAAAGACATGGTATTTGTACTCATGAGCTACAATTTATATATTGTAACATATGATTGTTCTGTCTGCTTCATTATTGCAGAGTTTTTCAACATGATGCCTAACAACTATAAAAAGTGTAGTATATTTGATAGACGCATTTATGTGTCTAATTTGTCCTCAGTGTCTCTATTGTTAGTGCTTGATTTTGTACTTATTATGATGTTTTTATGTTTGTGTAGGTGTTTTTAGAGAAATACACTTATGTGTAAAAAGTTGCTCGAATAGTGATGCATGCACCTCTCTGAGAAAATTAATAAAGGCACCTGCACTTTGGATAGGGTCACCAACTTCTTCTTCATTTTCAAACAGAATATTGTCGAGAGTTTGGGGTCGAGAGGAGGTCCAGAGAAGCAGAAATCAAGAGTTGATGAAACTCTGTTTCTGCTGCTGCTGATGATGAAGAACACCAAGAACACGAAGAACATACTCGCAGGGACAGTCGTTTATCAACAATATCTAAGACGGACATCCGTGGGTCGTAGGTGTGGGTCTTGGAACCACAGCGACAACATCACTTCTCTTTTATCGTTCTTTTGTGACGCTTTCTGTGGGTCGCACATTAGCTGTTTACACCATTTTCTCTTCTTCTCTTCATTGTAAACACCATTTGAGCAATAAATAAATATTTTGAGCGTGTTTTTATCATGATGAGCTAAACCCAACACTGGGACGACGGAGGAGGGTGCATTTCATACACGGGTAAATTTATTTTATTCTTTTTTTATGACTTTTGCATTAATTTAAAATTGAAATATGATTTGAATTAATTGGTTGTTATTTAATTTGATGATGTATGGTTAGCTAAGTTGTTTTGATACATCATGCTTAGGACTTACAATAAATGTTTTAAGAATTTATCTTGACAAAATCAGAGTCTATGTTAATTTTATTGAGTTTTAATTGTCAAAGAATATATGAATGAACCTTGTGTAGTGAATTCAGCCAAATCCTTAGTCCAAATACCTCTCACCCATTGTTAATATTTTTGTATATATAATTTTATTAAATCTAAAAATTCCATTTCCTTCACAAGTCTGAAACGAATCCTATTTACTACAACCCCATCAAAAATCTTTAATCATTTTGGCGCCGCCGACGCGGAATTGTGCTTAGGTAGAATTTTTAGGTTTTTATTATTTTATTTTTTTTATTATTCCATTTGTTCTTTTTACGTCTCTTTGGGTGTGTCATTGTATTACAGGTTTGAAGTTGGATACTAAAGACCTTGGAATCAAAGCTTAAAGCTAAAAGAGAAGGAAAAAAGACAAAGCAGAAAAAAAAAAAGAGGAAAAAAAAAGACAGAATTATTTTTTTAAGAGACTTTCCATTTGTTTTTTTTTTGTAATTATTATTATTATTATTTTTATTTCTTTTCTTTGGACAATCGGGACAATTATTTTAATTTTAAACCCTACGGAAAGGTTATAAGAAAATAATAATTAAATATAAACTGTTTGCAGGGAAGGACGACGATTACAATATCGTCTCGCCCCTCGGGTTCGCACACTGACACCGGAGTCAGTGGCCCAAGTCGACTACAGCGGTTCATCGCCCGTCTGGTACGGGAGGTAAGTCTTTCGAAACACCCTCAAATCTCCTGCAAGCGGGTTTACTGTATGCCTTAAGGTGATTATATGTTGAGGACTGAACCGGCTGCTTTAAATTCCTAGTAAAGGGCAAGGCCTGACCAATACAAGATAAGGGTTCGGATTTCATCACCGTTCCCTTCTTGCCCGCCTTAGGAAAATGAAACCTAACGCGAACCCAAGCTTAAAATTTGATTAGAACGAGACCGATAGGGTAACGAGCTTGGTAGGAAAATCTTTCGAAAGTTATTGGTTGCTCTTTAAGCATACTTTGAAGTTCATGAAGGCATCTGTAAGTTGAAACGTGCCGCCTTGTAATGCCGGTGAGGCCTTGGGTACCAAAGCTCCATTGAGCTTCCCTCGCCTCTGTTTCACTTACATTAGCTCAGATTGATTCCAGAGGGGTTTGCTCAAATTGTAACGAATTCCCTTTCGAAGGAATAGAAACTGGTCTAGAAACAATCTAAGTGGAGCCATCATGCTTGTTGTTTGCTAGATTTTATAGGTTTGATTTGGTCGAGTCAGCATTGTTTGTGATTGTAGAATTCCCTTGCAATTAAGAATGTCGAACTGGTATGGTAGAAGCCAATACAATGAGTATCGTCCTGAATTTGATTATGGACATCACCAGTTTTATGACCATGGTGGGAATAGTAGTTGGGAACGCCAACCTTTTCAAGGTTATGGTTCATACCATAGTGAGCCCAATTACTATCCACACGCGAATTGGTCTTACGAGCAACAAAATAAGGAGTGTTATAGTTCTAGTTCCTCGTCTTTGGACAATATAATGAAAATGTTGAAAACTAGTCCCTATTATGATCCTTATGAACCTGTTCTCCCTCTAGAAGAGTCTCTCAAACAATTAACTGAGAATACAAATAGGTTTGTGTTAGAAATGAATAAACAAAATGCACCCGTGAGTGAACCTTCTATACACGATACCATAAGGAAGTCATGTGAGTCGAGTCACGATAACATAAAGTAGTCATATGAGTCGATTCAAAAGATTTTGTTAGAGGACCAGGAAAGAACTGCTCAAAATAATTTCCAATACAACGTTTCCAGTAGTACCTTTGAAAATGATGATATTTATTTGCATAACCAAGATGACAAGTTTATAATTGGCAACACTAGTATAGATGAGGTTCGAACATTTTCGTATTGTAATGATGATTATGATGAGGATAGTGTTGATGAAGAATCTGAAATATGTAGGCATAGTGATCAGGAATATGTTAATCCAAATGAGCCTTATAATGATTATATTATTTATACTTCAAATCCAAATAATTTTAATGATTATTCACCTATTCAAAAGAACGAGGATTTGACTAGGAATACCACCTTTTTAGACGATGTAGTATTTCCTGTTGATTACGAAGCCGATAGTGGTTTAGAGGAACGGGTTTATTCCGAAAATGTTGTTTTAGAGTCTAGCGACTTAGAAACAATAGTATTAGACGAAGAAGATAGACCCGTAGAGATGATTAAAGATGCACTACCTGATAATAACTTAGAAGAATCAATTGACCATTTTCAAGAATCTAATGATTCAGAAATTAGGGAGATTGTGACTAGTCTAGCTAGAGACACTGAAAACTCTAAGTTTGGGGGTGATTATCACCTTCCTAGTGCCTTACCTTTAACTCACATAAAGTCCCCTAACTTAGGACTTGATATCTCTGCCTCGACCATTTTACAATATTACCTTCATACTCGTTTTCCTGAACCTAATGATGTCCAGGAAGAAGTTCAGTCATTAGAAACCCATCCTCTGGTTGATGTGGTTTGCCCAGGCTATGATCCCCAGATTGACTTTATTTTCCCACCAAATAGTTTTCTTCCAACTGTGGGAACGTTTATATTCCAAATGTGTCGAATATTAAGTTGTGAGACTAAACCTAAATGCTTTAGGAAATTAGAATCGACACATTTTCTTAAGAATGACCACTACTCTCATTGTGGTCAGTTATGTAAGTCAAATCTGATTGACTTAGAGGATCCACAATTATTTAGGTTATTATTATGTGCTTCTAAGTTTTTATTTGAGTTTTTCCATACTCTAGGACCTAATAATTTGGATCCCACCTATGAGAAAATGCATCAGAGGAAAATATTTTATTTAGACCCTTTCATAGAACCTGAACCTGAGCCACAATTAGCGATAGTTATCAGGAAACTAGGTAAGGGCATGCTTGTCTTGTTCATTTTCTTGGTTTACTACAATTTCCTTTGGTCAACTCTATTTGGTTTTGAAGACCCACAGTTATTCCGGCTACTGTTATACGGTTCGAGTTGACTGATCCTTTCCTAAGTCTGGCTGAAGACATTAAACTTAGCACTTCTTGGGAGGTATCCCATGCTCATGCAACACGGTAATATATTTCCTTAAATCTTTTGCTTCAAATGGTAACGGTTTCTCCTTGTTCATGCTTTTAGTTTCATCTTTAGAACATTGAGGACAATGTTATATTTAAGTTTGGGGGTACGGGAGAAACTTTTTAGTTGCAATTATTAAACTCCAGAGCCTAGAATTTTTTGCCTATTAAGGTTTGCACTAACCAATCTAAGTGGATGGGAACATCTTGGTTATATGAGTTGAGGAACCAATCTGATTAGATGGAAACATCTAAAGAGTCTATTCATAAAAGCACAGAGCTCAGGTGTTAGAATTAAAAAAAAACATGGTAGTTTCGCCATATCTCGTGACGGAAACATCTAAAGAATCCTGGTCACTTCTTTTTTCTCTTTTGTTGTTACCAGTGCTATGGTGAAATAGAGTGATTGGGATACCAAAATAAAATAAAATAATTGAGACCAGACCATCAGACCAACCGGAATAAATTCAATAAAGTCAACAACTGGAACCCTTGTATATGCCAGCTGTGTTGAGCTCGAGTTAGGATTATCGACTACCGGTTCCCTTGTATATGCCAGTTATGTTGATATTAGTCAGACCGGTATCTCAGTCTATTAGGATAGGTTTACCTTAGTCAACATCTACGTTTTTTTTTCTCTTCATCCATCTTATTAATCTTTTCATGTGATTGGTTGACTCCGGTTATGATGTCCAGAAACTATCAGAGTAGAGATCTGTCACTTTATATGAATTTTAGTATGCTTGAGTGCAAAATCGTGTACAACAATTGGAATTTCGCATTAGGGTACTTCCTCCTATAGTCAATGATTGTATGCCAACCAAGGAGATTCTTTAGTGCCTTCCAAGGTTCTGCATAGATAGCTAGGGTCTGGAGTAATGGTTTTGTGGGTACACCTCTGGTAAACCCTCCAGAGATTAACTCGATTTTTTTTTTTAGTTTTGCTCGAGGACTAGCAAATAATAAGTTTGAGGGTATTTGATAGACGCATTTATGTGTCTAATTTGTCCTCAGTGTCTCTATTGTTAGTGCTTGATTTTGTACTTATTATGATGTTTTTATGTTTGTTTAGGTGTTTTTGGAGAAATACACTTGTGTGTAAAAAGTTGCTTGAATAGTGATGCTTGCACCTCTCTGAGAAAATTAATAAAGGCACCCGCACTTTGGATAGGGTCACCACCTTCTTCTTCATTTTCAAACAGAATATTGTCGAGAGTTTGGGGTAGAGAGGAGGTCCAGAGAAGCAGAAATCAAGATTTGATGAAACTCTGTTTCTGCTGCTGCTGATGATGAAGAACACCAAAAACACGAAGAACAGACTCGCAGGGACAGTCGTTTATCAACAATATCTAAGACGCACATCCGTGGGTCGTAGGTGTGGGTCTTTGAACCACAGCGACAACATCACTTCTCTTTTATCGTTCTTTTGTGACGCTTTCTGTGGGTCGCACATTAGCTGTTTACACCATTTTCTCTTCTTCTCTTCATTGTAAACACCATTTGAGCAATAAATAAATATTTTGAGCGTGTTTTTATCATGATGAGATAAACCCAACACTGGGACGATGGAGGAGGGTGAATTTCATACACGGGTAAATTTATTTTATTCTTTTTATGACTTTTGCATTAATTTAAAATTGAAATATGATTTGAATTAATTGGTTGTTATTTAATTTGATGATGTATGCTTAGCTAAGTTGTTTTGATACATCATGCTTATGACTTACAATCAATGTTTTCAGAATCTATCTTGGCAAAATTAGAGTCTATATTAATTTTATTGAGTTTTAATTGTCAAAGAATATATGAATGAACCTTGTGTAGTGAATTCAGCCAAATCCTTAGTCCCAGTACCTCTCACCCATTGTTAATATTTTTGTATATATAATTTTATTAAATCTAAAAATTCCATTTCCTTCACTAGTCTGAAACGAATCATATTTACTACAACCCCATCAAAAATCTTTAATCAATATTCTGATTTCATTTTTCCATGACTTGCAGGTATACTGGTTAGCTACTTAACTGAGAAGTGTATCCATAACCTCTCAGTGTCTTCATGCCTTAAAAGGAGTGAGATGCAATTACGATGGTGTTGGAGTTTATCCGGTCTCGATCAGTGGTAACGTGTTGTGATAGCAACAGATGTGAGCTCGAGGGAATGTTGTTCAGTAGGTAAGTCTTTTCAATCTAGTTTTGTTTTCCGAAAATATGAATTTACATACCCCAATGGGCTAGTGAAACTTAATTGGTCACTTAGTCTTATCCATATTATAGTATTAGATTCTATAACCCGTCGTTGTTGAAAGAGTTATAGCGAAGGTCTTCCTATTAAATAAAACTAGCATAAATTTGTGAGTTTATGGAAATTATGGCACAGTCAGATCTAGCATACTGTTATGGTCATGTTTGAAAATCTCGTACACTTTATCCGCCATTCGTCTATCCCAGAATCTGAGACTCCCTATAATGTTGCATGTTGTATTTTACAGGGTTTCCTACATCGAGTTTTATGATGCTCAAGCTTTCAACAAAGCGATCCTGCAAAGGGATTTAATGAACTAGCTGTTGTTATTTGAATGGTGCTCTATTTTATCAGAAATACTAGAGAACAAAAAATCTTCAAGATTTGTAAGTTCCATGTATTCAAGTTTGTATTTGTTCCCTTAGAAATTTGGAACCTTCCATGTATTCTTGGAGAAATCTGATACTTAACAAAAAAAAAAGTTCGGTACTTAGAGAAAATTCAGTTCTTTTGTTGTATGAACCCGAGATGAATAGAATGAATGTGATTATGAATTGAATGAATGTTATTTTTCTTAGATTGAAGAAATTTTTGTTGTTATGAATTTATTGAAAGGTGTATGCAGGGTATTGAATTTAGAATTCCGGCTTATTTCCGGCGGAAAAATTACTGTCGGTCAAGGCTGACCGACAGTAATTTTTTCCTTGTTTCAAAAAAGTTCGTAACGGCTCCAAACTGTTACAATCTTCCACATAGTAACAACTCCCCAGCGTTACGATAGTGGTGTTACAAATAAAATTCGTAACGGCCCGTAGATGTTACCACGTGGAAGATTCGTAACGACTAATACCTATTACGAGCGCCGTTACAACCCTAATTCGTAAGGGCCACAAAGCCGTTACGAAAATTTGTAATACCCTCTTTTGCAACAGGAAATAACCGTTACAACCCGTTTTAGTAACGACTCTTGCTTGTTACGGATCCCAAAATTTGGTGTAGTGATGGCTGGGTGTGATTGGGTCTTTATGTGAAGGACGGATTATCAGATTTCGAACGTTGGTGTACATTTTTGGGACAAGATTAGAAAAGGGATATGCACAAGAGAGAATGTGTGACATTATGTATTGTTACAAGGGTAACAAGAAATTCTTCAACGATGGTCACAGTTCTATCTGAGTCCGATTGTGTTGTTGTTTGATTTTCATGAAGTCTAAACTACATGCTTTCTTAAGAAATTGATAAAATACTATCTTGACAATTATGCCTGTAAAAGGGACATTGTTGTCAAAACCCGTTGAGGTTGCGGAAGTGGTGTAGTAAAAAGATTGGTGTATCAGTTCTTGAAGTCTCTGTGAAGCTGGACACGTGTTTGGTATGCATGCAATGGTTGAAGATATGATGAGATTTTTAAAGGAGTAAACCTCAATTGGGGAAATATGGTCGTAGAATCATGATCCAGTCGGAGATATGCTTGTAAATAAAGATTCAAAGAGATGAGATCGAGATTGGCACGCAAGGTAAATGATCTATATATTGGTTGTGTTTGATGTAGTTTTGAAAGTGATAAGTAAAAGTTCGTTGCTCGGACTTGTAAGATTCGATTTTAGACTTAATAAAATATATACAATGAAGTTGTCACAGTATCGAGAGGTACTGAGACTCAGGATTCCACCAAATTCCATTCATCTGATTCAAATAATAATTCTAGACATTTATAGCTCCAAAGATAACAATTATAGACTCTGTTCTTTGCCAAAAAGTAGATTTTTGAAAAGCAATGACTGTAAATCAAAAGCATGATGTATCAAAAATACATATACCAAGCATACATCATCAAACGAAATCACACACATTCAATAAAAATCATAAATCGATTAAAAATCAATGCAAATAGTCATAAAAGAATTATTAGAATTACCACATGCGTGAAATAGGGCTTCCTCCGTCATCCCAGTGTTGGGGTTTAGCTCCTCATATTAATCATGTTCTCAAAATACATAATTGATGCTCAAAATTTGATTAAAAGAGTGAAAAAGTATAAAACAGTGAATATACGACCCACAAAAGGCGTCCATAAATCAACGATAGAAGCGTACTTCTGTAAAACAACGATACTTATCTGCTGCTATTGACACTGTTGAAGAACGACGGTCCTAGGGCGTCGTCCTCTTCTTCTTCTTCTTCTTCAACAGCAGCAGGAAACTTTCCTGCAGTTCTTTGTCTTCGCCTCTGCAACCTCCCTGTGGTCTCCTAATCGACCCCAAAACTCTTCTAAGGTTCTCCAAACTCCCTATCCTCATTCTGGGACTCGTAACAACTCTTTATATACACAAAAACCTAATCGAATCCGAGTATATCTCGGATTATTCTTTTCTGCCAAGTTACGGACTCTTTTTTTTACACGTCTCCTGTTGTACGTTTTTTGATATGTTGGAATTGTTTTCAAGTCTTCTCACGCGGTCTCTTGGTCACGTCCAATCTCCCCTAATCGATAATAGAAATCCATTTTATATCTGGATAGAAAATCTTCCAGAAGTTCACAGCAGAAGCCGTGAACTTTTCACTCTGTAATCCTTTTCCCACTATTCTGGCCCAATCTGTTCGCTCCAATCCATTGTACCAAGTTTATTATGATGTAAGAGGTCCAGCCCAACACAAACCAGAGATTGAATCTCTCTGAAACTCGCGAAAAATCCAACTCCAAATATGTCTGGTGAGAAAACTTTTTCCCGCCAAAATTTGTTTCAAACGGTGAAGGTGACCTCCCCCTTATCCAGTTCTGGTGTCCCTTTAGCACATGTCCAAAATGGGTTACCCCTTATCCATAGTGAGAGTCTGAATAACACTTGCCCCTTGGGTGCCAATAGTAATTTTTCTGAGATATTTTCAACACTTTTTCAGGGTTCCTCCGGGGTATTTCTGGGGTGCTTCCAACATACTTTTGGGGTGCTTCTGGTACGTTATCTACGGAGGTTCAAATGCCACATTTTGAGCCAATTTCACCGCAAAAGCTTATTTTTTCAAAAACACCTACAAATACATAAAATAACCAAATAAGTACAAAATCTAGCACTAACAATATATACAATTGGGACAAATTAGACACATAAATGCGTCTATCAGTGTTTGGTGCGCAGTGAGAGTCATGTTCATTATGATTTGGTACATACAAGATTGTTATTTTCTTGGAAGCTAACATAAAGGTTGGTTTATTACAAAGTAACATGAAGTATCTCGTTAACTCGCTTTGGAGGACATGTTCGTGGAAAGGAGCAAGTATGTATTCATTTGTTTTAAGAAGCAATTAACTCGGCTGGAATTTAGAGACGAAAATGAAGATTGTGGTTTTGCTAAGGTAATGCTTAGGCAGACGCACGCAGGCTACTGTGGTAGTTTCATTTGCTTATCGAGTAGTTATGGATGTCAACCCTAACGGATGTGGTGCGCAACTTGGATTTAGTAGCTTAGAAGAGCAGAATATTAACTCTGGTGGAGCAAGGAAGGCCAAATCGGAAATTTTTTCATATTATGGAGCGAGTTCAAATGTGGAAAAGGCTCAAGGGCGCATAATGACTATAACCAAGTTCGATGGAAAAATATGAACAATGAACGTGTACGGTCTGATTGAGTTGGCATACAATACACCTAGAATGATGCCAATCAATATGGAGTTGTGAACATAAAAAATTAAGGTGTTTCTCAAGATGTTGCATAACAGATGATCATATGATGATAATTATTGAGATGGTCAGATTTTTCACCATGGTGGAGATTTGTACAATCACTGGTAGGTTGGATTGTTAAGTCTGAGTTGATGACGTTCAAGTTTGGTTTTCTCTCTTCTGGTGGAGGTTTTACGGAACAATTTTTGGATGAACTGCATTTCTGTTTGATTCCTATTGAGGATATGTAGGCAACCAGTGATGGTGCAATCGATGTTCAGAAGATGGAGGGATAAGAAGTTGATCGTCTCATGCATGAATACATGATCAAAGGTAGAGAATTATAAGGAAACGTGGCTTCCTAGTTGAGTTAATTACCATATTAAGATGCGATACCTAAATTTACCATGGTTTCCTAGTATTAGTCGGTTTCCTAATCTAAGGAGGCCAAGACTTGGGAACCAAGATTGTGACTCCTATATAAGGAGATCTAGGCTAAGTGTTTTAGTCATAAAATACTCAATGTAAATCTCGTAGAGATGTGAGGGATTCATCCCACCTATTGAGGTGGTTATGTGAGAGACCTAATGATGGTAGGAGTACATCATTATGGTGCTTATGGGATACTTATCGATGTTGGAAGATATGTCGTTATGGAGTATTCGTATGGTGATGTTGGTAAGACATCTTTTTGAGGAGAAGATCATCTTGGTGGTGTTGGATTAAATTATTGGTGTTGAGCTGAAGGCGTCCATGATAATCTATATCAAGGTGTGCATATAAGATCATCTCGTTGTGGTAGATAATGTGGTAAACGTTATCTCGTATGGGTGAAGATGCTACTTTGGATTTTATAGGGTGCTTGTGAGAGTTCTTATGTTCGGTCACATGGTAGTGAGTCGATGGATTGATATAGTCAGTCAGTTGTGTAATTCTCAGTGGTGATTCTATAATAAATAAAGAGGTCGTAGCCGTTGGTGGATGTAGAAAATATTACATACATTGTGTATATTGTTGAACCACGTTAAATTCGTGAGTACTTTACTTCTTGTTGCTTTGTTTATTGCTTGCATATATGTGGTTGTCTTTCTATTCTTCTTATCCTAGATCGTAGTGAGGTTCATGGAGCAATCCGAGAGATCAAGTGTTTCTTGTTAGCTAATATGTTTCCGCAGGATTAGCATGTAAATGGCTGTGAACCCCAACAAATGGTTGTGACTTTAACGGTCATTGGTGAGATGGTCCTTGATCACCAAGTCCATGGTTATCTTTGTGTGGCCTTGTTCATACATGTTAAAGGTGTTTATTAGCCAAATCATCCTTGTGGTGTTCAAATCATCCAGAGTTCACTGTTTTGGTTGTTTGTATGACGGGTAGAGGTAGAGTTCAGTTTTTAAAAATCAAAGTTACAAATAGGAATCAAACCCATGATGCATATTATATTTCATGATCCTCGTTTATTGTGCTTGATTCATAACTAGAAATTGATTGGATAATACACATTTTGCTGATTTTTTGGTGGATACTCAACAGTGAGAACCAGGAAAGGTGACGCCTTGTTATTCTTCGGCCTCAATTTGGATACATCACAGGATCCAACAAGATTACATGGTAGCTGTCCTGTAGTGTTATCGAAGGTGAAAAATGGTCTGCAACCTGTAGTGGATCCATGTTAGAGATTTTGAAACGAAGAACAAGAAGCACCGACGCAGGATGCATAGACGAAGACAAACATTGTGAGCAGTGGGCTGCCGTTGGTGAATGTGACAAGAACCCATCTTATATGGTGGGTACTAAAGATGCTGCTGGATATTGTGGGAAGAGTTGCGGCGTATGTTGATTCTCTGGCTGACAAGAATCTTAATGTCATATTCTTGAGTTTTGTTTTCCTTGGTTTACTTATAGGGTAAGTCATATCGGAGTCTGAGCGGATCAAACTTCCGGTTAGCCCTTTGGAAGTATAATAGTGTAGTAGTAATTATAAGTGCGTTTTTTTCTCCCTCTACTTTCTACAGTGAACCCTAGACCCAAAAACCTTCTCTTGACGACGACTTCCAAGTAAACCCTCCGGGGTTTACTCTACAGTCTCACAATGGTGGTGATGTGAGGAAGGATACGAGGTATTTCAACATAGTTTTGCAGATCTACTATACTGATTTTGTATTTCGTTTTTGTTTATCCTCTCTACACTACAAAAAACCTGAGCATTAGCAACCATACGAGTTTAGTTACCTAATACGAGATTTGAGTTGCCAAACATTAGGACAACTTGTGGTAGTTGCGGAGCTTAAGTTTCCGTATGGGTTGTTTCGAAATGTAAACGCAACTACTACAACTGCCTAGTTGCTATGTGCACTATTAGAAACTTAATTTGTAGTAGCCAAATAGGCTGTTTGTTAAATGCCATAGACTGGACCCACTAGTTTTTATAGTTGCTAGTCACTTGCCAAATAATCTAACAACTAAATTTTTGTAGGTGACAGGTAGTTGCCAAACATTATGGAAACTAAGCTTATATCTGTTGTGAATTTATTTAGCACTTAATTTGGTAGTGGCCAAATATGGTGCTTTCGTAATTGCAATAGACTAAAGCAGCTAGGTTGTAGTTAGCAGATAATTGTCGAATTATTCAACAATCGAAGTTTGAAGTTTCCATATGGTTTCTAAATCATTCAACAACTAAGTCATCAACAGCATACTTTGGGTTGCTTGGTTTCTAAATCATTTAACAACTAAGTCATCAACAACATACTTTGGGTTGCTTTAGGATTTGAAGCGAGTACATGCAGTTGCCAAACGTCATGCTTTGTAGCTGCCACATTTAGACCAATTATCAGTTGCCATATTTAGACCAATGAGTTTAACTGGTCAAACACTTGGACGAATGAAACTTTGTGGATATCAGTGCCAGACGTTGGGACAAAACCAGCATTAATTAATACATTTAATCGGTGGCCAAACCCATTAATTGGTAGTCAAACACTTGGACCAATGAAAATTTTGCGGATACCAGTGCTTTGGGACTAAACCAGCATTAATATAAAATTAATTGGTCAAACATCGCAAATTTCGAGCAATGGGGAGTATATAAGTATTAACAAAAAAATAATAATTAAATGAATAGCAGAAATAAAGCTAAATAAAAAATTCCGAAAAGTATTTTCTTATTTGTTTATAGTTAATAATACATTTATCATTTCCATTACACCAAAATATAGATAGCAGATGACATTAAGCATATCATAAAAGAAGAGAAAAAACAAAAAAACAAAACAGAACACTGATCACAATCCTTGGTCAGCTCGAGCAAATGGTCCTTCCCGAGAGATGCACTACAAAACAAAAGCCACACAAAAAAGAGGATCAGATGAAATGGTGGTATCCAGTGAATAATTTTTTATCAGGTTATCTTAGCAATATATGGCAAGGACAACAAGTCAATATCCAATTACATTGGAAGACAACTATGTATGCAAAATAGCACATTCGAATTTACTTGACAATTAGAAACAAAACAACAATTAAGGCTCAAGTGTGAGACGATTTCAATAAATGTGAGGCTAATATATTGGATACATGAACATATGAGTCTACAGAAAACTTATTATGAACCTAATAAAGGTGATTAAAAAGAGATTTAGCATAGGGAAACCAACACAAAATTTCAAACGTCAAAGGTAACTAAGTTACGATGATTTCGATATGCTTGCAATCAAAATGTACACAATATATATTTACAAACACTCTAAGAACTATGTACCAAAACAAGTTTCACATCAGCACTACATAACATGTAACAATTATACCAAAAGATTTACACATGTAACTAACAAGGGCGGAACTATATAGTGGCTTTGGCTGGCTTCCAATTTTTTTTTTACATTTTACAGTGCTGTTAAAAAAAATCAAGGCTAAACAATAGGCTTAAGCCAGCCCAAATCAATCCAATTTGTTCAAGTCACCCCAACATTCATTTTCTAGCTCCGCCACTGGTAACTAAGTACCCAAGCCAAGTGAGAACTACACCATAAGAAAATCCACAAATACAATTAAACAGGTAACTTAAATCAGCACAAAAAGATAAAATCACCCACATACTAATAAGCCTTCCCTATGAACACATCAACTTAAGAGTTAAGAGCATACTTAAATTTAACTTCATGAAAAATGCATTGAAGTATTACAACCAAGCTTGTTCATTGTTCATTAAAGTTCCAGTGAACTCAAATCCAAAAACTATAACTAAGGCTACCAAAATCATGTAAGAACCTTTTCAATTATTGCGAGGCTAATATGATGAATAAAGAAGCAGATGAGTCTATAAAGCTTATTATGAGCCTAATAATGGTGATTAAAAGAGATACTACTAGTATCTGGAAACCAACACCAGCTGATACTAGTTTAAAGCAAAACGATGGAAAATTTTCAAACAAAACCTAGATGATACACTCACATAATAAAGATTCAATAACTAACTAGCATTACATGAGAGTGAATATACAAGATTCAATTTCATTTACAACAACACTATTTTGAGCTAACGGATCAAAAGAAAGTAAACAAACAAAATTAGGAACCTACAAAAAGCTTGCTAAAAATCTAGTAGAAACCACAAAAAAATAGCTACTGGATCATACAAAGTACATATAAAAATGTTAAATTCACATAAATCTAATTAGAGTAAATCTTCAAAACCCTAACTCATGAAAAAATAAGGATCCTAAACATACACAGTGAAGAGATGCAAGATTTACAAGGAATCCACAACTTCACCAATTGTTTCAAAACGCTTTACCTCAGACTTCATTTTGTTATCTACAAAATCAAGAAATTCCATCTAAATTAAATTAGAATAAATCAAATGACAACCAGTAAATGAGACTTAACCCATCAAAATCAATCAAAAGACAACCAGTAAATGGACTTAGCTTTGGTGGAGGTGTTCTATCTTGTAAATCCTTAAACTCCTATGTGGATTTAGGGTTTTGAAACAAACCGAAATCGCTCCAATAATTTCAGTTCTTCAAAACAATCCCTAAATAACAGAAACCCTTAAATCTCCTTCGTTTTCTTCACTTCAACTAGTACCCTCAATGAATTTAATCTTCCACTTCAACAAAAACCATTAACCCTCAACGAATCTCAAAAGACGAAGAGAAGAAAAGATGGAAAGAGATGTGAGGAAGCGGCGCAAAAATGGGGTATTGAAGAAATTAGGTTATGTTATGGGTGATTATATCACTAAGGGCATCATACGGTGTAGCAGGTTGGATGATTATACAGCTCTGACGCCTACTTGATTGGCTGAGGAAGATTTGATGGTTATTTTACAACCACGTGTAAACACATTAAACGATCATTGGATGCCTTTCCTCACTTGGACGTGTTTCACATCACATGCCTCACACTTTAGTGGTACATGGGAAAATTAGTTATAAAAAAAAATAAGGATTTTTTTATTGTATTTAAAAGGTACAATTGTCGATATAAGAGTGGCTCACTGATAAAAATATTGGGTGATGGTTGTATTTAGTTGCCTTTAACTAGTTTCGAAAGACTTTGGCAACTAATTTTTTGCGGTGGTTGCCAGATTTTAGTGGCCTTTTCTCAGATTTTTTGTAGTGCTAGGTACCGTTTGATGTTGGTTTCTCTTGCTTTATCTTTTGATTGGAGTGGATTTTGTTGGTAATCAATCTTCTTCTTGTTCTTTGCTTTTGCTTTTGGTGCTGCAAATCTCTGGGTTTGGTCGATGAACTAAATCATTTTCCTTGATTCTCCTCTCTGTTGCTTGGGTATTTTCGTTTCTATTGATTTTCAAAAATTGATTTTCTTTTTACCTTTTCAAAATCTATTTGTGTTGTTTTTTCAAAACCTTTTCCTCCTCGTTTCCAAAAAT
The DNA here is from genome assembly GCF_003573695.1 of Papaver somniferum. NCBI lineage: Eukaryota > Viridiplantae > Streptophyta > Magnoliopsida > Ranunculales > Papaveraceae > Papaver > Papaver somniferum. The sequence goes on along the minus strand of NC_039367.1, from coordinate 27,596,453 downwards.
CTGTTATCAAACAAAATGTTTTATTTTCTAGTTTCCTTCTTTCTTTTTTTTTTCTTAACACTTGATTATCCATGGCTTTTAAAACTCAGAAAAGGAAATCAGGGGTTTCTATTTTTTGATTGTGTTCAAGTAGAGATTTAAAATGATTTCTTTCCATCCATTTCCTAGATCGATTTTGATTTTGAGATTTATAGCTTAGTTGGGTCCTTTTGTATATCTAGAGATCAAGATCAAGTGAATAAACTGTTCTTCATTTCTCTAAATCAGTTCTGGTTTATTTCATTCTTATCCTTTGTAATGAAATTTCTGTTGAATGGAATTTTTGCCTCTATGTTAGTTCTCTCTTTCCGTTCGTATCCTTCCTCAAGCAAGTTTGATCCACCCGAGTGCGACCCAAAGTAAACTCTTCCCCTTTATATTTTCCTCTGTTGTAGAATTCAGTTCGATTAGATTAAGTTCTTTTGTAATTTCTCAGTTTTGTTAAACACCTCTCCTCTGCCAGAACAATGAAACCTTCTCAACACTTTCTTGTTATCATATCATCACATGTTACTGACCTTTCTTTATCCTGGTCTTTGGACCTAGATCATATAACCGTTCGTTCTGTGTCTTGGAAAATTGGTAAATCATGTTCATCGATTTGTCTATTTTCTGCCGAGAAAATTGGTTAGATCAGGATATGCTTAATTTCTCTGTCGTGGAGGCCTCTTCGGAGGGCACCGGATCACTCTTTTTTTTTTTCGAAATATGTTATTCTTATCTTGATAGATTTATCTCTTGGGTTAGAGCTTGTGATGCGGGATGAGACTAGAAATATAGTTCAAGGTGAAAGAAGATTGTGGTGGCTGATCGTTGTCATTTATTTTTCAATCAATGTAATTTTCAGTTTTAGTTTCCCGAAGAGATCTTGCCCTCGATTTGCAATCGGGCGTTTAAGTATTGTTGGTATTTTAGCGATTGTAATCCTTTGACAATCATGTAATTGCTGGCTTAATCAATGTATAAGTTAGTGACTTTCCAAAAAAAAAAAAATTAATCAGTTTCAGTTTGACAAGTATGAAAAAGAAGTAATAATAATAATGATAAGTGCTGATATTTCTTGCATCCTCGTATCGAACTTGGTGAAGTGTAATAGAATGTTGGGTAATAATGTAGCTGATAGGTAATACTGTAGATGTAATGTTTAAGTTGTTGATTTTGGTAGTGCATAAGTTGATAATCAAGATTGGTAATGGGGGTGACCAAATTCTTGGGTGGTGTGCCAAGCTCAAGGTAAAAGTTGTTTTGTTTTATATGTAAAATTGTTTTGTTTTATTTGAAACTTAGTACACCCCCACATAATTCGGTCCCCCATTAGCAGCCTTGTTGAAAAGTGGCACCATCATTTTGGCTTGCATTTGCATCCCTATAGTAAGTTTGAATCCTAGCCTGGGGTTCCCATTGATACTACTAGCAGAATATATTGTGTAGCGGTTCCCATTGAATCGTTGTAAATAATTGCAAATAAAATAAAATAAAATTTGAAGTAAGAAAACTGATCCAGATAACTAGATTGATTATATAAGGTTTTATAATGGTTGGTCCTCGTAAGATAAAAAATGCAGCTACACTAAAATAAAATTCCTATTTATTGTGGTGCTAACTTGGTAGTCACAATTTTCATGCGCAAATGCTTCTCATATGAAAAAAAGTGAAAAAATAATTTTTTTCAAGCTCTTCGTCATGGAGGAATAATTTCTTGGTTAACCTTCGGGTGATTACAGGGTTACGATCTATGAGGAGCGGATCTGTTGGTTTTGATTCGCATAGTGGTGATGAAATTTTAGTTTTTTTCATTTGTTTTTCATTTTATTTGCTTAAATTTTGATCCTTTTTCTTTCCGGGTATGAATGCAAGTTGTAATTCCATTTGACACAGGTATTTGCTCGGATTTCTTCCATTTCTTTTGTTTCTGAGTGAATCTCTTTTCCCCTTTCTAGGTTGTTGTGTGTATTGTTGTATTAGGTACAACAACAACAGGGACCTGATTTTCTTTCAAATTTCTTTTTTGTTCTTAATTAGATATAGCTCTGCTTTGAATCATCAAGCCCCCTTGATTCTTCTCCTGTTTTAGGTTGTCGTCGGTATGGTGATTTTTGATACCAAACAACAGGGTTCTGGAATTTTGAATCTACCTTTAGTCTGATTTCCTTATACTTTCTGATTATAATTCCTTATATAAGTGTACCTGGATTGTAATTGATTAATTAGTTGTTTATACCTTAGCTGTGTATGTGGATTTGTGTTTTGCAATCCATATTTCTTTGCCTAAAATCCCAATGGTGATTGGGTCCTGTTTATTACTCGTTGCCTTTATGTTGTTTGATAATAGTCCCGAACTGTCGCCTGTGATTAATGGGTTCTCATGCATCCTATTTGGTGTTGTTTGAACACCTGGGTCTCTCCTGTTTAGTTTGCTAATTTGCTACAAGAGTGTTTAGTATTTAAAGTAAGTAATTTATGGATTTTTACTCTTGTTTAGGTGTAGGTGCATCTGTTCAAGTCATATTTTCAAGACTTATCCATTAGGTAAACAAGTGTATGTGCACTTTGTTTTTAAAAGAATCATGCTTAATTTTCTAATTTCTATTCTAATCTTTCGGGTTTATGGGATTGTTGCTCTCGTTTATGGTTTTGAATTAATCTCCTTTCCCCTTCTCTAGGTTGTTGTGGGTATTGTTGTATTAGATACAAAAGCAACAGGGGATTGGGGATTTTTTCCTGTCTTTGGTTTTAAGCTTCTCCTCCCCTGTTTAGGTTGTCGTTGGTATTGTAGTAATTGATACAAGAACAACAGGGGGGTTTTGAAGCTTGAACCTGCTTTTGCTTATTTGATTAATCTGTTTCTTTCTGCTCTAATTGTGTGGTGCTTGATCCATCCTTATTTTTGGTTTGTTAAACCCCAATGAAGATTGGGTATGTGGAGTTAAAATTGGTAATCGTTTATATCCCAGCGATGATTGGGTTTAGTTTAGCCTTTGGCTTTGTTGCCTTTCATCTGTTTGATAAAAGTCCTAAACGTGGTTGATTGTTTTAATCCTATATCCAATGTTTGATTGGGTTCTCATTCATTTTCTTTTGTCTTTCCCTTATTAATCCCTTTGTTGATTATATTTTGCAGATCACTTTCTTTCTAAAAACATTTTTGAAAATTAATCAGTTGTTTAAAAAAAAAAAATCAATCTATCTTTTTATTTTGGATCTTCCATTAGTATAATTGAACGCTTGTTTCTCTTTTAAAAGTTTTAATTGGGATCTAGGAATGGTTCGTAATCTTAAACATTTCAGCGATGTTGATCGTTGTTCAAGTGCATGTGCACTTGTTACTTATATTTAAAAAAAAAATGAATTAGTATCAACTCTTTCTCCATTTGGGTTGCTTTATGAAACAAGTGTATGTGCATTCTGTTTTGAAGGAAAGAAGGAGAAATTTTTAAGTTTTTATAAAAAGAAGAAAAATGATCTCTTAATTTGTGTATTATTGTTCAGAAAATAGATAGGTCTTCTGTTGGGAAGGTTGCAAAGTTGTTTTAAAGAATTTTATGGTGTGAAAATTGGTGTTATTATGGGTTCTCTAGTCATTTCAATTGCTTTGGTATGGTAAGAAATAATGTGTGATTACCTCCATCTAGAGTTTTATTTTATGAAATTAAAGGATATGTTGTGTTCCTTTTAGCGTTTATGTTAGTATAAAATTCTTTAGGACACCTTATTAGGAGTTAATCTTATGAAGATTCAGAGTTGTCTTATCTTTGTAAGTACTTTTGTCAACTTTGTGTGTTATTGGTTTGCAAATTCCTTCTTGCCTTCAGGTTAATTTATTTTTTTCATGTGTCTGCCCATCTTTGTTAAGGGTCTAATAGAGAGGTACCCTGACTCAGCTCTTATTTTTCAGCATTTTAGTGGAACCGTTATTATTTTCTGTGTAGTTATCAATTGCATGTTTTCTCTTTTGGTTGATTGATTTTACGTTAGGAGATAATAGTGATTAGTTTCTTCCCACTATTCAATGTTAAGTATTTACAACTAATTAAAGTAAAATCATCACACATCCAGTCATAAATCTCAAATCTAAACCTCCGCTCCTCTGACCCGACAAAACCCAAAGGTAAGCTGACTTCTTCTTTTGATTTCTTCCTGCAATTATCTCACATCTTACTCTTCATTTTCTTTCGTCGTAATTTCTTGTATTCAAGATTTTCTTTATATGGTTCTGGCATTTCAATTTGAAAGTGATTTCTACGGTCTCAACAAACAATACTTTACAGCAGGAATACATGTAACAAAAGCTTGAGGGTTGTATCCCACTCAAGCTTTTGACTTCTAAACCTTTAATCAAGTAGTATACATCAGCCTAATTCTGTTTTTCATAATATCTATAATTTCAGTTAACAGATCAAGAATCATACTTGTTATTTTCTCGGCTTTACTCATTATAAACCATTAGAAACTACAGTTTACTGCTCCCTGCTTTATATTACATTCCTATGCACTTTATATATCCTGCACATTTCTGTGGACTGAGATTGTATCTAGACTTCTAAACCTAGTTCAGCAACATTAAGAACACCAACAATAGGATACTGCAACAACAACTATTTACTGTCATATTGATTGTTTATTTTTGGCCAATCCTGAACTGATCTGTTGGAGTCGTTTCATTGAGTAAAGACTCAATCTTTGTCAAGACTGGTTAGGATAACAGACTAAAGTACACCAACATTGTTTTACTTTGAACTAGAAGTTGGAACATAAATCAAACTTTCTCATACACCCTGACTTAAAATTCATATATATACTTTGTATCTGCTTCATTGCTTCCCTTAATTTTTAGTGACACAGTTATAAGCATTGTTAATCTTTGGCATTATCAGGGAATTGTCCTTATATTATGACCATGCAAATCTTAGCATGGAACACACAAGGGTGTGGACAGAAAACAACACAACAACACTTAAAATCTCTCTTATATACTGAAAAACCTGACATTTTATTCTTATCTGAGACTAAATCTCAAAGGAGTTTAGTAAGAAAAATTTTAAACTTTTTTCCTAACTTTCATATTGTTGACCCGGAAGGTACTGCTGGAGGCTTAGCCTTTGCTTTGGTTGATGGATTTCACTTTGAAATTCTTCAATGGAACCTCAATATGATTAATGTTATAGTAAAAAATAATTTACATTCAAAGGAATGGTTGCTCACCTGTTTCTATGGTTCTCCAAAGCATGACATGAAACTGGAGGTCATGGGAAACCTAGGAAACACTGCACAAAGAATCAATCTCAATTCAATGCCTTGGTTAGTTATAGTTGATCTTAATATAATTTTTAATAGTGAGGAAAAGGAAGGAGGCCTTCCCTTTAACAGAACCAAAATGGAACCAATTTTAAACTTACTTCAAAGAACAGGTCTAGAGGACCTGGGTTTCAACGGAAATATTTTTACTTGGAGTAACAAAAGAGAAGGCATGTCAAATATCAAGCAAAGGCTTGACAAGGCCATGGCTAATGCTCACTGGAATTTAGAATTTAAATAAGCTTATTTAGAGAACTTGGTATCTGTTGGTTCAGACCATGGATCAATATGCCTCTCTCTAAAACCTTCTTCCTTCTTTCAAATTTTATGATACATGGTTAAAAGAACCATCTTGTTTAGAGGTTATCAAGAAATCTTGGACTCTAAACTCTGGGAACACAACACTAGATCTAATAGCAAATATTTCAACACTAACTCAAAATCTTGGTAACTCGAAAAAAGTTGTTTTTGGAAATCCTAACAAAAAAATCAAATTACTTCTAAAAGTAATTGACAATTTAAATGCTCAACCTACTTCTGTTGCAGTTTCTTCTCTGACTAACAAAAAAATACTAGAGCTGGAGGCACTGTACGATACACAGGAAGAAATAGCTAGGCAACAGTCTAGAAATAACACAATAGCCTTAGGGGAAAGAAATACCACTTTTTTTTTTCATGTAACAACTCTGAAGAGAAGGAAAAGAAATCATATAGAGTGCATTCAAGATAAGGATAATAAGGTCGTCTCAACAAGACAAAGATTAAAGAAGTTTTAACTTCTTATTTCTCTGATCTTTTCACTGAAAGTTCTTCTATTTCAGATGAACTGATTTTCTCACACATTAACCCTTGTATTTCTATAAAGGAAAATCTAGAACTGACAATTACACCAATTACACCAACCGCTGAGGAAATATGGGAAGTAGTCAAAAAACTGAAACCTAACAAAGCACCGGGACCTAATGGTTTTCCGGTGAGTTTCTTTAAACACAACTGAGGGGTAGTTGGCCCTCAGTTAGTCTCAGTCATCCAATATTTCTTCATAACTAGACAGTTGCACCCAGAGCTAAATAAAACTTTCTTGCTTTTAATCCCAAAGAAAAAACACCCTAAATCTCCTGCTGACTTTAGGCTCATTGGCTTATGCAACACCCCTTATCAAGTAATAACAAAGATTTTGGCTAATAGATTCAAGAAAACTATAGAAAAAATTATATCCACGTCAGCTTTTCTCTCTTCTAGGCAAATTTCGGATAACATAATAGTAGCTCATGAGGTAGTTCACTCGATGAAAAAAAGTAAAAAGGAAACAGGCCATATAGGACTCAAAATTGACATGTCGAAAGCTTTCGATAGAGTCAATTGGAATTTCTTAATAAAAACTCTAACTGCTTTTGGCTTCTCAGAACATTGGTGTCACCTTATACAACAATGTCTATCTACGTCTTCCATTGTTGTTCTTCTCAATGGACAATCTTGTAGAGATTTCAATCCTTCCAGGGGCATTAGGAAATGAGACCCTTTATCTCCCTACCTATTCATACTCTGCATGGAAGTCTTTTCGGTCTGTTAAATCATCTTCAAAAACTAAAAAAGTTCAGGGGATAAAACTTTCCCCTAAATTCCCCCCAATCTCTCACCTTTTTTTCGCCGATGATCTGCTCCTTTTCACTAAGGCTGATCTAGGTAGTTGCAAAAACTTATTAGAAGCCATACATATGTTTAGTGCAGCATCAGGACAAGTCATAAACTTTGAAAAGTCAGGTCTCTTTTTTAGCAAAAAGGTGCACAAGAAACACATAGGCATCATTAGTAGATTGAAGTCATAAACTTTGAAAAGTCAGGTCTCTTTTTTAGCAAAAAGGTGCACAAGAAACACATAGGCATCATTAGTAGATTGATGAAGATTAAAAAAAAAAAAACTTTAAAGATACACATTTAGGTGTACTTCTATTCATAGATAGATCTAAATTGAAAACCTTTGACAAAATCATAGAAAAAATGGAGCATAAAATAAAAACCTGGCTTCGCAAGATCTTGTCACAACAAAGTAAAATTGTTCTAAACAAATTGGTTATATCCAGCATGCCTATTTTTAGTATGGGATGCTTTGTTCTTCCAAGAAAAATAACAAAAAGAATAAATGACATCCAAATGGACTTTTGATGTGGAAGAAAATATTAATTCTAAGGGTACTTACATTAAATCTTTTGATTTCTTATGTAATCCAATAGACCAAGGGGGTTTAGGTTTTAAAGAAGCAAACAAGGCAAACCAAGCTATGATCAGTCGAATAGCTTGAGACTAGTTAGTAACCCTGGTGACTTTTGGGCTCAAATTCTTAAAGGAAAATACTTCAAGAAATCAGGAGCTTTACACTCCAAAAAGAAATCACAAGCTTCTTGGATTTGGAAGTGTATTTTACAAGGAATATCACAGATTAAAAAATATAGCATTTGGGAAGTAGGTAATGGCTTACTAATAAACACTTGGAATGATTTATGGCTTCCATCTAGAAGAGAGACTTTGGAAGAGTCTTTTCCATCTAGAAACACTACGTTGACACTTGTGTCTGAGCTCATAGACTTAAACACAACTAAGTGGAATACTGATCTGTTACACTCGTTATTTGATAACTCAACTGTGCAAAAAATTAAAAACATTAGATTATACACTACATCTGAAGGTTCTCTGAAAAGGGATAAACTTAGATGGACACTAACAAAGAATGGTGAATTCTCTGTTAAATCACTTTATGCTAAACTCTCTAATCCTTCTTGTTCAACTCCTGCCAAAACTAAATTTTTTTGGAAAGGTCTATGAACTATGGATACTTCACAGAGGATCAAATTGTTTATATGGAAATGCTTACAAGATGCATTACCAACTAGACAAAATATCAGATCCATGGATAATAAGTGTGTTTTCTGTAACAGTGTTGTTGAAACTACTTACCATCTCTTTTTTGAATGCGCTTATGCAAAGGAGATTTGGAATCTTCAGCCAATGGCCTCACAGGGAGTATCTCAATCTCAAAATTCTCATAATTTGCATAATACTTTCTTGCATAAATACAATGAATGGTTAGCAGGAGATACAAACTCAATTTCTATGGATCTTGCTGCAACCAAATGTTGGTTTATTTGGAAAGAGCGATGCCTTAGAATATTTGAGGAGAAATTTAGAACCCCTACACAGCTTGCCTTAGACATAATAAGACATTATGATTATTGGTATCCAACACAATTGCACACCACAACTCAAGTTAATATTAGTCGTATCAAAACCTTACATTACTGGCAATTCCCAAGAATGAATACTGTAAAGATAAATTCTGACGCTTTTTGGATTTCAGAGCATACTAATGCTGGTTTTTTTGGTCTTGTCTTGCGAACATCTTCAGGTACCTTTCGAGCAGCAGAATGCGGATGGTGCAGGACCTTCTCAGCTCAAGAGGCAGAAGTTGTAACTCTGGTAAGCGCAGTTCAATGGGCCATCAAACACAATGTTCAAAATTTGACGATACAAGGAGATAACCAGGCAACCATAAAATATTTACAAGGAAAGACAAAAGATGTGAACTGACAATGCTTAGGAATCTTGGAGGAAGTTCAACAAACAAGAGACAAACTAGTTTCTTTTAAAGGTTTTTAGTATGTAATAGACTCGCAAACAGGGTGGTAGACTTGTTGGTAAAAAAAGGGCGACAATCAAGTAACACAACTTTATGGACTGATCAAGCTCCTAGCTTTTTAATTGCTGCAATAGCTTTTGACACAGTCAAAGCATATGAATTATGTAACTCTATAATGACAGTACCTTTATATCTTGTTCAATCATGATTAATCCAACAAATTCAGTCATTCGACGAGCAATTCACCATGAGTTAGTCTCTGAAGATCCTGAATTAGCAGATTAATGATACCTAGTAATATATTTTTTATTTTCAAAAAAAAAAAATGCTTCTCATATACCTCATGTTCGCGCACTCACAGGAACCGGGAAAATGAATGGGGGATACATAGCAAAATCGATCTTTATGAATTAGTTTGTCGGTAATGTCAGTTCACCTCCATTGACCGTCCTCGGTAATTTCAGTTTTGACTTTTGAGGTTAAACGGAAGTTATTCTAGTTTCCAGTTTTGGATGTAACTCATTTGACATAACCTAGCATATGTATGGTAAACCTAAAAACTGTTAATGAATTTCCATTTAAAACAATCATATCCCATTTTCAAAATCTCCGATTTTATAAAAAATCAATTAAATAAAGATTTAAAAGGGAAATAAAAGCCAAATCAAGAACACAGATCTCTCCTAATAAATAATAAATGTAGTAACATTAGATTCTATTACAAAAATATCCTAACCGCAAATTTTTTATATCTATTAATTTATCCATAATTTCCGGTTTCCATTTTTACTGTTTTTAGTTAGTAGCTAAACGGAAGTTATTCTGGTTTACCAGTTTTGGACTAAATTGATTATATGTATGGTAAACCTAAAAAATGTTAAATGAATTTCCATTTAAAACACCAACATTCTCATTTTAAGATATTCCAATTTTATGAAAATAAATAATGGAAAAGGAAATAAAAGCTGAATCAAGTAACATTAGATTTTATTACAAATATCCTCACTCTTATTATTATATCCTTCATCATAATTACGTATATTAATTTCCATATAATTAAGTCTCTGATCTTATATATATGAACAACCGGTATTCAAATTAGCTATCAAAACCAGTATCATCTTTTCAGTTTTATCTCTTCAGCTCAGCAGATATGGTGATTATAATCCCTATCCCTGTATCTATCTCAATATTTTTATTATTATTATGATGCCTAACACTTGCTTTTTCGATATATTTTTTTGTAGGATACTTTGAGGGCTAGTTTAGTTTTGTTCATCGGTATCTATATCATGTCCGGCTGTGTTGATGCGACATACTTCAACGTCATGAGATATGGAGCTGTTGGAAACGGCAAGAAAGATGATTCTAAAGTAATTTCATTCTTCTTTGCGCATATGTGCTAGAATTTTTTGTCTTGCATGCATGGCCTCCCTGAAGATTTTAACTTTGTTGTTTAGTCATTATAAAGGTGTGCTAGTGGCCGTGAATGTCCTTGCATCACCTCCAGATCTCTCGTTTGAGTGGCTGGAAGATCATAGCTCCTTTGGTAACAAGGATCATAAATGATATCTCTTTTTAAATGGCAGAAATAGGTTTCGAAATTAAAATAATAATAGAATGCTTCTCAAGAAATTATATTTTTGTCTCCAGATGTCGTCCTAATTTATTTTATTTTAAAGTCTCAAATTTATCTTCTTGTAAAATCCTATTAAATAAATAAATTAAAATTTTACACGTTTGATTGGCAACCTTCAACCTGGACACCAACCCTTTTAAAAAAAAGTATTTCTTTTATAAAAGGTTAAATTTCCAAAATCAAAGTTATATAGTTCTAAAATTTAACTCAAACTTTATAAGAACAAATATTTTTGTTCTTTTCAATAAAAATCCTGGAGCTGTATTTTAGGAATAATTGTCAGCTAATGTGAGAAATATAAATAAAAACAACAATTATGCCAGTTTTTATTTTCTCTGTACATTGGGAAAGAACAATTGATTTCATTTTTGTCCGATTTAGGCATTTTTGAAAGCATGGGAAGATACGTGTGGAGCAAAAGAGCCATTAGTCATGGTAATACCTTCGGGAAGAACTTTTCTTGTTAAGCCCATGACCTTCAGTGGCCCATGCAACTCCGGAAGCGTATACATCCAGGTATTTTATGTTAGAAAAAACGCTTTAAAATTACCAATTTTTTCATGGACTATGTTTTGATCCCTAGACCTATTGCCCATTAATTGTTTTTTCTTTTGAATAGATAAAACAATAGTCCCACACTGACTAAAATCTAAAGAGTTTTAGACATAAATACCATAGAATTGGCTATAAGGGCATGGCCCTTGGGTCATTAGACTTTTGTGCTTGGGGGGAAGGCTTAGACTAGGGCAAGGTTGCCTTTCCCGTACGCATAGAAGCACGCACGCCGCCGCAGCCGTCCGTCTGTCCGGTCGGTCGGGCTCGGGTGTGGGTGTGGGTGTGGGTGTGGGTGTGGGTTCATTAGATCCTATCTTTTTGCTGAAATTTTTGGTACGTGTTTTCCACACAAGTAGAAGAATCTGCACGAGTTTTGTCCTGACTTCTTTGTCTGAACGTGCTTGTCTTGGCTTCTTTGTTTGTACGTGTTTTGTCCTGGCTCCCTCGTATGTACGTATTTGGCTTGGCAGCAACACACTGCTCCATGCCTGACAAAACAACTTTTCTTGCACTATCTTTAACCCAACATAACCAGTTTTTTCTGTCATACGCATGGGTTTTCTTTCTTGTTTGTAACTACACAAACACTATATAAGAGAGTAGTTGTAATCTCAGAAAATAGAACACAGAGAAACATCTCTTCTACTCTCCCTCTGTTTTTCTGTAAACATTTCTTCTATTGTTTTAAGTTCTGCCAAGCTCTAAGGGTACCCTCATTGTATGCTACATTGAGGGGTACTAACTGTAGTTGTATCCTGGAGGTGACTCGCCAACTGCTGTAGCATCTCAGAGGAGTGGCAGGCGATATTGCCTTTAGGACAGCGTAGTTTACGTGCCTCTACATTTTCTGTGCAGCAACATCAGCAACATTATTTTGAGCTAAGTATCTTCTTCTCAGTTACTTTATTAGTAATTTACCCAACAATCTAAAGGCAATATCCTCTTTACTATATTTTGTAACAACATGGGAAAGAGTACTGTAGACAAACCCCCAAAGTTTAGTGGCAAGGACTTCAAACGATGGCAGTCCAAAATGTTATTCTTCTTAAAAGACCAAAGGCTAGATGAAGTTGCCTTAGAAAGACCCTCAAGAAGGCTTCATGACCGTGGTTATGAAGATAGACTGGATAGGTGGACTAGGAAAAATTACATGTGCAAAAACCATATTCTTAACTGTCTGGATGACTCCTTGTACGACTTTTATAATGCAAAAGAGAATTTTACTGCTTTTGATTTATGGGAAGCCCTAGAAGAAAAATATCTTGCTGAAGCTGCTGGAAGCAAGAAGTTCTTGGTGGCTAGGTTCCTGGAATATAAGATGACTGATGAAAAGCCTGTTGTAGAACAATTCGTCGAACTCCAGCTACTCATCAACGAAATTCTTGCTGAAGGCATGCATATTGATGAATCTCTACAAGTATCTACAGTGATTGAAAAGCTACCACCCTCATGGAACGAGTACAAGAGGAGGCTGCGACACAAGAATCGTGAAATCACCATGGTGGAGCTGGGGAAAAAGATCCAGGTGGAGGAACTTCTGTGCTGCAAAGACAAGAGCCTGATGCTGAGCAAAGACATGTCAAACAAAGCTCATGTCCTGGACGATAATGCTGCGTCAAAGAAAAGGCACGGAGAATCCAGCAAAAATGGTAAACGTAACAAACAACGTAACTCCAAAGGTAACCATCTTAAGCCAAAGGGTGGTGTCTCCAAAAACACCATCAAATGCGACTGCTATAACTGTGGGAAAACTGGTCATATGGCCAAGGACTGTAGGGCACCTAAAAAGACCAAAAATGATCCTAAACAGAAAAATAAGGCAAATGTAGTAGATGATTCTGGATATTTTACTGGCATGGTGTCTGAAGTCAACCTTGTCTCTAATGTGACCAATGTGAGAGACTGGTAGCTTGATTCTGGAGCCACTAGGCATGTCTGTAAGTTCAGAAATGCTTTCTCCTCCTATAACAAAGTAGGAGACGATGAGAAATTGTTTATGGGAAACTCTTCTACCTCTAAAGTGGTAGGAAAAGGCAAGGTTGAATTGAAGCTCACTTCAGGAAAAACTCTCGCATTGAATGACGTGTATCACGTCCCGGACATATGCAAGGATCTTATCTCAGAAACCATCTTACTTGGAAAAGGTTTTAAATTTGTAGCTGAGTCTAACAAAGTTGTAATCTCTAAAGGTGGTGACTTCGTAGGAAAAGGATATGTCACTGATAACATGATTAAGCTTAGTGTACTTTCTTTGAACTTGAATGATAATGCATCTTCTTCTGCTTATGTTTGTGACTCCTCACATGTTTGGCATGATAGACTAGGACATGTTAATTTCAAATCTATTGAAAGACTTGCTAAATTAGGCTGCATTCCTAAAATAATCTTTGGCAGAGGTCATAAATGTGAAATTTGTGTTGAATCTAAATATGCTAGAAAACCCTTTAACAAAAAGGTTGAACGTAGTACAACTCCCCTAGAACTAATCCACTCCGATTTGGGAGATTTGAAATCAACACCAACTAGAGGTGGGAAAAAATGGTACATCACTTTTATAGATGATCACTCAAGATACTGTCAGGTTTATCTTCTTAGAAGTAAAGATGAAGCCCTAGACGCTTTCAAATTATATAAACTTGAAGTAGAAAACCAAAGAGGTGTTACTATTAAAACTCTTAGGTCGGACCGAGGCGGTGAGTATGTGATACCTATAGGAGAATTCTGCAAACTTAATGGCATCATTCATGAAACTACTGCACCTTATTCACCTGAGTCGAATGGAGTAGCTGAAAGGAAAAACCGAACACTCATAGATATGGTGAACGCTATGTTAGCTAGTTCAGGGCTACCTTCGAACCTGTGGGGGGAAGCAATTCTCTCTGCTTGCTATATCTTGAACCGAGTTCCATTTAAGAAATCCGACAAAACTCCATATGAGTTATGGAAAGGAAGACAACCGTCCTATGCATACTTTAAAGTGTGGGGGTGTTTGGCCAAGGTGGCCACTCCTCGTTCCAAGAAAACCAAAATAGGACCTAAAACTGTAGATTGTGTTTTCCTAGGATATCCTGAGCACACTAGTGCTTATAGGTTCATGGTAATTGGTGAGAACACCATAATGGAATCCAGAGATGCAGTGTTTTTCGAACACATTTTCCCTTTAGGGTCTGGACCTCATAAAAGGGTCCGCGATGATCTCTCAGATGTTCCTTCGACTAGTCAACCCCCGTCTCTAGATGCTGAAACCGAACCTAGAAGAAGTAAGAGGGTCAGAACCGAGAAAGGTTTCGGTCCAGATTTTGTGACTCTTACGGTAGAGTCTGAACCCCAAACCTATAAGGAAGCTATGACTTCTCCGGAAGCTCCCTTCTGGGAAGAAGCTTCAAATAATGAGTGGGATTCCATTCAACAAAATGAAACTTGGGAGCTTGTAGACTTACCTCCTGGTAGTAAAACCATAGGTTGCAAGTGGGTCTTCAAAAGGAAACTTAGAACAGATGGAACTATAGAAAAACACAAAGCTAGGTTGGTAGCTAAGGGGTACAGACAACAGGAAGGATTAGATTTCTTTGATACCTATTCACCGGTCACTAGAATCACTTCTATCCGGATGCTGATTGCTATTGCTTCTATTTATGATTTGCATATACATCAGATGGATGTTAAAACTGCTTTTTTATATGGTGAATTGAATGAAGAAATTTATATGGACCAACCGGAAGGTTTTGTTGTGAAAGGTTTTGAAGATAAAGTATGCAAACTGAAAAAATCTTTGTATGGTTTAAAACAAGCACCTAAACAGTGGCATGAAAAATTTAATCATGTAATGATATCTAATGGCTTCAAGGTTAATGAATCTGATAAATGTGTTTACATTAAATCTGTGGATGATTCTCATGTTATTGTGTGCCTATATGTTGATGATATGCTCATATTAGGTAGTAACCTTGATAGTATCAATACCACTAAAAGCATGCTTAACGAAAACTTTGACATGAAAGACTTAGGCCCTGCTGATGTAATCTTAGGGATGAAAATCAGAAAGATGTCTGATGGATATAGTCTTAGTCAATCTCATTATGTTGAAACTGTGCTTAAGAGATTTAATCATGAAAATGCTAAACCTGCAACTACTCCTTATGATCCCAATTGCAAATTGAAAAAGAACAAGGGTGAGGGTATTTATCAACTTGAGTATTCTCGTGTTATTGGCAGTCTTATGTATTTAATGAACTGTACAAGACCTGATATTGCCTATACTGTGAGTAGATTAAGCAGGTACACTTGCAACCCTGGGAAGGATCACTGGAATGCTCTCTACAGAGTTCTACGGTACCTGAGAGGAACTTCAAACTATTGCCTAAGTTTTGGGAAGTATCCTGCTGTGCTAGAAGGGTATTGTGATGCTAACTGGATATCAGACTCAGATGAGTGCAAATCCACTAGCGGGTACATCTTCACACTTGGTGGTGCGTCTGTGTCATGGAAGTCTACCAAACAGACATGTATAGCCCGATCCACCATGGAGTCTGAGTTTATAGCCTTGGAGAAAGCTGGAGAGGAAGCTGAATGGATACGAGGTTTCCTGGGTGGAATTCCACTCTGGCCCAAGCCTGTGTCTTCGATCGCAATCCACTGTGACAGTCAAGCTGCTATTGGATGCGCAAAGAATAGTGTATACAACGGAAAGTCTATACATCTTCGAAGAAGACACAAGACAGTGAAACAACTACTCTCTACTGGCATCATCTCTATAGACTTTGTAAGGTCTAAAGAGAATATTGCAGATCCTTTGACGAAAGGGTTATCTAGAGAGGTAGTTAGATCCACATCGAAGGGGATGGGACTCAAGCTCATAGAATAAATCGCCATGAAGGACACTCAACCTTGTGAATGGAGCTCCAAGATCAAGGTTCAATGAGATAACTAATTTTTGGTGATGTCGAGAGAAAGCACTATCTTTGTCCCTCCCTATGGTGTAACCATATGATAGTGCTGTCTGCATGTTTTAGGATGATCTGTCAGGATCTTAATGAGTTCCATGGCTTTACTTAAAGCGGAGTGTGGCAGGACACTCTTAATGGACTCACCTATGTGGATGTTGGAAGTGGGGCCGCTTCCTATGAGAATTTGAGCTTTTTCTCTAGAGACATTCATTAAGTCCGGGATTTAGCCCACGGCCAAAACGGGCACAACGGCAAGAGCTTGGCAGCTTTCTTTTTCTTTGAGACATCAAAGTGTGGTTGTTATTTCTGAATTGCACTCACTGTTGACGGTTCAAGACATTGTGTTCACCGAAACAACAAGCAGTTCCGGTAACCTCTCACTATGTTAAGGTTCAATCTCTGGGACACCTTAGCCTAATATTGATGTATTATGTTTTCTCGTATTTCGTCGATATGTTTTATCATTCATGTGGGGGATTGTTAGAAAAAACGCTTTAAAATTACCAATTTTTCCATGGACTATGTTTTGATCCCTAGACCTATTGCCCATTAATTGTTTTTTCTTTTGAATAGATAAAACAATAGTCCCACATTGACTAAAATCTAAAGAGTTTTAGACATAAATACCATAGAATTGGCTATAAGGGCATGGCCCTTGGGTCATTAGACTTTTGTGCTTGGGGGGAAGGCTTAGACTAGGGCAAGGTTGCCTTTCCCGTACGCGCGGTGCTTCGCACAGAAGCACGCACGCCGCCGCCGCCGTCCGGTCGGTCGGGTCGGGTTCGGGTGTGGGTGTGGGTGTGGGTGTGGGTTCATTAGATCCTATCTTTTTGCTGAAATTTTTGGTACGTGTTTTCCACACAAGTAGAAGAATCTTTTCTTTGTCTGCACGTGTTTTGTCCTGACTTCTTTGTCTGAACGTGCTTGTCTTGGCTTCTTTGTCTGCACGATTTTTGTCCTGACTTCTTTGTCTGAACGTGCTTGTCTTGGCTTCTTTGTTTGTACGTGTTTTGTCCTCCCTTGTATGTACGTATTTGGCTTGGCAGCAACACACTGCTCCATGCCTGACAAAACAACTTTTCTTGCACTATCTTTAACCCAACATAACCAGTTTTTTCTGTCATACGCATGGGTTTTCTTTCTTGTTTGTAACTACACAAACACTATATAAGAGAGTAGTTGTAATCTCAGAAAATAGAACACAGAGAAACATCTCTTCTACTCTCCCTCTGTTTTTCTGTAAACATTTCTTCTATTGTTTTAAGTTCTGCCAAGCTCTAAGGGTACCCTCATTGTATGCTACATTGAGGAGTACTAACTGTAGTTGTATCCTGGAGGTGACTCGCCAACTGCTGTAGCATCTCAGAGGAGTGGCAGGCGATATTGCCTTTAGGACAGCGTAGTTTACGTGCCTCTACATTTTCTGTGCAGCAACATCAGCAACATTATTTTGAGCTAAGTATCTTCTTCTCAGTTACTTTATTAGTAATTTACCCAACAATTTATTCGCACTCAATTTCTCAAATCTCTACGGTTGTTTCAAATTTTCTTATTTACTTGGCTGTGCATGCAGATTTTCGGAAAAGTAATCGCGCCAGAAATGTCATCGTGGGACGATAATGATGACAAGAGTTGGTTGGTATTCGATTCAATAGACGGACTTACAATCCAAGGACCAGGCCAATTTGACGGCCGAGGTTCATCATGGTGGAAATGCAGAACGGATCACGTAAAATTTTCATGCATTTTGCTCTTCTGCTTATTTCAAATCAATATCGGCTTGCTAAGACCCTTTTCCTATTTTACTAACTTTTTATTTATTTATTTTTTATACAGAAATGTTCTCGTGCACCCACGGTATGTTTTTTAATGCTAAATACCTGCTTCAGTTCGTTATCTTCTATGCTGCGGCAGGTGCTCCTGCACCAGCAGTGACGAGCACCAAGAGATCTTTCATGACTTTTGTTTTTGTGTATTTCCTTGCAGGCATTTGTGGCCAATCACTGTAATCACCTGAAGATTGTTGGTGTGTATTTCGTAGACGCTCCAATGTTTCATATAGTCATAAACGGATGCGACAGGGTTGCAATTTCTAACATTCATATAACCGCACCTGAAGACAGCATGAACACTGATGGTATTCACATCGGAAATTCTAAAAACGTGTATATTGATCACTCCATTATCGCAACAGGTACTATGAGAGAACCGAGATATATATGCCAGAAAAATTAATATTGTTCAGTCAAGTGTACGTACGTCTTAACCAGTGATTTCTATGTTGTAGTTGATGACTGCATTTCTATTGGGAATAATAGCTCCTATGTCTTTATTAGTAAAATTACATGCGGACCAGGACATGGAATAAGGTATATATGAGACGTTGCTTCGGCGTGTATATAATTCTTCGTTCTGTCATTTCCTTCTGAAGATGTATACATTTGGTAATGATTTTTATTTACAGTATTGGAAGTTTAGGAGCAGATAAATCGAGTGCCGCCGTTGAAATGATACGTGTTACTAGTTGTAATTTTATAGGGACTATGAATGGGGCGAGAATCAAGACATGGCAGGTAAAAATATTGATCCATGGAAGACAAAACAGAAAAACCTTTTTACTGATGAGATCTTGCTAACATTTATATTCTGTCATCTGCTTGTGTAGGGAGGATCTGGTTATGCAAGAGATATCAAGTTTGAAAACATATATTTTGATTCAGTTGATCACCCCATTATCATTGACCAGTATTACTGCAATGGTGATCATAACTGTGAAACACATGTAAGCCCCCCATTATCCCCATTTGCATGTTGTATCATGTGAATCTTTTAAAGAACTGTCCTCGTCGATCCTTGACGCTTGACATTTTTGTTTAATAGAAATCGGCCGTGAAAGTGAGTGACGTGACATTCAAAGGGTTAAGAGGTACATCAACAAAACAAGTGGCTATCGATCTGGCTTGCAGTAAAACAGTTGGCTGCACAGACATTACTCTCGAAAGAATTCAAGTGAAGCATATCAAAAGGGAAAAAGATACAATTTCTAACTGTATCAATGCCCATGGAATTTCTCAAGGTCCTGTTTCTCCACCTGTTCCATGTCTTTCCTAGTGGAGTCCTTGTAAAACTTGAATATTGTGTGGTGTGGCTGATAGATTAAGTATTCCAGACCCCCTTAGTTTGTAAGAAAAATGGTGGCGTGGTTGATAACCAAAGCATTGCAACCCCCAATTTAAATCCAGCGTAATTTTTTCGTTTGCTAGACAATTATATTTATGTTAAACGAAGATAAAATGTTTCATTTAACATTATCTCTACGATGTTCAATAAAGTTAGTTGTTGGTCTTACTTGGTTGTGTTATGTATTTCTCCTTTAAGCAACAAATGTCAAGTGATCAAAGTTGCACAAGGCTACATACACGAGCAGAAACAAATGTCAAGTGACCAAAGTTACACATGAGTGATCAACCTAAGTCGGTTGAAAACAATAAACAAATGAAGAGGAAAAATCTTGAAAGGGATTGCATTCAAATCCAAAAAAAATTAACTTTTGGTTTATGTAGTTTAATTTTTTTTGCTTTTACTTTGGGGTCCGATTTTATTGTACTATTAGACGAATGCAAAAAAAAAAAAAAAGTATATTAGGAAATTAGATTCTTATGAACCAAAATTGTTAATTACATACAAATAAATTGTGTTGTTTGGTTCAAAGAATTGGCACCAAACTGTCAGAGATACCTAGGTAACAAAATATTAAATATTGTGAAGAAGAGATTAAGTTGTTGGACATTTTTCTCTGATTTGATTTCATTTAAATTGTTTTCTTGTTACAGATAGACACACACATAATTCAGACTATTTAAAAGAAGATGCAATCGGGGGATATGAATTAATATCCCCATCCAATAGTTTCTGCTAAGTTTTTTTTGAATGACGGAAATATTAAACTACCCTTTTAAACAAATAAAATCTAAATCAAGTTTAAATATTTCCCACTCCATTTCAAATTCTCTTATCCTTTGCAGTCGGCCCCTCACTTGAAAACAATTTTTATATCGCTGGTATTTTATTATTGATGAAGACCAAACCGGAAGTGATGAATATCATGCCGAAAGTAACGAATACCATGCTAGATTTCAAATTCTCTTCTCCTTCGCAGCCGGACCCTCACTTGAAAACAATTTTTTTTTATATCGCTAGTATTTTATTATTGATGAAGACCAAGCCTGAAGTGATGAATATCATGCCGAAAGTAACGAAGACCATGCTAGAAGTGATGAAAACCATGCCGGGAGTATTTTTTTACATCGCCGACATTGTATTAGTGATGAAGACCATGCCGGAAAATGGTGCCGACGTGCTCGATAAATAACTTACACTGCTGGCACTGTAAGTTGGGAGTACTGATTTTCTGTAAGTTTTGGAATATTTGTCGACATTGATTTTGTCGGCGTTTTGTATGTTGGAGTACTCATTTTAACCAAATTCGTATTACCTCAAAAAATTCCTTCTACTCTCACCCAAGTGAAGTGATTATGATTTATATTTATACTAATACTAATCATTATCAAACTAATTTATTAATTTATCTAATTATAATTAATCATTAAATATGATTACTGAGGGGTAGATTAGGAACTAGTTAAAATACATGGACAGGGGGTAACTTTGATTTACTATTTAAATCCTTATTTTGTCTTATTATCATATCCCTCAATTGCGCATTCATTTAAAACACTTGATTCTTGTGACTCACACAAGCGGTGACTAGCGTACACATTAACAGGCACCTGGCAGTTACCACACGCACATTTCACACAGATTTATATATGTATCCTAACACACACACACACCTACACATACACCACCACCACCACCAAGTGCAGGGTCTATGGATGACCAAAGACACTGAGCTTGAATCTAAGCACAGATAACTGAGTACTAGATAACCCTTTTGTGAAAATATCATCTATGTGATCCTAAGTGGATAGGAATCGCACATCCAAGGATTTTGAAGCAACCAATTCTATGACATAATGAAATGTAATTTCTATATGTTTCATTTTTTTCTGAAATACATGATTTGTTGTTAAGTAAGTGACTGCCATGTTACACCGTAAACTGGTACTCTTGGAGTTGTGAAATGCAGTTCATTGAGCAAATATTGAACCCGTACCAATTCATATGTTGCATATGCTAATGCAAGACATTCTGCCTATGTACTAGATCTAGAAACAGTCTTCCATTTTCTAGAGCACCAGGAAATGTGTTTTGGACCAAGAAAAACAGCCATTCCACTTGTTGAGCGTCTGTCAGTCATGTCACCATCCCAATCAGCATCTGAATATGCCTGCAACTTAAGAGAGTGTTTAAACTGTAGGCCATAGAAAATTGTACCTAGAAAATATCTCAATATTCTTTTAACAACTGACCAATCTGCAGAAGTAGGATGTTGCATGTGCTGACTAGCTTTATCAACATGATAAGCAATATCAGGTCTAGTGATTGTTGCATACTGAAAAGCACCAACAGTGCGCACAACTCTCCAATTAGGATTTTTACAAGCCTCAGTGTAACATGTGTTGGACTGTCATATCTTCACAAACAGACTGAACCTCTGAAGCAAAAAATTCTTGGTTTTGATCTAGAAACACCCATTTTACCTCTTGTAATCATTGTATGTGTTAGAGCACTGCTCGGTCGAACTCGCAACAAGTTTGTTTGTCAAGTTTAGTTGTCAAAACTATAAGTCTTGATTTATAGTCTACTTATAGGTGTGTCTCGGATTATGATAGAATGTTAGTTGAGCTTTATACTTCACGGCGTTCACCGATTGAAGACGAAGATCTACTGAGGGGAGCTTGGAGTAACTTCATTAATTACGCACCTCTCTATGGGAACGATCTCTTTCTACCGCTATATATTACTAGTTAATTAGTGGGAAATATCTTTATTAATTTGTTGAGCCTACGATAGCCCATAAACTACATACACTATTAAATAAATTCATATATATAGTATATTATTAAGTATTTTATCTTGATTTGAATTAGAGCCGGACGGTTTTTTATTTTAAAATTGAATTTTCAATTATACTGTATGATTTGTAACAGGCTTGAAATACTACGAAGGAGTTTATCATCTTTTGTACCAGTACAAACTTGAAGGTTGTGTAGTGAAATATTGTAAGGGCACATCCTATATATCAATTGATTTGATAAATTGGTTTTGTTTTGAAAATGAGTAGTATCTATATATCAATTGATTTGATAAATTGGTATTGTTTTGAACATGTGTAGCATAAAATAGCACCATAAGATATTTGGGCCGTGGTAACCATGTAGACATGAACCTAGCCACTATGCCTAACATAGTACAGGATCATGAAAGGTTTGTTTTTATGTGATCCTTATAAATAAATCTCAAATTGTAAGAAATCAGAGGGCATATTGTAGCATATTATTTAATAATAAGATAGTTTCTTATTCTATGGCCTTGGACCCTTAATTAGTGTTATTATGTTTATACTTCGGGGGTGTGTAGTCCAGATTATGGCAACTATGACATGCATTGAACCATGTTGTCCACTTATATCAACTACAACATGGATTGTACTCTTCCAAACAATTTGGTACAGACGAATGTTGGTGAGCAATTATGTTATTATACTTTCTTGTTACAAAACTGTTATATATTGAACCTCCCAGGTAGAGGAACTACTAAACACAAAGCTAATAATCTAAAACATAATACAGAAAAAAACTTACACTTCATTGAATAAGAGACCAAAGTTGGATCCCTCCGCTTGGAGGTAAAGATCCTCTATTTATAGGGATCAAGAGACACCTCTTATATGATCTAATGCTCCTCGTGGAAGTGTTATACTTAAGTTTTAATATGAAGAGTATTCTTATACATGAATTTTGTGAATTCCGTCTTTTACTTGGCTAAGAATATGAGCCTAATTTATTTATTTTTCAAAAACCGTCCTACGTCTTTAATTTTTTTTTTTTTAACAAAACATGCCAAGTTTGCATATGGATGCTCAACAAAATTGAAAAGGCGAGGGTATCCAAATATACCTCAAGCTAAAACTTTTTTTTTCTCTGAAAGTGATTGTTTATGGACTGAGTCGAGACAACACAAATAATCGGTTCACATTTCATGTGATCATCTATGGATACGAGATCGAGACAATACAACAACGAAGTATGTTTACTTGATACAAAGATTCGGACTTAACCAAACACAATAGGATTGCTTATCAAATAAATAGGAATTAACGTTTGTGTAATTTACTTTAATTAAAACAAAACAATTATAATGCAGAATATAAAAGTAAATCACTCAGGGCCGGCCCTGGGCACATGCAGGCAATGCCTCGCATTGGGCCACAAATTTTAGGGGTCACATTATACATGGTCTCCGCATTAGGGAAAAAAAAAGAAGAAGAGTGTTTTTCTGTAAACGAAATTTTTGCAAAGGCGCAAACAATAATTTGTAAGGGTCTACAAAAAAAAAGTTAGTTATATCAGCGAGACATCTTTCTATTATCAAGGAATCACGTCTTTCTCTTGGGTTTTCAAATCAAATTGGAATTAACCCTAATACCCTATTTTGTTCGTTGCCTATTTAACCAATTTACATTGAATTTGAATCATTATTTATAAGTGAGCCATTAAAGACTTCCAATGGCTATTACTTATTATTTCCCATAAGTGTGTACACGTTTTATGTAGATATGCACAGAGTGAGGGGTTAAGTCATTTTGTGGTTTTGTTTTGATTGGAAGGGGCATAGAGTGTATATTTTAGACCAATACTTTAAACTAATTCTTTTTATTTCTGGTTTAAATTTAAAATTGTGACTTCAATCTCTTAATTGATTGAATTGACATTGTGATCACTCCAATACAATATTGTTCGGTTGGATTAATTGTTTTACTAACTCTCTTTTTGAATTAGTACTGATAAGCATATCTGTCTAAGGCAATATAAGTAGTCCTTGCAGATCAGAAATTATTACTGGACTAGCAAGAAATAATTGCAAGATCATGGAAGGAGGTCCCAAAAAATTACTGTGTTGGACTTAACAAAGTTTGATAATGGTTTGTTGCAAAGCAAAGAGCTTTATCAGGTAACTCGTTAGTCTCAACTTCTTATTCATAGCTTAAATTGATTGATTTTTTACCGAGTGTTTTAACTATTAGTTATTATAGTCAGAAGTACCAATCTGCTTTGAGTTAGGGGCCACAAAATTTATTTTGCATAGAGCCACCAAATTGACCAGGCCTGAAATCACTACAAAAATAGTTCCTATTAGTGAGGGTTTTTTTAGGGGAGTCACAAATAGCCACTATTTGTGAGGGTTGTTTGACCAACCGTAGGAAATATTAAGATTAGTCAAAGGAGCAGTTTTTTGGTCGATTTGTGCTTCCGACAGAGTAAATGTTTTCCCGACCAATTTTTTTTTTTTTTTTTCCTCGGCCTTATCTTCTCAGAATCTCAGACAGATCTGGTTTTCTTCACTTAACTTTTCTATTTTTTCTACGCCGAAAAGCTCTCGCCTCTTCCCTGTTACCTCGTCCCTCCTCCATCTCTTTTTTTTTATCATCGTGTCCATCTCGTCTCTGTCGTTCCATTAATGGGTTTTCACAGAAGTTGATTGAACACAGAAGAGAAGAAAATGTGATGTTTTTACTGATAAGATTAAGGTTTCAATGAAAATCGATGATGAGATAAAGATTATGAGTCTGAGATTTAGAGAAATGGAATGAAATCAGGGATATTTGATGGTCATGGTGTCGATCCGTGTGTTGATTCAAACTCAACAGAAAGGTAAGTTGAATTTAGGGTTTCTTTAATTAACCTTGTTTTTATGTGAAATTGATTTATAGATCGATCAATCAGTGATGGGTTTGCTTTTAATTGAAGTTTGGATGGGTTTAATTTCAGTTTCCATAATGAATCAATTGGGAATTAGGGTTCATCCCAAATTAGGTTTTTGGTTATAAACTTAGACCAGTGTTTTTGAGTTTGGATGATAGATAAATAGGATGAGATAATAGCGGTGGCTCTGAAGAATGTAGAAGAACAAAGATAATAGGATGAGATAATAGAAAGAGTAATACTGATGTTGAAGGTTTGATGTTGTTACATGTTAGGGTTAGTGATTGCATTTGGGTTCTGAAGAATGTAGAAGAACAAAGAATTCATAGAACATTTGCACTTGTTATATTCATAAATCCAAATGAGACTAATTTTATTAAGTCCAAATCTTTAGCATAACACAGATCTTCAAAATATCATTGCAGTACAATTTGAGATTCAGATTTGATCTCTTAATGACTTTTTTCTTTGGATTTCATAAACATTTGGCATTTATTGTTTCATATCCCATGTTGTTGCTTGTTAGAGCAATTTCTAATCTGTCTTGAAAGTAGATTTTATTGTGTCCTGTGATACTAGACATCTAGTTTCCTTTTTTGATTGTATTTATTTGATTTCTTGTTCATTGATTTCGTCAGAAATGTGACCAAGGCGAGGGTTTGTAGGTGGTTCTACATGCCAGGACCCAAAGTATTATTCACTGACAGACAACAACAAATTTTCACCTAGATGACCGCTGGGGTTCAATGGTAA
The DNA here is from genome assembly GCF_003573695.1 of Papaver somniferum. NCBI lineage: Eukaryota > Viridiplantae > Streptophyta > Magnoliopsida > Ranunculales > Papaveraceae > Papaver > Papaver somniferum. The sequence goes on along the minus strand of NC_039367.1, from coordinate 27,570,704 downwards.
TAATTTTACTAATCAACCATTCTCTTTTTGATTGATTTTGTTAATTATTTTATTTTATCATGTGAGTTACTTAATTTCTCAACCTTCTCAAGGGAGTAGTGAAGATTAAACAGTAATGAAAAGAAGCGCAAATCCCAATTTGAAAAAGGCCTTCCAGTCCGGTTCTGTTCTCAAGGGGCTTATATAATGATCCGGTACCAAAGCAAAAGAAGCGCCAAAAACAAGTGGATCAAGAAAATGAGATTGGATACACACTTGAATCTCATAGGTTTAAGAAAACTATCCCACCTTTTATGTCATCCCTGCAAAGGTTTGCTTTTAATTCCCCTCTTCTTTGAGTTTACTGTTTTTCGATTCTTCCCCTGTTAAAAATGGGATTTTTAGGATCTACCTTCTGCTTATAGTTAGCTTTCCTTCTTTCAAATAGACAAGTAGTTTATAAATAGACTTCTTGCTGTCGATCTTGTACAGACGGTATCGTTATATTAGCAAAAGTTGGTGATTTTTGTATTTTTGTTTCTAACCCTTATCTGTTTATTTTCATAATTATCTATCTTCTTTCTTTCAGTTAGAGAGGTATTTTTGAAAGAATAGAATTATAAATAGTTGTAAACCTTCAGATCACATCTTCTTACAAGTTTTAAGTAATGATGATCCGATGTTTAATCTCTTAAATCTTTTATATCTATTCATCTTTGTTCCACAGATAGTAATGTATGTATTTTGCCTTTTTATTCTTTTCAGTGACACTGATATGGAGGGTAGAAGAAGACCTTGGAGAATTCTGTTGAATGTGCAACTAATTTGTAAGTGTAATTTTTTTTATAAATGTGATTAGCAGACCCTTAATAGTTTATACTTAGTACAAGCTTTATTATACATGCTTCCAGCATTGGTGCATTGTTATGGATATTATGTATTTGAAGTTGATAGGTGATTGGATATATAAGAATGTAGTGCCTTAGCTTGTAATAAACCAGTTATCCGACCCCTTTGAATGTGACAGAGCAATAGGATAAAGAATCTTCTTGGCTATTTTTGAAGTTATATAGTAGTTTTGACTTAAAATGGACTGCTGATGGTTATTTCGGATCTAGATATACAGAATATTTGTTTGTAAATTATGGAAAAATTGTTTGTGGTAGTTGTGTTCATACATTGTGGATATCTTTGTGTATTATTGCATCGTATAAAACGTTTGTCTTCAATACCAGGCTGCAAATTTAACATATCCAAGCAGTTCCTCCCAATTGAATGGTTTCTTTGTATTGAACCTTGTTATCAAAATGTTAGAATAATCCCCGTATTTTCTCAAAATTAGTAGGCAGTAAAAATAGTAGCTAAGAAATCTCAATTTGGCAACGATATTTTGGAAAGTTCATTGCAAGCTGGAGATGAATGTGTAGATTCTCATGATCTCGATGTTGACAGTATGCAGGATTGTCATCCAGATGCAGTTCGCATTTAGGCTTCCAAGGCTCTTCTCAGTCAGCGGTAGCAATCTGAGGAAAATAACTCGGTTCTGTATTTCAAAAACAAATCTGCACCAGACACAGATGGACCTGGCTCTGTGTCTCCGAGGTCGGCTACATCTAATACTATAACTACTTTCAGTCTTGAATTTGTTTATTTTTGAAATGAAAAGGTTGAATAATTGAAAAGAATTTTTTTAGAAGTTTGTATCATAGCTTAATGCTTCGCTACAGAATTCCAATTCACAAAAACTTAATTAGTTGGAATTCTCAAAGAAGTTAGCTTTGTTCACGAACTCTGCTTCACTTCCAAGTCTCCTGCCAAACATACTTGTATTTCTCTCCTTCCATAAAAGATAAAACTCTGCAGATAACATGTGTGCGTGCATCCTTGGATTCATATTGATAAACTTTTGTCTGTTCTTCTTTTTCGTTAGATTTCAATGACATGAAGATAATTTAATAGGTGCTAACATGCTACTTTTTTGCATTGCAGCCTGGTATAACAAGTATCTGGACCAGGTCCTGATGAGGAAGGGAGAAGCAGAGTCGTCGGATGATAAATGAATGTCATCATGGAACTTAGAGAAGAACCAGTAGCTGCACAGATAATCCATCTTTTGTTCTTTATTTTTTGTTTTCATTCCATATGGTGTCTTCTTATCATGTCCCGAACTTTCCACTGGCATTTTTGGATGTGGATAATCCAAGTTACCGGGTTTTTTAACTATCTGGGTGTTGTTCTGTTGCCCAGATTTATGTTTTTTAAACAGTTTAACATCTTACTGTCGGATTTGTAAGTTTCTATGGTGTAACAATGTAAAATTTTGTTATGAATAGTATAAGTTTCATTGTGAATGATGCCAGTTTTGTAATTCTGAGAATCTAATTTCCGGCACCGGAGAACAGTAACCCGCTTCCGACAGCAGCAAGAAAACAATTTATGACAGCTTGACTAGACGTCACAAATAGAATAACCATTCCTTACTGTTGGACAAATGTCACAAATGATCTCAAACCGTCACATAAACATTTGTGACACCCAGTAGTATCGACGAATTCCCACCGGTCACAAATGGGTTTTGTGACGGTCTTTTAGATATTTGTGACGGTTTTGTTTATGACGGTTTCCTGTTACAATAAAGATAAAAGTTGCAAACCAGTTGAAGAAACTGTGACAAGCATTTGAAGAAACCGTTACGACGGATGAAGAAACCGTCGATGTTTCCCTGTTCTTCACGAGCAGCAGCAGCAGCAGCAACAGAGTTCTGAAAACTCTTGATTCACGCCTCCTGAGCTCTCCTCTCGACCCCAAACTCTCAACTACCCTTCTATGGAACCTTGTGACTTTATTTATACCCAAAAAAGACAAGAAATCACGTCCAATTACTCCAAATATTCTCTCATAACACCCATGCATGGAAAAGAATAATTTCCATTTTTAGCTTAATCACGCGTCGAATTTCGTGGTGCACACATCATACGCAGTCATTCATGCCCAATGCACGATTTAGAAGCTTCCAACACCCTCCAATCACACTCAAATTTCCCACAACTCGTGCAACTCATATTTTACTCCAACTCCCTGTTTTCCTTTGATGCGAAGATTACAGGAATTTCTAGTCGACAACATCACCCATAAGAGCTTATTTATGATATATCACAACTACCCAACAAATTTCAGCCCTTTAGTCTATCCAGAACTCCTTCAAATCATCGATTGAAACTCTGCCAGTGATATGAAATATTTTCCCGCCAAAATAATTTTTTGAATTTGAGAAGAAAGTGTCCTCCCCCTAATCCTGTACGGGTGTCCCTTTAGCACTTGCCCTGGGGTGCAAATAGTAATTTTGGGCGTAAATAGTAATTTTTCTAGGATGTTTTCAGAACTTTTTCTGGGTTCCTCCGGCGCATTTCTGGGGTGCCTTTAATACTCTATCCTGGGGTGTAAAACACCACTTTTCGAGCCAATTTTGCCGCAAGAGCTTATTTCTCTAAAAGTACCTACAAAGACATCAAATAACAAAAGAAATACAAAATCGAGTACTAACAATACATACAATTGAGACAAATTAGACACATAAATGTGCCTATCAACACCCCCAAACTTATTATTTGCTAGTCCTCGAGCAAAACTAATATAGAAAATAAAATCCTAACTCACTAGGTGTCCCTAATGACCGAGTTAGTCCCGGTAGGGTTTACCAGAGGTGTACCCACAAAAACAATACTCCAGATCCTAGCTATCTACGCAGAACCTTGGAAGGCACTAAAGAATCTCCTTGGTTGGCATACTCTTATTGACTACAGGAGGAAGTACCCTGATGCGAAATTCCAATTGTTGTACACGAGTTTGCACTCAAGCATACTAAAATTCATATAAAGTGACAGACATCTACTCAGATTGTTTCTGGACATCATAAAAAACGGAGTTAACCAATCACATGGATAGATTAAGAAGATGGATGTAGAGAAAAACGTAGATGATGTTAATAAGGTGAACCTATCCTAATGGATTGAGATACTGGTCTGGACTAATATCAACACACTGGCATATAAAAGGGAACCAGTAGTCGATAATCCTAACTCTAGGTCAACACAACTGGCATATACAAGGGTTCCAATGGTTGAATTTATTGAATTTATTCTGGTTGGTCTGGTCTCAATTTTTTTTTTATTTTTTTTTTGGTGTATCTCAGTCACTCTATTTCACCCTAGTAAGTGATCAGGATACTTTCGATGTTTCCATCACGAAATATGGCGAAACTACCATGGTTTTTTAATTCTAACATCTGAGCTCTGTGCTTTTATGAATAGACTCTTTAGAGTTTTCCATCTAATCAGACTGGTTCCTCAGCTCCTATAACCAAGATGTTCCCATCCACTTAGATTGGTTAGTGCAAACCTTTATAGGCATAAATCTCTAGGCTCTGGAGTTTAATTATTGCAACTAAAAGGTTTCTCCAATACCCCCAAACTTAAATCTGACATTGTCCTCAATGTTCTAAAGATAAAATTAAAAGCATGAACAAGGAAAAATTGTTACCACTTGAAGCAAAAAGGGTTAAGGAAATATATTACCGTGTTGCGTGTGAATGGGTTACCTCCCAAGAAGTGTTAAGTTTAAAGTCTTCAGCCAGACTTAGGAAAGGATTAGTCAACTCGAACCATAAAGTAACAGTCGAAATAACTGTGGGTCTTCAAAACTAAATAGAGATGACCAAAAGAAATTGCAATGAACCAAGAAAATGAACAAAACTAGCAAGCCCTTACCTAGTTTCCTGATTAAGAAATTTATATCTAATTGTGGTTCAGGTTCAGGTTCTATGAAAGGGTCTAAATAAAATATTTTCATTGGCTGCGTTTCTTCAAAGGTGGGATCCGAATCATTAGGTCCTAGAGTCTGGAAAAACTCAAATATGATCTTAGAAGCGCACAATAATAACCTAAATAACTGAGGATCCTCTAAGTCAATAAGATTTGAATTACAAAATTGACCACAATGAGAGTAGTGGTCATTCTTAAGCAAATGTGTCGATTCTAATTTCCTAAAGCATTTAGGTTTAGTCTCACAACTTAATATTCGACACATTTGGAATATATACGTTCCCACAGTTGGAAGAAAACTATTTGCTGGGAAAACAAAGTCAATCTGGGGATCATAGCCTGGGCAAAGCACATCAACCATAGGATGGGTTTCTAACGACTGAACTTATTCTTGGACATCATTAGGTTCGGGAAAACGAGTATGAAGGTAATCTTGTAAAATGGTTGAGGCACATATGTTAAGTCCCAAGTGAGGGACCTTTCTAAGAGTTAAAGCACATGGAGAACGATAATCACCCCCAAACTTAGAGTTTTTAGTGTCTCTAGAAAGACTAGTCACAACTTCCCTAATTTCTAGGTCATCAGATTCCTGAAAATGGGCAATTTATTCTTCTAAGTCAGGTACATCCTCACTCATATCGACGGGTTCTTATTCTTTTTCTAAGTATATTGTTTCTAAATCGCTAGACTCAAAATATACCCGTTCCTCTAAACCATCATTAGGTTCGTAATCAAAAGGAAAAACTACATCGTTCTAAAACAGGGATATCTCTAGTCAAATCCTCTTCCTTTTGAATAGGTGAATAATTATTAAAATTATTTGGATTTGAACTAGAAATAACATTATCATTATAAGGCTAAATTGGAGAAA